>NW_028274821.1:40971564-41319689 GCF_037043125.1 Eumetopias jubatus | reverse complement strand
ATTTATTTTTTATAAATATGAATAGATAAGAAGCATCTTATTTTTTACTGCTCCTAAAGTTAAAGGCTGATTATTAATTCTAATTCTCTCCACGTCAACTTTATTTTTTCCTATGAGCCCAGTTTTCTCATTCTTCAATCATTTGACTGCTCAGTAATATCATCTCTTGATTTTCCTTGTCATTAAGTGGGTAGAATAATGCCAAGCACAGTACTGTGTAGATTTGACCAACGTGTCTTGTGAAAAGAGATGACTTCCCTGATCTTTTGTGCTCTCATCTCATGAAAACTCAAACAAAATAGCTGCCCTCTTGGTGCTTTCAAGATGATGCATGAGAATTACCAAAAGCACATCTGCAGAACTTTTATGTCCTCTGGATAGTCGACCTACCTCCGTGCTGTTAGTAACCCAAGAGCAGATCGGCCAGTTTGCTGATAAACTGTCTAATCTGACATTTTTTCCCCTTCTTCCTCTCACTGCTTCAGTTGGGGCCATATTAAATCCCATATGCATAGCCCTAAAGAGTAAAAGGAGAACAAAAATAAATGCCACTTTTTCCCTATGTCCTGTTGCTATCTTGCTAATGTTGGCTATTATATAATGAGGAAAATATTGAAACGAATGACAAAAATGTGGCTTGTCTTTCTATTTCACCTTCCCAGCTTCTTCTGTTTCTCCTCACTGTGGTGGTGTGGTTGATGGTTGTTCATTTAAGGTAGTTAATGTAAATGGGAAGACAATGCAGTTGGAAGGACAAGGGTGCCTTCTGCTCTCCCTGAGGTTGGTCCTAACACTAAACAATTAGGCAGGAAGAATGAAACCATCACTAGTCAAGCTTTGTGCCTCTCCCTTGTTCATTTGTGAACTGTCAGACCCTCGTTAGCCCCTTTTGCCCCTCCATGTGGTGAGAGATGGCTGTCAAGGATTTCACCAGAGGCAACAGACGGGCAAGCATTTTTTCGTTATTTTCATGACTGTTTCCTTTCATAGTGATAAAACTGAGTTTTACATGTTAGCCACCTAAGATCCTTTCCTCGCCACTCTTGCTTATAGAAGAGGTGTAGGTAGATTTCATCTTAGTATCCTCTACTTTTAAAAAGTCAGGTTTCAGCTATAGTTGTGTCTTCCAGGTGGTGAGATTGGCCTGGTGCCTTGTTTTGATGCCATTACATTGGTGGTTTCGGATGGAGAAGCTGGCCCTTCTGTGAATGGCTGTTGCTACAATGGGCCTCATCCATCTGTTCCTCTTCATGAGTCCTTTCCAGTGTATGACCTCAATATCACGGTACATCCAGTGGACAACCAATCACCTTCAATTGCAATAGGTGACCATGTTTTTTTCTATTATAGTTCCCTTATCTCATCTCTTGTCATACCTGTGGTTTAGTGAAATAATGCACTTGAATTATAGTTAAAATGGAAAACTACCATGCAGAATTGCCTGCGAGAATTGCCTCCACACAACTTATGGAAAACTCCATATTTATAAAAGATTACAAGGCAAAAGAATTTATTTGTTTAAAAATGTGGGTAATTCTGTATGGAGAGAGAATGCAAGTGTGTTTGCAAGTGAGTGAGTGTGTGTGTGTTGGGATGAGGACAACACTGGAATCCTCAAATATTCTGGTTTTATTTCACGTGGGAAAATATCATTAGCCTGCTGGAGAGAGAGTAATTTATTTTATCCATAATAATTTCTATTAGAGCAGAATGAAAATACCAGAGACCATTTATATACCTTTAACCTTATTTGCTTTTTAGAAAGTCATAGCTTAAAAGGCATTATGTATATGTTCTGTCTCTTAGAAAAAAAAAATACAAGCATATGTATGGATGTTATTGTAATTTGCAAACTATCTCCCAAGCAATGTTCTGGAAAGGAAGCATTATCCCTGCAGAATAATTAAGCACCAAGGCATGAAAAAATGTTCGTTATGAGCAATTCATAATAGCTCGCAGGCAATTAACGCTCTGACAAACAGAGGTAACAACTGATCTTGAAGAGTACATAAACTACATTTAGTGGCTTATCATTAAAACAGTTTGGCAATTCTTATTTTCATTTGTCACTTCTATAGAGACACAAGGGAAATCAGAGTTCCTTGAGAATGACTAAAGGGCTGTGCTAGAGCATTTAGTATTTCTGCTGTCTTTCCATTATTGTCTGGCTTGCTTGTACAAGAAAAAAAATATAATTCCACAAGTCAAATTAAATTCCACCCATTACCCCTGAATATTTTCACTGTAAGGAGAAATTATGCCAAAGGAAATGAACATCTCCCATGGAAGTATATTTGCATATGCGCGGCTTCTCTGAATTGGAATTGCAATCACTCCCTTTTGTCTTCGCTATTCTGATTAGAGGATTTCACCCTAAGTCATAAGTGCGTTGTTGTTTGCATGCAGGTACCATGTTCGTGGTAGATGAGGGTTTCTCTGCAGCCGTTACCATTAACCATTTGTCTGCCACTGACCCTGACACTGCAGCAGACGACTTGGAATTTGTTTTGGTTTCTCCTCCCCAGTTTGGCTACCTTGAGAACACGCTTCCTTCTGCAGGTTTTGAAAAAAGCAATATGGGCATAAGCATAGGTGAGTCATGGCTTCCTGATCGGTGATAACTTGCCTAGGTCTATGGATCCGACCGGCCAGATCATGCTTAATGACTGAGTAGGAACTTCAGAAAGGTTCAAAGCACTACGTACACTCAAGGAATTATTATTATAGTGAATACTTTTGAATATTATTGTTTTTCATTTTAATTTTCTATTTTGAATTGCCCCACATATGGGAGTTTACTTCAAACTAAATGGAAATTTCACTTATCAAAACTGTAAGAATAAATATGGAAGAAAGAATGTTTTAAAAGACCTTCAGAGCAACACAGAATACTGTGATAGAATAAATCTGGTGGGAGCTTATAGATCTCCTTCTCTTAATCTTTTAGCACTTTTAGTAGACATTGGCAGAAAAGATTAGGATGTGTATCATGGATGTAACAGAGAGAGCCTGAAATGTTGAAGGTGATGACTTTAAATTTTGGAACCAAAATGTATCTCAGATATTTAAGTAGCCCTTGTGTTTCAGGCAGTAACAACTGAAACAAAAACAGACACCCAAATCAAAATTATTCAAATGCAACACTTTATTTATTTATTCAAAGACAACACCTTAGAAATAAATGAACTAGATGATTCTTTAAGCATCTTTTGGGGCATATCCAGTTTAAAGGTTTAAGATTAATTGAATTAATAGAATGACTGATTGGATAGAAAAAAACAAGACCCAGCTACACGCTGCCTACAAGAGACTAATGTCAGCTTCAAGGACACACATAGGCTCAAAATGAAGGTATGAAAAAAAATATTTCATGCAAATGGAAACCAAAAGAGAGAAGGGGTACTTATAACAGATAAAATGGACTTTATGTCAAAACTATAACAAGACACATAGGTTACTGTAAAATGATAAAGGGGTCAATTCATCAAGAGAATATAACAATTGTAAAATTATATGCATACAAATTGGAGCACCTTAAAATATTAAGCATATGCTAACAGATCTGAAGGAAGTAATGACAACAATGCAATCATAGTAGGAGACTTCAGTATTCCACTCTCAACAGTGGATAGATCATCTGCCAGAAAAATCAACAAGGGAACAGTGGACTTAAATTGTATATTAGACCAAATGAACCCAGTAGACATATACAGTACATTCCATCCAACAAAAGCAGAATACACATTTTTCTCAAGTATGTGTGGAACCTTCTCCAGGATAGATCATATGATACATCACAAAACAAGTCTTAGCAAATTTTAAGAGTGAAATCATACCAACTATCTTTTCTGACCACAATGGTATGAAATTAAAATCAGTAACAGAAGGAAAAGTAGAAAATTCACACATGTGTGTAATTTAAGATACTCCTGAGCAACCAGTGGGTCAAAGATGAAATTTTTAAAAATCCTGAATTCTTATCACAGGAAAATTTCTTTTCCTTTTTTTTCTTTCTTTTTTAAATCATATCTATATGAGAAGATGGATGTTAGCTGAACCTATTGTAATCAGTTCACAATATATGTAAATCAGACCATCATGCTCTACACCTTAAATTTACACAGTGATGTATGTCAATTATTTCTTAATAAAACTGTAAGAAAATAAATAAAATCTTGAAACAAAAATGGAAACACATACCAAAATATCTAAGATGCAGCAAAAGCAAGGCTAAGAGGGAAGCTTATAGTGACAAATGCTTCCATTAAAAAAGAAAAAAAAGATCTCAAATAAACAACCTAACTTTATAACTCAAGGAACTAGAAAAATTAAGAAAATAAGCCCAAAGTTAGCAGAAAGAAGGAGGCAAGAAAGATCACAGTAAAAATAAGTGAAATTGAGATTGGAAAAACAGTAGAAAAGATTGATGAAACTAGGACATGGTCTTTCAAAAGGATAAACAACATTGGCATACCTTCACCTAGACTTACCATGAAAAAGAGAGGACTTAAATAAATAAAACTTGAAATGAAAGAAGAGATAATACAACTGATATCACAGGTATACAGAGGATCATAAGAGACTACTATGAACAATTATACATCAACCAACTAGACAACCTAAAAGAAATGGATAAATTCCTAGAATCATACAATCTACCAGGTCTGAATCATGAACTAGAAACCCTGAATAGACCAATAATAAGTAAGGAGATTTAATCAGTAATTCAAAACCTCTAACAAAGAAAAGCCCAGGACCAGATGTCTTTACAGGTTCTATCAAATTTTTAAAGAAGAAAAGAGGAAAACTCCCAAACTCATTTTATAAGACCAGAATTACCCTGATACCAAAGCCAGGTAAGGATACTATGAAAAAAAAAAACAACAAAAAACCACAGACCAATATCCCTGAAGAATATAGATGCAAAAATTCCCCACAAAATATTAACAAACTGAATTCAGTAGCACATTAAAAGAATCATACACCATGATCAAAAGGAAATTATACCTGGGATGCAAGGATGGTCAACATATGCCAGTCAATAAATGTGATACACCATATTGATAGAAAAGACAAAAATTCTATGATCATCTCTACAGATATTAAAAAAGCTTTTGACAAAATTCAACAATGTTTTATGATAAAAACTCTCAACAAATTGGGTATAGAAATAATGTATCTTGACATAATAAAAGCCATATATGACGAATTCACAACTAGCATCATACTCAACAGTGAAAAGTTAAAAACTTACTCTCTAAGATAAGGACCAAAACAAGTGTGCCCACTCCTTCCATTCCTATTCAACATAGTATTGAAAGTCCCAGCCAGAGTAATTAGGCAAGGAAAAGAAATAAAAGACATAAAAATAAAAGGAAGAAGTAAAATTGGCTCTGTTTGGGGATGATGTTATATGTAAAAATTTTTTAAAGGTTTCACCAAAAAACTGTTAGAACAAGTCAGCAAATTAAGTAGTTTTAGGATACCAAATGAACATAAAAAGATCAGTTGTATTTCTGTACATCAATGATGAACTACCGGAAAAAGAAATAAAATTATTTCATTTACAATAGCATCAAAAACAATAAAATACTTAAGAATAAGTTTAACCAAGGGAAGTGAAAGATTTATACACCAAAAACTGGAAGACATAGACTTGAAATCTTGATGGAAGAAATTGAAAAAGACACAAACAAATGGAAAGATATATTCGTGAATCAAAAGTGTTAATGTTGTAGCTTTGCGCAGTGGCAGTATCGTGGCCAATGAGGTTTATCTGAGGCGCGATTATTGCTAATTGAAAAGTGTTAATGTTGTTAAAATGTCCATACTACCCAAAGCCATACTACCCATTCAAGGTAATCACTATCAGAATTCAAATGACATTTTTCACAGAAATAGAAAAATCAGTCCTAAAATTTCTATGGAACCTTGAGTTGCCAAAGCAATCTTGAGAAAGAACAAAGCTGGAGTCGTCATGTTTTCTGATTTCAAATTATATTACAAAGCTATAGTAATTAAAACTGGTGTTGGCATAAAAACAGGCATGTAGCTCCATAGAACAGTATAGAGAGCTCAGAAGTAAGTCCACTCATATATGGTCATTTAATTTATGACAAAGGAGCCAAGAATATACAATGGGAAAAGGACAATAAATGGTGTTGGGAAAACTGGACAGCCATAGGCAAAAGAATGAAAATGCACCATTATCTTACACCATGCAAAAAAATGAACTCAAAATAGATTAAAGACTTGAATGTAAAACCCAAGATCATAAAACTACAAGAAGACATAGGTGGTAAACTCCTTGACATTCTTCTTGTCAGTGTTTTTTTTGATTTGACACCAAAAGCAAAGGCAACAAGTGCAAAAATCAATGAAGTAAGTAAGACCATATCAGACTAAAAAACTTCTACAGAGCAAAAGAAACAATCAACAAAATGGAAAGGCAACTGTGGAATAGGAGAAAATATTTGTAAACCACATTTCTGATAAGGGATTAATACCTAAAATGTATAAGGTACTCTTACAGCTTAATAGCAAAGGAGCCCAAATAATCTGATTTAAAAATGGGCAGAAGACTTGAATAAACATTTCTCCAAAGAAGACAAACAAATGGCAAACAGGTATGTGAAAAGGTGCTCAACATCACTCATCATCAGGGAAATGCCAGTCTAAACCACAAAGATGTATCACCTCCCATCTGTTAGAACAGCTCTTATCAAAAAGACAAGAGTAACAAATGCTGGCGAGGATGCGAAGAAAAGATAACATTGTGCACTGTTGGTGGGTATGTAAATTGGCACAGCCACTATGGACGTTCTTCAAAAAATTAAAAATAGAACTACCATGTGATCCAGCAATCCCACTTCTGGGTATATATCCAAAGGAAATGAAAACAGGATATCAAAGAAATATCGATACTCCCATGTTCATTGCACCGTTATTCACAATAGCCAACACATGGAAACAACCTAAGTGTCCACTGATGGATGAATGGATAAAGAAAATGTGATGTAAATACATAACAGAATATTATTCAGCCATGACAAGAAGGAAATCCTGCCATTTGCAACAACATATATGGACCTTGACGGCATTATGCTAAATGAAATACATTAGGGAAAGACAAATACTGTATGATCTCACTTATATGTGGAATCTAAGACCATTGAACTGATAGAAACAGAGTAGAATAGTGGTTACCAGGGGCTGAAGGGTGGGAGAAATGGAGAGTTGCTGGTTGAAGGGTACAAACTTTTAGTTATAAGATGAATAATTTCCAGGAAGCTAAGGTACAGCATGGTGACTATAATTAATGCTATACTGTATACTTGAAAGTTGATTTGAGAGTAGAATTTTAATGTTCTCACTATAAAGACTACAAAATGGTAATCACGTGAGGTGGGTAATGTGTTAACTAAATCTTAAACTTACAATGCTATATGTCAGTTATATCTCAATAAAGCTGGGGGGAGAAGATTTATTGCATTAAAGGTACGCAGTTTGGCTTGTGACTTAATGCTCAACATAGAGCATTTTTCTCTTTTGATTTAGGGCAATGTCAGAATACCAAAACAGCAGGTCAGCTAATTCCATTCAATCCAACCAGTCGTTTGATGTGTACGTCAAGTAGGCAGATGGTTGACTGACTCTTGTTTTCATACAAAGATGAAAGAGATAGTCTCTTTCTTACTCAAGCATGCCAAGAACTATTTATATGGGAGCAGTAGTTTTAATCAAGGGAAGGTCTCTCTTACCTTTATTCCAACTATATAAAGAACAGTCATGAAGTCCCTACACATTCTGGTTAGCAGTTATCCCCCTTCTGTTCTCTGCAAACTGTAATCCTTCCTTATGATTTATGGATATCTGTTTTTATGTTGATGGCTGACAGACATTATAGCAACCCCTGATAGCTGATTCTTAGGTCAACTGCCATGATCTCTTATTTGCTTTTCTGAGAAATAAGCTATTGGGTTAAGGATTAAGAACCAGTAGCTTGGAAAAAAAATGTTTTTCTTATTTACCTGCTCCATGTTGGTGTGCTCTAGCTTCGTTCCGGTGGAAAGACATGAAGGCTTTGCATATTAACTATGTGCAGGCCAAGCATCTGAGGATGGAACCAACAGCTGACCAGTTCATGGTGTATGTCACAGATGGGAAGCGACGCTCCTTGGAGATACCATTTTACGTTATCATCAACCCCACGAATGATGAAGCTCCTGACTTTGTAGTGCAGAATATTACTGTAAGAAAGATAACGGAATTTTCAATTTCTTTTTTTTTAATCATTTTCTGATTTTATTTTCACCTAGTTCATTTACATTGGTCCAGGTGCACTTAATACACTAAGTTGATAAGGAATGGGGAGAACAGTAACCTATATTATAGAATGCAATTACTTGAAAAATATTCTAATAATGATGGTAATGATTATAATTGTAAACGTAGAGACTTGCATGATTGCAATTATAGTTGCATAGATATAGGATGGAGTGCTTACTAGGCTGTAGGTAGTATTTTGAGTCCTTTACATGTGCTCATGTGAAGGCTTACAAGGCTTTTAGGGTGATGGTATTATTATTATTGCCTTTTAGTAACTGAAAAAATGAGGCACAGAGAGGTTAACTGAGTGGCTCAACATCACAGAGCTTGGAAATAGGTGGCACATAGGGAATGGTACATTGGGGATTTGCACCCAGGCACTTTGATTCCATAGCATGCCCTCTTAACCTATGCTATAATGACAAGGACTCTTAATTCATATATATTAAGGCATCTTTTTATATAGATTTTTAAAAGATTTATTTATTTTGGGAGAGAGCACATGAGCAGGGGGGCAGAGGGAGAGGCAGAGAGAGAATCCTCAGGCAGACTCTGAGCTGAGTACAGAGCCTGATGGGGGGCTCGATCTCACTACCCCGAGATCATGACCTGAGCCGAAACCAAGAGTTGGACACTTAACCGACTGAGCCACCCAGGCGCTTCTTTATATAGCTATTTATAAAGATAGATGAAATGAAAAAAATACAATTTGAATCATTCTTTTTATGTAGTTTTAGAACTATTTTTATATGATAATGTTTGTTAGTTTTATTTAAAAATTCAGATAGATAGTTAAAATGGCCATAAATATCTCTCCTCAGATAACACCTGTTGTCTTTAAAAATATAGTAATAAAAATATGTAGTTATACAAGTTAGAATATTAAGAAACATACATAATTAAATATGAAATATGACAGTCTCCCTCTTAAACAGCCTCTACCTATAGCCACTGCCCATTGATTTTTTTTAGTATTTCCTCAAAAATAATTTGTGCACATGCCAGTGATGTGTGTTTGTATGTATGTGTGTGTATATATATGTTATATATATGCAATTTTGCTGTATTTACTTATAAATCAGGGATCATATTATACCTCCTACTCTCCACTTCTTAAAAAAACCTAATTATGTATTTTGAAAACCTTTTCACATCAGCATATAATCTTTTATTTTCTTTAAATTTTTTTATTGTTATGTTAATCACCATACATTACATCATTAGTTTTTGATGTAGTGTTCCATGATTCATTGTTTGTGCATAACACCCAGTGCTCTACGCAGAATGTGCGCTCTTTAATACCCATCACCAGGCTAACCCATCCCCCCCTCCCCTCTAGAACCCTCAGTTTGATTTTCAGAGTCCATCGTCTCTCATGGTTCATCTCCCCCTCCGATTTACCCCCCTTCATTCTTCCCCTCCTGCTTCTTCTTTTTTTTTCTTAACATATATTGCATTATTTGTTTCAGAGGTACAGATCTGTGATTCAGCAGTTTTGCACAATTCACAGCACTCACCATAGCACATACCCTCCCCACTATCTATCACCCAGCCACCCCATCCCTCCCACCCCCCACCACTCCAGCAACCCTCAGTTTGTTTCCTGAGATTAAGAATTCCTCATATCAGTGAGGTCATATGATACATGTCTTTCTCTGATTGACTTATTTCACTCAGCATAACACCCTCCAGTTCCATGCACGTCATTACAAATGGCAAGATCTCATTCCTTTTGATGGCTGCATAATATTCCATTGTGTATATATACCACCTCTTCTTTATCCATTCATCTGTCGATGGACATCTTGGCGCTTTCCACAGTTTGGCTATTGTGGACATTGCTGCTATAAACATCAGGGTGCACGTACCCCTTCGGATCCCTACATTTGTATCTTTGGGGTAAATACCCCATAGTGCAATTGCTGGATCGTATGGTAGCTCTATTTTCAACTTTTTGGGGAACCTCCATCCTGTTTTCCAGAGTGGGTGCACCAGCTTGCATTCCTGCCAACAGTGTAGGGGGGTTCCCCTTTCTCCGCATCCCTGCCAACATCTGTCATCTCCTGACTTGTTAATTTTAGCCATTCTGACTGGTGTGAGGGGGTATCTCACTGAGGTTTTGATTTGGATTTCCCTGATGCCGAGAGATGTTGAGCAATTTTTCATGTGTCTGTTGGCCATTTGGATATCTTTGGAAAAATGTCATTCATGCCTTCTGCCCATTTCCTGATTGGATTATTTGTTCTTTGGGTGTTGAGTTTGATAAGTTCTTTATAGATTTTGGATACTAGCCCTTTATCTGATATCTCATTTACAAATATTTTCTCCCATTCTGTCGGTTGTCTTTTGGTTTTGTGGACTGTTTCTTTTGCTGTGCAAAAGGTTTTTATCTTGATGAAATCCCAGTAGTTCATTTTTGCCCTTGCTTCCCTTGCCTTTGACGATGTTTCTAGGAAGAAGTTGCTGCAGCTGAGGTCGAGGAGGTTGCTGCCTGTGTTCTCCTTTAGGATTTTGATGGACTCCTGTCTCACATTTAGGTCTTTCAGCCATTTTGAGTCTGTTTTTGTGTGTGGTGTAAGGAAATGGTTCAGTTTCATTCTTCCGCATGTGGCTGTCCAATTTTCCCAACACCATTTGTTGAAGAGACTGTCTTTTTTTCCATTGGACGTTCTTTCCTGCTTTGTCAAAGATGAGTTGACCATAGAGTTGAGGGTCCATTTCTGGGCTCTCTATTCTGTTCCATTGATCTAGGTGTCTGTTTTTGTGCCAGTACCATACTGTCTTGATGATGACAGCTTTGTAATAGAGCTTGAAGTCCGGAATTGTGATGTCGCCAGCTTTGCTTTTCTTTTTCAACATTCCTCTGGCTATTTGAGGTCTTTTCTGGTTCCATTTCTTTGAAAAAAGTGGATGGTATTTTGATGGGGATTGCATTGAATGTGTAGATTGCTCTAGGTAGCATTGACATCTTCACAA
Organism: Eumetopias jubatus; assembly: GCF_037043125.1. NCBI lineage: Eukaryota > Metazoa > Chordata > Mammalia > Carnivora > Otariidae > Eumetopias > Eumetopias jubatus. Next base: position 41,308,385 of record NW_028274821.1, on the reverse strand, counting down.
TATTTGTTCTTCCAATCCATGAGCATGGAACGTTTTTCCATTTCTTTGTGTCTTCCTCAATTTCTTTCATGAGTATTTTATAGTTTTCTGAGTACAGATCCTTTGCCTCTTTGGTTAGATTTATTCCTAGGTATCTTATGGTTTTCGGTGCAATTGTAAATGGGATCGACTCCTTCATTTCTCTCTCTTCTGTCTTGTTGTTGGTGTATAGGAATGCCACTGATTTCTGTGCATTGATTTTATATCCTGCCACTTTACTGAATTCCTGTATGAGTTCTAGCAGTTTTGGGGTGGAGTCTTTTGGGTTTTCCACATAAAGTATCATATCATCTGCAAAGAGTGAGAGTTTGACTTCCTCTTTGCCGATTTGGATGCCTTTGATTTCTTTTTGTTGTCTGATTGCTGTGGCTAGGACTTCTAATACTCTGTTCAATAGCAGTGGTGATAGTAGACATCCCTGCCTTGTTCCTGACCTTAGGGGGAAAGCTCTCAGTTTTTCCCCATTGAGAATGATATTCCCTCTAGGTTTTTCATAGATGGCTTTTATGATATTGAGGTGTGTACCCTCTATCCCTACACTCTGAAGAGTTTTGATCAAGAAAGGAGCTGTACTTTGTCAAATGCTTTTTCTGCATCTATTGAGAGGATGATATGATTCTTATTCTTTCTTTTGTTAATGTATTGTATCACGTTGATTGATTTGCAGATGTTGAACCAACCTTGCAGCCCAGGGATAAATCCCACTTGGTCATGGTGAATAATCCTTTTAATGTACTGTTGGATCCTATTGTTTAGTATTTTGGTGAGAATTTTTGCATCCATGTTCACCAAGGATATTGGTCTGTAATTCTCCTTTTTGATGGGGTCTTTGTCTGCTTTTGGGATCAAGGTAATGGTGGCCTCATAAAACGAGTTTGGAAGTTTTCCTTCCATTTCTATTTTTTGGAACAGTTTCAGAAGAATAGGTATTAATTCTTGAAATGTTTGGTAGAATTCCCCTGGGAAGCCATCTGGTCCTGGGCTTTTGTTGGTTGGGAGATTTTTGATGACTGCTTTAATTTCCTTTGTGGTTATAGGTCTGTTCAGGTTTCTATTTCTTTCTGGTTCAGTTTTGGTAGTGGATACATCTCTAGGAATGCATCCATTTCTTCCAGGTTATGTAATTTGCTGGCATATAGTTGCTCATAATATGTTCTTATAATTGTTTGTATTTTTTTGGTGTTGGTTGTGATCTCTCCTCTTTCATTCATGGTTTTGTGGATTTGGGTCATTTTTCTTTTTGATCAGTCTGGCCAGGGTTTATCAATCTTGTTAATTCTTTCAAAGAACCAGCTCCTAGTTTTGTTGATCTGTTCTACTGTTCTTTTGGTTTCTATTTCATTGATTTCTGCTTTGATCTTTATTATTTCTCTTCTCTTGCCTGGGTTTAGGCTTTATTTGCTGTTTTTCCTCTAGCTTCTTTAGGTGTAGGGTTAGATTGTGTATTTGAGACCTTTCTTGTTTCTTGAGAAAGCCTTGTATTGCTTTATACTTTCCTCTTAGGACTGCCTTTGCTGCATCCCAAAGATTTTGAACAGTTGTGTTTTCATTTTCACTTGTTTCCATGAATTTTTTTAATTCTTCTTTAATTTCCTGGTTGACCCATTCATTCTTTAGTAGGATGCTCTTTAGCCTCCATGTATTTGAGTTCTTTCCGACTTTCCTCTTGTGATTAAGTTCTAGTTTCAAAGCATTGTGGTCTGAAAATATTCAGGGAATAATCCCAATCTTTTGGTACCGGTTGAGACCTGATTTGTGACCTAGGATGTGATCCATTCTGGAGAATGTTCCGTGGGCACTAGAGAAGAATGTGTATTCCGTTGCTTTGGGATGGAATGTTCTGAATATGTCTGTGAAGTCCATTTGGTCCAGGGTGTCATTTAAAGTCTTTATTTCCTTGTTGATCTTTTGCTTAGATGATCTGTCCATTTCAGTCAGGGGGGTGTTAAAGTCCCCCACGATTATTGTATTGTTGTCAATGTGTTTCTTTGCTTTTGTTATTAATTGCCTTATATAATTGGCTGCTCCCATGTTAGGGGCATAGATATTTACAATTGTTAGATCTTCTTGTTGCATAGACCCTTTAAGTAGGATATAGTGTCCTTCCTCATCTCTTATTACAGTCTTTGTTTTAAAATCTAATTTGTCTGATATAAGGATTGCCACCCCAGCTTTCTTTTGGTGTCCATTAGCATGGTAAATGGTTTTCCACCCCTTCACTTTCAATGGTGGGGTGTGGGGTGTCTTTGGGTCTAAAATGAGTCTCTTGCAGACAGCATATCGATGGGTCTTGTGTTTTAATCCAGTCTGATAGCCTGTGTCTTTTGCCTGGGGCATTTAGCCCATTTACATTCAGGGTAACTATTGAAAGATATGAATTTAGTGCCATTGTATTACCTGTAAGGTGACTGTTACTGTATACTTTCTGTGTTCCTTTCTGGTCTATGCTGCTTTTAGGCTCTCTTTTTGCTTAGAGGACCCCTTTTAATATTTCTTGTAGGGCTGGTTTCGTGTTTGCAAATTCCTTTAGTTTTTGATTGTCCTGGAAGCTTTTTATCTCTCCTTCTATTTTCAATGACAGCCTAGCTGGATATAGTATTCTTGGCTGCATATTTTTCTCGTTTAGTGCTCTCAATATATCCTCCCAGTCCTTTCTGGCCTGCCAGGTCTCTGTGGATAGGTCTGTTGCCAGTCTAATGTTTCTACCATTATAGGTTACATATCTCTTCTCCCGAGCTGCTTTCAAGATTTTCTCTGTGTCTCTGAGACTCGTAAGTTTTACTATTAGATGTTGGGGTGTTGACCTATTTTTGTTGATTTTGAGAGGGGTTCTCTGTGCCTCCTGGATTTTGATGCCTGTTTCCTTCCCCAAATTAGGGAAGTTCTCTGCTGTGATTTGCTCCAATATACCTTCTGCCCCTCTCTCTCTTTCTTCTTCTGGGATCCCAATTATTCTAATGTTTCATCTTATGGTATCGCTTATCTCTCAAATTCTGCCCTCGTGATCCTGTAGTTGTTTATCTCTCTTTTTCTCAGCTTCTTTATTTTCCATCATTTGGTCTTCTATATCACTGATTCTCTCTTCTGCCTCATTTATCCTAGCAGTCAGTGCCCCCAGTTTTGATTGTACCTCATGAATAGCTTTTTTGATTTCGACTTGGTTAGATTTTAGTTCTTTTATTTCTCCAGAAAGGGTTTCTCTAATGACTTCTGTGCTTTTTTCAAGCCCAGCTAGTATCTTTAAAATCATGATTCTGAACTCTAGGTCCAACATCATACTAATGTCCGTATTGAGTAGGTCCCTGGCAGATGGTACTACCTCTTATTCTTTTTGTTGAGATGATTTTTTTCATCTTGTCATATTGTCCAGAGGAGACTAGATGAATGAGAGAACAAAATGCTAACAGGTTAACAACATCCCAAGAACATATACTCTAAAGAAATCAGAAAAGACCTGACACCAGGGGAAAAGAAAGGGAAAGAAAGAAAAAAGAAAGAGAAAAAAAAAAAAAAAAAGAAAGAGAAAAAAAAAAAGAAAGAGAAAAAAAAAGAAAAAGATAAAAACAAACAAAAACAGAACAAAACAAGAAAAACAGAATATGATCAAATATGATCAGGTTGGTGCATAGATCAGTGCCACACACTAGATTTTGGGTGTATTTTGGTCTGTTAGGAGAAAGTGCCTCCCAAAATTTTAAAGAAAGAAAGACTTATATATGTACAAAATAAGGGTAGATATGATGAAGGGATGTAATATGATTGTAAAGATGAAAATTATAAAACATTTTAAAAAAGGAATTGATAAGAAGTTGTTTGAAAAAAGAAAGAAGAGGATTAAAAGAAAAAGAAAGAAAGAAAAAAAAAGGGGAGAGAATGTGATCAGGCAGGAGACTAGAACAAAGCCATACACTAGAGATTTAGGGTATATTTTGATATGTTAGGAGAAACTGTATCTCAAAATTTTAAAGAGCGAACAACTTAGATATATATGCCCAAAATAAGGGTAACTACTATGAAGGGATAGAATATGACTCTAAAAATGAAAAATAAATTTTTTCTTTAGAAAGGGATTGATAAGATGTTGGTTGAAAATGGGGAAAAGAAAAATTTTTTTAAGAAGTTAAAAAAGAATTAACTTTGAAAGACTAATGAATCATGGTAAAAAAGTCATGAATTCTATGTGCAGTATTCCCCTAGCGCTGGAGTTCTCCTGTTCTCATTGATCGGTAAACTTGGGCTTGGCTGGCTGTTCGTGCTGATCTTCTGGGGAAGGGGCCTGTAGCCGTGGTTCCCAAATGTCCTTGCTGGAGGCGGAATTGCCCCGCCCTTGCTGGTCTGGGCTAAGTAATCTGCTCGGGTTTGCTCTCGGGAGCTTTTGTTCCCTGCAAGCTTTCTGTACAGCTTGGGAGGACGACAGTGAAAATGGCGGCCTCCCAATGTCTGCCCGGAGGAGCCGAGAACTCGGGGCCCCACTCCACAGTGCGCCCCCAGAGAAAAGCAGTCAATCACTCTCGTCTCCCTGGTCTCCGGCCGCACTCCGTGCTCACCCGGCCTGTGACCGAGCGTTTCTATCTCTGGCACCCGACCCCGTCTGGAGTCTCCACACCCAGCAGATCCCTGTGGTGCGTTCCCGCGCTGCTCCTCCCCGGGGAGGAAGGGCAGTCTCCCCGGATCTGCCGCTTGTTGGGTCCCTGCTGGAGGAGCAGTGGCCCCACTGTCACCGATTACATTTTATGGCAACCCTGAACTGAGAGCCCGCTCCTTGGCTCCGTCTCTGCAGCTGGCTTTCCCGCTCTGATACCTGGGAGCTCTGCCGCACTCAGGCACCCCCGGTCTTTCTGTGACCCCGAGGGTCCTGAGACCACACTGTCCCGTGAGGGTTCCACCCCCGCTTAGCCACTGGGGCGACGTCCCTCAGCGGAGCCGACTTCTAAAAGTTCCGATTTTGTGCTCCGCGGCTCTATCACTTGCCAGAAGCGGCCGACGGAGACCCGCCCCCCCACCATCTATTCTCCCGTATATCGCCTCGGATTCACTTCTCCGCACGTCCTACCTTCCAGAAAGTGGTCGCTTCTCTGTTCAGAGTGTGTTGCTATTCTTTTCTTCGCTCTCCTGTTGAGTTCGTAGGTGTTCAGAATGGTTTGATCCCTATCCAGCTCAATTCCTGAGACCAGACGAAATCCAGGTCTCCTACTCCTCCGCCATCTTGCTCCCTTCCCCTCAGCATATAATCTTTTAAAACAATTCTATTCTTTATATATGATTATTTAATTCAGACATAGGCACAGCAAATCTTGATTAAATGGATGAACACAGGCTTTGGAATTAAGAGGGACTTGGGTATTGCCATTTCCTGGTTGTAGGGTCTTGGAAAAGTTATTTCTCTCTATACTTCTCTTTCATTTCCTTATCTGCAAAATGTGTATCAGATCCTTAAGGTGTAACCATGATGATCCAGATGGTCAGGCACACACTAGTCCCTCAGTAAGTAGGTCCCATTCGTATTATTGTTATGTTTGCCATCTTTTTTCTGACCATTTACCAAAGCCAATATTATCTGTTCTGAAGCCATTATCTAGCCTTATTTGTCACTGGAAATTATCAAATTCTAAAGGCAAAAATCTTTATTTGACTTGAATTGTCTACTGACTCCTAATGGTACATGAGAGTCACTTTGCGAAGAAGTTTAAGAGCCAGCTTGTACCCTTCCCTTTCCCTGGACGCTTGGGGTGCTCTGGAGAGCACGTCAGTAATTATGAGAGAGAGGAAGAACTCTGCAGATGACTCTTTCTATACCTACCTCTGTTGTCTTGTATCCACCTAGGGTTGGAGTTTCTGAAATAATTAGGCCGCCGGGAAATTGTCCCTTGCTCTTCTCTGAAAGTAATCATGCTTTTTACCTGTGCACTCCTTACAGAAGCTGTTGAAGAGTAACAGAGACAGAGCCCCTGTGTTACAGGCAGAGCTGGCTTTAAGAGTCATGTGATTTTTAAAAATAGCCATATTTATTTTGCTTTCTTGTGGAAAAGTGCATTTATCTTGTAGACAGTCAAGCTTCTGTCAGGTTGGGCTGCAACTCGTAAAAAAAAAAATAGGAGCTTTTAGTTTAAGGTATTCTAATCCATTTCAAAATGTTCTACTAGTGCATTACTTTCTGCATTTTGTGTGTATTGATCTAAACCTTTTATTTAGGATCTCACTAAACAAAAGGTGCAAAAAAGAGTCCAGTTTTTTCAACGAAATGTCCCAGTCATGTTGTGAAGTAATTTACCACTTTATAAACGAGAAAGGTTGCCATATAGTGAGTCCAGGAGTCCTAAGCTTTATAAAGAAGGGTAATTAGAACATATTTTAGGTTGCTTTATTAAAATTGTTGGAGAAAAAGGCAAATTACCACCAAAGATGATTTCATAATTATATTATTGCACATTAAATGATGATGCCATCTTAGTCTTTAATAAGTAAGGCCAGATACAAGAAAACCAGCATCATTTTCACCCAAGGATCAGAATGGCAAGTGATTCTTCTTCAGGCAAGTGCATAGACGCTAGTGACAGAAACCCTCTCTCAGTAAGAGAGGCTGAAGAGAAAGGGCATTTTCACAAATCTAAACCATATGTATCCTTCAAGGCTAACATGCTCACTCTGCCATGAAGACACTCCTGGTCTCCTCCACCCTTTTGCACTTCCTGTTTGTCCATATTTAGTAGCATTAGATAATTTTCTTCCTTGCTTTATAATTACTGACGGACAGGCCTTCATGGTCTCATCTGACTTTGATTCTTTAGAATATTTGTATTCCCCACAGCACAAGGCCCAGTGCATTGCAGATTACCAATAAGCATCTGTTCAGTGTATACACTCTGATTATTTAGGTCTTGCTTTGTTTCAAAAGAGGAAACAAATATTTCTTTGTTCTCTTTATTCTTGCTGTGAGAAAAAGATCAAGACAGCTAAGTACCATGTCAAGTTCTAAATGGCTAGATCCTACTTGAGATGAAAAACAGTCAGTTCTCTTATGAAACCCAAAGTGGGGGGGTGGGGGTAGGAGGAGGTGGTTCAGGAAAATTTGAGGCATGAGGATTGGGGAGAGGTGAGGGACCCAGAATTAAAATAAACACTATTATGCATACAGAAACATCCTTCTTGATTGTTGTTGATTGCAACTGAAATACAGAAGGTTTTCCTGCAGTGACAAAAATTAGAAACATAAAATACCCCCAGTGCATATGGCAGACATTCATACCATTTCTAAAGCAGAAACGTAAGAATTGTGAAAGCAGCATGGTTCTGGAGGTTAAAATAACAGGTTAGGATCTGAAGGTGAAGGGTCTACCCTTAGTTTTATAGTTGAACTCTCTGACTTCCAGAAAGCAAGCATGCTTTTGATTGCTTTTCCCCTGACCTTTGCATTATGGGGAAAAAAGTGTGTGTGTGTGTGTGTGTGTGTGTGTGTGTGTGTATCTTTTGTCCTTTAGGGAAATGAATAAACTGCTTTGAAATCTTCAGAGACAACCTGCGAGAGATTAATAGATTTATTCTTTTCTTCTAAGCTCATGTTAAACCAGCCATTTCTTTCTTTCTTTTTTTTTTTTTTAAAGATTTTATTTATTTATTTGACAGAGATAGCGAGAACAGGAACACAAGCAGGGGGAGTGGAAGAGAGAGAAGCAGGCCTCCCACCAAGCAGGGAGCCTGATGTGGGACTCGATCCCAGGACCCTTTGATCATGACCTGAGCTGAAGGCAGACGCTTAATGACTGAGCCACCCAGGCGCCCCGAACCAGCCATTTCTTTTTAGGACTCATTACACACATATTTCAGAGAGAATTTGCAATAGGATATCTTAAAATTATTTCTTTTGAGCAATTTGCTAAAAGAAAGACAAATTTTATTTTGACACAGCTGACTTTCTGACTTGTTTTCGCTTAGGTATGTGAGGGTCAGATGAAAGAACTGGATTCCTCCATCATCAATGCTGCTGATCTAGATGTTCCCAAGGACGCTTTGCTGTTCAGCATCACTCATAAACCACGCCATGGCCTCCTCATCAATGGGGTGCTTAGCAAAGACTTTCCTCAAAATAAGCAGCCTGTGAACCCTGGCCAGAAGCATGAACTTGTTCAGAACTTTTCCTTGGAACTTCTCAAGAATGGTAGATCATGTTCCACTTGTATTCATTTATTGTTGATGATTTAATAATTTAGCCCAGAAAAGATAATAATAAGCCTCAGATACAGGAAGTGAAGAAATGGCATTCAACTACTTTATTCATTTATCCCTCAAGGGTTTTCTTTGAGCTCTGGATTAATGTAGGGCATGGAGCCTCAGTTACAGATAGTGGGTAGTTAAAAAGGAAATAATATGTTTTCTTTCACTTTGGGAGCATCACTAAAAAGGATATTTGTGGGGCGCCTGGGTGGCTCAGTCGGTTATGTGTCTGACACTTGATTTTGGCTCAGGTCATGATCTCATGGTTGTGGGATCGAGCCCTGTGGTGGGCTCTGCACTCAGCAGGGAGTCTGCTTGAGATTCTCTCTCTCTTCTCCCTCTATGCCTCCCCCTGCTCGTGCTCTCTCTCTCTCTCAAATAAATAAATAAATAAATCTTTAAAGAAAATGATATTTGTGATTTTGGGTGTTTTAGCTTCAACTTTTTCATGATGTAATAAAAAATTCCTTTTTAAAACTACTGAGATCACGGATCTAACTTTGAAGAGATTTGTCGGCCAAAATTTCTATGTTTTAAAGAAATATAGAACCACATATAATAGCTCATTATTCTCTGTGGAGATAATTTGTTCTTTAAGGAAATGACATATTGGAATAGCAGCCTAAATTATATTTTAATTACTCTTTTTAAAAAATCAATTTTATCCCATTTTCCAAATATAAACATACTTTCAAATATTGGGGAAATGGTGGTTCTAGAATCACTGCCTACTCTCACTCTCTTTCCTGCCTTCACATATTGTTTCCCCAACCTGAACCCCGTTTGCTGGGTCAGCCAGCACCATGCCTTCAGAACCAGGTAACCTCTGACCTCCCTGAGGAGCCTCCCCAACCCCCACCCACCTGCCAGGCACTCCAGACCATCCCTTTCCTGTGTTGGCTCCATCCAGCACTGGTTTAGCACTTTTTCTGTCTACATTTTTCCCATTCCCCAACCAGAGTAAGCGCTCTGTTCCATAGTTTATTTTGCAATAGTTGTGCCACATTGTGTCACGTTTGAGTTTGAAAAGTTAATTCATATATTTCTCAGTTTTTATCAGTTGCAAAGAAACGAACTCTGGGACTTAAGTGATGATATTACCAAATCAATAACCATGTGTATCAAATAATACAATATGTTGTTATGGTGTTTTTCTTCTCAAATTTAAGATAAAGGAAAGGAATAATAATTCAAATTTTGGTCTCAAGAAAGTCTGTTTTTTTTTAATTCGGTTAAATATTATTATTTATTATATTATTAGGTTAAATAAGCATGCATATGAAGTTTGCACTATACAATGATTTTGAAGAAGAAATAAATGGTTTACATAGATTAATACTTTGGTCAATAACTTGGTGACATTCTGAGAGATTAGATTTTCATCTTTGTTTTTGACTCATTTATGGCTACATTTTTAAAAAACTTTAGTATATTCTCACATACATCCCCCCACCCCAAACATATAGGACTTACAAAACTGCAACCACATTATATAATCTATTTTTTTCCCTTATCAATTATAAGAAACTTCTTACTTTTTAAGTGCTGATTGAAAATGGTTTGCAGTAACTCCAGCTTTTCATTGCATGGGCATACTGCACTGTAATTTTATACAACTGTCTTCTGTTTTTAAATATGCAGATGGCTTTTCATTTCTTGATATTACCTGTTACACATAAACATATTTTACGTATATTTTTGTAACATAAATCTTAGTCCACATCTCTTAGAATTTTTTTGGCATAAATTTTTATAATGAAATTACTTGGTAAAAAAGGTTAGCATTTATAATACTTTTAAGGAAAAATTGCCATTCCATGATATGCATGAGCATGTCTATTTTCCTAGTCAAGAATGGATATTTTTAAAAACTTTTGTGAATTTGGTAGTCAATAGCAGTCTCTCATTGTTATCTTAATTTGAAATTCTTAAATTATGAGTAAGATTTACCATACTTTCATGTGTATTGACCATCCCTGTTTCACCTTTTGTAAATTGCTTGATAATGTCTCTTGCTTATTTTTCCATTGATTTATATTAACTTATAAGAGATCATTAAACACTGATGCTTCACATTTTGGTCACATATATTACAGATAAGTTTTTCTCTATTCTATTTGCCTTTTAATTCATGTTCTTAAGTACAGAAATCACAAATTATAAGTGGCAAAATTTATCATTATTTTTCTTTACATTTTTTTCTTTTGTTTTTGTATAGGAAGATGTTCTATATTCAGAAATAAAATATTTACTTGTATTTTCTTTCAAATCTTTTCAAAGAGCTTTATTGAGATATAATTCCCATGCCATAATATCCACCCCTTTAAAACCTCCCATTCAGAGGTTTTTAGTATATCCATCATCATGATCAATTTTAGAACACTTTCATTATCCCCAAAATGAAATACCATACTCATTAGCAGTCATTCTTATCTCTTTCTTCCTCAACCCTTGGCAACCAGTAACGTATTTTTTGTCTCTGTAGATTTGTCTGTTCTGACATTTCAGAATCATATAAATAGAATATATAACCTTTTGTAACTAGTCTCTTTTATTTAACATAATGTTTTCAAGATTCATCCATATTGTAGCATGAGTCAGTACTATGCCATTCCTTGTTATTGCCAAATAATATTCCATTGTATGGACATATCACATTTGTATAATCCGTTCATCAGTTGATGGATATTTGGGTCACTTCCACTTTTTTTTTTTAAGATTTTATTTATTTGTCAGAGAGAGAGAGGAGGGAGCACAAGCAGGGGGAGTGGCAGGCAGAGGGAGAAGCAGACTCCCAGGTGAGCAGGGAGACCGATGCAGGACTTGATCCCAGGATGCTGGGATCATGATCTGAGCCGAAGGCAGATGCTTAACCAACTGAGCCACCCAGGCGTCCCGTCACTTCCACTTTTGACTGTGAACATTCATGTATACGTTTTTGTATGCATATACACTTTCATTTCTCTTGGGTGTGTATCTAGGAGTGGAATTGCTGGGTCATATGATAACTCTATGTTTAACATTTTAAGGAACTGCCAAACTGTTTTCCAAAGTAATGGTATCAGTTTACATTCCTACCAGTAATGTATGAAAGTTCCAATTTCTATGCATCCTCACCAACGTTTGTTACTGTCTATTTTTTTATGATAGCCATCCTAATGGATGTGAGATAGTATCTCATTGTGATTTTGATTTCATTTCCCTAATAGCTAATAGTGTTGAGCATCTTTTAATAAGTTCATTGGCTATTTGTTTATGTTCTTACATGGAAAGAGAACATACTGTCTATGTTCTTTGGAAAAAGTCTACTCAAATCTTTTGCCAATTTTGTAATTGGATTGTTTTTTATCACTGAGTTGTAAGAGTTCTTAGTGTATTTGGAATACTAGACCCTTCCTTATCAGGTATCTGATTTGTAAATATTTTCTCCAATTCTGTGGACTGTTGTGTTGCTTCCTTGATAGTATCATTTGCAGCCCCAAATTTTTAATTTTGATGAGATCTAAATTATCTGCCTTTTTTTATTTTGTTTTGTTGTGGTCACTTGTGCTTTTGGTGTCTTACCTAGAAACCATTGCCTAACTCAAAGTCACAAAGATTTACTCATGTTTTCTTCTAACAGTTTTTCTAGTTTAGCTCTCACACTGAGGCCTATTATCCATTTCGAGTTAATTTTTGTATTTAGTGTGAGGTAGGGATCCAACTTCATTCTATTGCCTGTGGTTTTTGAGTCATCCCAGCACTACTTATTGAAAAGACCTCTCTTTCCCCAGTGAACAGTTTTTGTGCTCTTGATGAGAATCAGTTGCTTGTAAATGTATGGATTCATTTCCAGACTCTCTTCTATTAGATTAATCTACATGTCTATTCTATGCCTGTTCCACACTGTCTTGATTACTGAAGTTTTGTAGTAAGTTTTGAAAATGGGAAATGTGAGTCTCCAACTTTCTTCTTTTTCAAGATTATTTTGGCTATTCTGAGTCTCTTGCATTTTCATATGAATGCTATGTAGGTTTTTGAAAAGTAGTTTTATATTTAAGTTTTTCTTCATCTAGAATTTATTTTGGTTACTGGCTTGAGGTAGGTATCTAACTATAATTTTCTCCAAGTAATGAACCACTGTTCTCATACAGTTTATTAAGTAATATACGCTTTCCTCACTGATTTCTAAAAAAGATCCTTATCAAGTACTTAAGTGTTTAAATGTGAATTTTTAACAAATTAAGAGGGCAGTCTTACTTCATAAAACAGTTTAATTTCACCCTATTGCGTTGATTAACGAACTCTCGCTGATACCAATACCTTGGAAATTAAAAAAGATTATGTGTGTTTTGAAATGGCTTAATCATAAGAAAGATTTACTTTCTCTCTCTTTTTCCCCCCCTTTCTTCCAGGACTGAAGTTGATGTATGTGCATGATGACTCAGAGAGCCTTGCTGATGACTTTACAGTCCAGTTGTCAGATGGGAAACATAAGATATTAAGAACGATTTCTGTGGAGATCACCCCAGTTAATGATGAGAAACCAATGCTGAGCAAGTAAGCTCCCCAGAAAGATTCCCTTTCAGGTGCTCTAGAAAATTCTGAGATCTGGAAGACTAGGTACAAATGTCATGTCTGTCTTCCAGGGAGAAACAAGTCTTTGACAGCTCCTGTCTATCACAACTTGTCCCACCTACTCAGACACCTAGAACTTCTAGTGCAAATGTTAGATAATGTAATGTCTCCCTAACAGTTCTTAAATTCACCCTTTAATTTTTTGATTTTCCTCTAAAAGTTCTAGTTAGTTGTAAATAATTAAGAAATACTGAACCTACTGTATGGAATGAACAGTGTACTGGGTATTTATTTTTTATTTATTTATTTTTTTTGTACGGGGTATTTAAACACCTGTGTACACACCCACCAAAGACCAGTAGATGTATGGACTTAACTAAAGTGTGATAATATTAACAGCAGACAATCCTCCCTGTGGGTTTAACCAAACTTTTAACCAAGAGTGGCTGAGGGAAACGTACAAATGCCATTGCTTTCATCGTCTGGTTATTTCATGATCCACCTCTATGTTCCTCTATGTTCCATCGGGATCAGTACTCCCTTGCCACTTGATATCAAAATGATCACTTAAACGATCATTTAAAAATTCTGAGGTGATTAATTGCAGACCATCTTGGTATCTCCCTCTGTAGTTGATCAGTTCGATCATAGGGTACAGAGTCTTTATCAGTTACATTTCTGTAGCTCCAGCCATTGCTCGTATTACTGACCACCATACACGACTGTACAAGGGTGAAGCTTGAGGAGGCCCAGCTGTCTGGTGCTGGGCATGGAGAAGTGTCTGCTTCTTCTGATGATAGTTTTTTGGAAGGTTGCGTCTCAGACATCAGTTCCACTAAAAGTCTGCAGCAGAACTTTCTGTTTTCTATGATCTAGCTGGACTGTTGGACTGGGGTGACCTGGATTTATAAAAATGAAAATAGGAACGGTATTGTGGCATTACAAAACCTCTTTCTGATGACCTCACTGTACCTAAGAGGAAGGGAGGTGCAAACGGGTGTTTATTAAGTGCTTACTCTGTGACAGACGCTGTATTGGCTCTTCTAACAGACATTTCCTTAAATCCTCACCACAGTTATGGGAAGTAGGTATTATTATCCTTGCTGAGAAAACTGAGACTGGACAGGTCAAATAATGGGGCACTCACTCAACTCTGACTTCCTGTTTTGTGCTGCGTTCTTGCTATTAAACTGTCTGACATAGTTTCATTGGCAGAATCACCGAATCTCCTTCAGCTCTGCTTCCAAATCCCTCCTCTTTCTTTCTTTTCTTTTTTTCCCCTCTCTCCTGTGGAGCGGAAGTTGTATTCCCTCTTCTTTCACTTTCACGTGTGTCCTCTTGCCTCCTCCCAGAATGTGCTCCATGACTTTCTTCTCTTGCATCTCCAGCCCCTCCCTTCTCATTCCTTCTGCTAACAAGACACAGGGATATAATTAGTGGTGAAGAGAGCCGATTCTGGAGCCAGATTGCCTTGGTTCAGCCACTAACCAGTTGTGTGGCCTCGAACATGTCACTTCACCTCTTTGTCAAACTCTTTGTAAGTGGGGATAGTAACAGTCTCCTCTTCATAGGGTGGTTGCAGGGACTAAATAAATTAAAATACATAAAAGTGCTTGAAAGACTGGCTAGTACACAGGAAGTGCTCCTAAGTGCTAGTTATTATCATTATTAGCAGCTTTTCTCACCCTAAAGCCACAAAGATGACCCAGTTCCTCATTTATTTCAGTGCCAGACTCTCTGGAGGAATAGCTTGCACTATGTCCATTTCTGCCCAACCTCCCCTTCTTTATTAAAGCTGCTCCCTTAAAATTTACCCTTGGCTTTCCTACTGAATTGAATGGCTCGTCTTTCCTTGCTGCACCTTGTTAGAGTCTTTGACTCCATTTCTTTGATATTCCCTTTAGATGCTGTAGTAGATGCTTTTCGGTTCTCTGGGTCATGCTCCCTCAGTCCCCCCTGTGACTGTAGTTGCTCTTGCCCAGGCTCACTGTCAAGGTCACGTTACCAGTGCCTCGATGTGTCGCTCCACTTGTCCTGTGGCTCAGAGCCTTCTGTGAAGCTCATTTGGCCCGAGTCCAGACAGAGCAGAAAACACTCTGACGGTAGCTCTCAACCTATAGGAGCTAGTGCATAAATAAATGTCCCACACTCCCATCCTTCAGAAACACAATTTTAAAAAAATATTTTATTTTATTTATTTTATTTATTTGAGAGAGAGCCAAGCATGGGCAGAGAGGAGATGGAGAAGCAGGCTCCATCCCAGGACCCCGGGATCATGACCTGAGCCAAAGGCAGACACTTAACTGACTGAGCTACCCAGGTGCCCCAGAAGCACAATTTGAAGCATATTCTATATGATTCTTCAAAGGATCCCCAGCAGCGCTGAGCCCCAGAGTCGTAAAAACACCTTTTGTTGCCTTATTCGTCCTTCCCTGTCTTGCTCCTCACTTCTCTCTCTTGCTTCCTGGGATCACTTCGCAAATAAATGACCTGCACCCCAGTCCATGTCTCATGGTCCCTTTCAGGGTAACTCAGACTATGACATACTTTCTTCTCCTTTGGCCACTCTGATATCTAAATCTGACACTTTTCTTCCTACCAAACTCCTTATCTTCTTCATTACAGTGGCTTCCTTCCTGTTTTGATTGATCTGTTTCTATTAATGGCACCATTCATCTCCAGAATCAACCAGTCAACTGCTTTGTTGGCCTTCTAGAGTAATGGGATTCATATTCTCTAGGAAAGAGGTGGGCAAAAATCACCTCCTCTTGCCAGGGAAGATGTCAGTCCTTCAGGGGCAAGAAAGTCACCAAGTGAAAGAGGTTCGAACTGAGGTGTCTGGGCTTTGGCTTGTCAGCAGGAGCGTGGAAGGCTATTGGAATGCCAGTTGATGCTACTGAAATGTCCTTTATCTGCATCCCGAGGAAACTTCACCAGTTTTCATCAGAAACCAAGCTGTCAAGTTGGACAGCGTTTGGCAATGTGTGGTGACCAAAACCGAAAGATAGAAACAGAGATGGAAAGAAATCCCTTCCTCACTTTGGTGAGACCAGGGAAAATGGCTATATCGGCTGGGAGAAGAATAGCACGAGAGGGGACTTGCAAAGCCACAATTGCAGTGTTTATGGTAGAAGCAGCAGTTGCTCATCCCAGCCCCGTCTTCAGGATGCTAGGGGCTAACCTGGCAGCTCTAGTATTTGGAAAAGATCAGTCGCTGTGAAGAGAATGCTCACTACCTGGAACGTTACCAGGGAAACGGAGGGTAATGTAGAGGGCCATGGACTGCCTAAGCATCACCAAACTCATAATGGTGCTTCATAAAGGGTACCAGAGCCATTTAATCTTTAAGTAAGTTTTTATCTGTAAAATTTGAATGATAATATCTTGCTTACTTATGTCACAGAGCTGTTGTTTTAGTAAGATATTGGAAATAAAATCATTCTGTTAAGTAAATTACAACATAAAATGGTGTAGTTCGATGCACAGAAACAATCAGAAGTACTTAATTACTTCACACCACATTCATTGTTGCTGACTAATTGTCTTTTAGGACTTTCATGTGTAAAGTGAAATCAGAGCCTGTTTCACGAGTCCAACTCTGCATTTGCAGTACTTTGGATAGGGAATAGCATTTCCTAACTGTTGAAGATTGGGAACTGTAATAGTCATTGTGAATGACCCCTGCGAAAGCAATGCCTTCTATTTTCCTATCAACCTAGACATCTTCCTTTTTACAGGAAGGCTGAAATTACAGTGAAAATGGGTGAAACTCGTATTATTTCTAGTGCCATTCTTTCAGCCATAGATGAAGACTCACCCAGGGAGAAGATTGACTATTTGTTTGAAAGGCTTCCCCAAAATGGGCAGCTTCAACTTAAGGTTAGTGGCCTTTTTACTTTTATTTTTCAAAACTAATGTAGCAGGTATAAATTTTCTTAGTGCACAGATTTCTATAACTGGATTTATTCTCCAATAGTCACATTTTGCCCAGAGGTAGAAAATTTAATTTTCTTAGTTTGGGGTGAACTCACACCATGCTAAATTTTCTTACTCAACTCAGGGTAAATTCAATCAGTATTAAGATTCTTCATTGTTCCTTCTCCCCCGGAATTGTACCTAAATTTCGGGAGAGGAGGTGATGGGGGGTAAAGCAAGTTGTCTAATTGCTGATGAGAACCAGGCATCCTTTGAGATATCTTAATTCCCCGCAGATTTAAAAAAAATTTCGAATAGACTCTGTAGAGCACTTGTTGTAGATATTAACAACCTGATTCTAAAGTCTGTATGGAGAGGCAAAATGCACAAAATAGTGAACAAAAAGGAGAACAGAGTTAAAGGAATGGGGCTGCCTGGCTTTAGGACTCACTATAAAGCTGCATTAATTCAGGTAGTGTGGATCTGATGAAAGAACAGACGAATAGATCAATGGAATAGAATAGAGAGCCCGGAAGTAGACCCTCACAAAAATATAGTCAACAGATCTTTGGCAAAAATACAGTGGAGAAAAGACAGTCTTTTCACAAATGGTGCTCACCAGTGTGCTTGATGCCCAAGGAGTAGCCCAACACACAGGATAGATCAGTCATTTGAAAAGGTCCCATGAGTAATCCATCAAAATGTTTGTTTGAATGATGGATGAAGGCTAGCAACAACCACCACCAACCATCCCCAATGTGATTATTTGACTGAATGCTTAACTTTTAATATAATGTCGACACAGTCCTAGAAGAGCAGCAGGGATTTATCCTGCATGGAACAGCTTGATTATCTTAGGTCGTAGGCACCATAGAGAATCAGAGTGAAGAGCAATCACTGATTTAAATTGAGGTACAGCTGTGTCCTTATTTCATTTCAAAGAGTAATGAAGCAGAAATGCAGTGAGAGCTCACACATTTGGGTAGCATGGGAAGCGAAGTATTTTGGGTATGTGAAAATCCAGATGGGTCCAGGTTCCCAGTATGGCACCACATAGTTCTCTCCCAGCTCCCTTGGGCTTGGCCAAGCCTCTCCGAGACCAGAGACGAGGACTCTAGGACTCCTGGACTTTCTCAAGTGTTCTTGTGTTCTTGTTGACCTTCCTTAGTTTGCCCCACCTTGAATCTGACTCTTATTTTTTTCCTCTTTGGGGGCTTGCAAAGGATTTTGTCAAGTTGGAGCCGGCATTTGGGAGTGCAAACGGGGAATTGCATGGAGATGAGAGATAGGAAAAGCTATCTTCTTCTGTATTTACTTTTCATGAAGATTGCAAAAGAAAAAAGTTAAATAGAATTGCAGGCTGTCCAGTTTAAAACCCAAAAGAGACTGTTTTAAAAACTAAATCTGCAAATAGATCTTAGGATGGAAACACATAATGACCTTAAATATTACAACATAACTAACTTTTACCAAGTGAGCACTGGGGCAGAACAAACCTCCGTACAAACATCAGATGAGCAGGAATATTAAAGAGGAGGAAACTTTATCAAATAGGATGTGAAGAGAAGCGGTAACACAATGAGGAGAGGGGAGGGCGAAGCACTTTTGCCAGGAACTGGGAGTCTGTAGAATAATGTGTCAGAGGAAAGGAAAAAAAAAAAAACACCAAAACACCAAGGATTTAAATTTCTATTTTAGTGTCTTAAACCGGACAAGGAAAAGTACAAGATAATATTGTACAGTAAATTTGTAAGATGACGTTTTTCTTGAATTATGTCAAGTGACTTTCATGAGCTATTCTTAGGGAAAGTTATGTATCTTCAGAGAATAACAAGAAAATTGTTATAAATCAGATACAGATTTATTATGTTTTGAATACTCTCAGTTGTCAGTTCCCCCTAGCATAAAAACCTCTTTTAATTGAGAATACCACAATTTCTGCACTGAGTTTGGTACAGAATATGTGCTTGACTGATGTTAGCTTGTTTTTAGAAGATTCTGATAAAAAATAATATCTGATATTTGCAGTTATATTTTTTGGCTGCCTCAAGACATAAACAGAGGGAATGGCTGGGATCTTGATAGTTTTCTGTGGGCTTCCGTAAGGCTGGAAAATGTACTGGGAGTAAATCTATTCGTTCTATTTTTGTTTTATCTACTTCAGATAAGTCCAGTGATAAACCAGTTTGAAAAAATAAGTTTGATTAATTGTATAATGATAGGAACTGAAAAAAAAGGAACCCTCAAATGAAACATATTTAATTTTTAAAGAATCAATTTCAGGAGCTCAATTACCCACCTGCTCTCATTAATTGGAATATTTAATCAGCTATGATTGCTCATGATAAATACCTTGGAAGTAGCAGCGCTGTTGAATTGCCACACGACTGTCAAAAAATCTTTTTGTTGGAGGTAGTTTTTTCCCCAGGTCTTAATTTGTTTTAATGTATTTCTTTGAAACGAAAAAAATAAGGTAAAATGGCAAAAAAAATTGCATCTAGAGTTTCGCTGAAATATCATTTCTATTGGAGGCTTACAGGGGGTATGGAAAATGTCCACTAACATAGCTGGGAAAGAAAAAACACAAGCGGCTGACTAACTCTGGCACCTTTCAGATAGGGAGGAACTGGGTCCCTCTCTACCCTGGCATGAAATGCACTCAGGAGGAAGTGGATCTGAACTTGCTCAGATACACACACACCGGGGCGATGGATTCCCAGGACCGAGACAGCTTCACCTTCTACCTCTGGGATGGTGACAACAGATCACCAGCATTTGACTGTCACATCACCATCAAGGATATGGGAAAAGGTAAAATCATCTCTCTCAAGGTTTTCTGGGACCAAGTTTTATAGCCAGAAGTGAGCTGATGTAAGCACTCAAAGATTTTCAACTAACTCCCTTCCTCCCTTCTTCCCTTCCTGCCATCCATCCATCCATCCATCCATCCATCCATCCATCCTTTCTTGCCCCTCTCCTGTTCTCTTTACCTCCCTCTCTTTTTGACTTTCTTTCTTCCATCCTTTGTATCTGAAATTCCATCATTTACGATTTGCTTCCCTGACTCCTCACCTGCCCTGCCTGGCAGCTATGAGATTCATGAGAGTAGCCCATCTATTTGCTGTTGTTAGAATTTCAGAAAGCCTATTGGAAATCCAGTCTTGCCCACAACATGGCGGCACAGGCTGCTTTAAGAGTCAGGATTTTCTGCTGTAAGTAACATTTTACCAAATCAATGTGATAACTCTAATTTTATTTTCAGGAAGAGAGTTGTTACTTGAAAACGAAGTTTCGGAGGAAAAGCATTTCCAATATAATAATAAAAAGAAATACACATTTTTTAAAATTTAAAAATCACAAAAAGGAACTTTGTCACTGAAAAGGTTAGACTGTTGCTCTTTTCACTGTGAAAGTGCTAATAACAACTCTTTTGGGGACGAGGGAGAACACCATGAGATAATAAGCTGCTCTTGAATTAAGCAGACCCATTGGTATAATGGGACTCAGTAGCATATAAATGGTAGAAGGAGGGGGGGTGAAAAAAAAATACTGGGAAGGAAGCTCAACAAGGCAAAGTGTAAGCCCTTGACACCCATCTATCACTACCCCATAATGTTGCTTAGAGTTTATGTGAAGAAGGTACATTCATTTCTTGTTCATCTGTATCATCCCAGGATCTCTGTATTCCTAGGACCAAGCATATTCTTGGATCTTCAGTGCATTCTTGATTGACAGAATGCTTCGTTTTTTGCCTTGTTGCCAGGAAGCTCAGAGGGCAGTACAAATCTTATATCACATGTGTGATAGAATTACAATTATCCTGAATCTTTCTCTTTTTAGTTTCAGTCAGCTTGATTGATTTTGAGATATTTATTTGGGGTTCTAAAATAATGCATTTTGTTTGCTTGTTTCCTGGTTGTAAAATGTGCTCCTTGAAGATGGCCGATAAGTGACCCTCAGAGAAGCTAGATATTATTGTACGCATTTCTTTCTTTCCACAAAAGTAAGGCTACTATGTTCATCGTCAATACATGTCCAGGCAAAATGTAATGCAACATGTAATGTATCGTGCAGACAGCTAATGTATTAGGACAGACTGCCCTTGGCTACTAAGCATGATGCATTCACTGGGGTGAAGGAGAGTTCTGTTCTATGCAGCCATCTGGGGATTTTTTCCAACTAGAAGATCCTTCATCTCTGAAGGCCTTGGAGTCTCTCCGGAAACGAAAGTGAAACGTGGAGGAAAATGAGAAGATGCCTGGCCTGGGCTTGGAGGCCCCTGTCTTCTGCACCTTCCAGTGGCTGAATCATAGTCACATGCCCCATTAAGGGAGGCTGGACAGTGGAAGGTCTAGCGGTGTGCCCAAGAAGAAAGGAAAACGAGACTGGCGAGCGCCTGGCCAGTCTCTGCCACAAGGGATGTGGGATTCTTTTCTGAAAGGATTTGTGAATGCTTACGTCAAACAGATACATTAACCTCCTAGCATTTTCAGAAGTTCCAAATTCCTTCCCTTTGCTTCTTTTTACATCGTGGTGTGTTTTATATCTATATGGTGTCGTATTTTTTAAAAACTTAGTGTGAATTTTCTCAGGTCATAGCATAACTTGATAACTGTCATTGTTCATCTCTGAATAAAACTACACTGAATACTGAGACTAAGCCATAACCCTAATATTGAGCATTTGGGTTACCTCCATTTGAGAGCAATTATAAATAACATCCGGCCTTCCTGTTGTTCTGTGTCTTGTGATGTGCACACTGGCAAAAATAATGTGGATTTCTTTGAGAGAAGCTTAAAGGGACATTGTCTGCAGTTGACCTTGAACCATACTCTGTTGTCACAATGCTGAAAAACTGCATTGAGGGAAAGCCCAGATGCTCTTCCTCCTCTCAGATCCATCTTCTGCTCCTGGTGAAACATTCTGTGGGTGATTTTTGTGTCCCCGGCTTTGTTCATTCTTCTCACTCCTTTGATGTATTCATCTGGACTCCCAGGAGGCAAGCCCCGTCTGGGGCCCAGGTTTTGATTTAAAGTTAGGATGCTCTTTGATTCTCCATTGCACCTAAGTTGGATAGCATTTTGAGTTAAAAGCACCAATAATCTACCCAAAAGACTAATTTAATCATCTGAAACAGTTTCTCAGTCTTAGCACTATTGACATTTTGAGATAGATAATTCTTTGTTGTAATGGACTTTCTTATGCATTATTGGACATTTAGAAGCATCTCTGGCCTCTACTGATTAGAAGACTATAGGAACCCCCAGTTATGACCACCAAAAATGTGTACAGACATTGTCAAATGGCCCCTGGGGAGCCAAAGTTGCCCCTCATTGAGAACCACTGGCCTAGTTGTACCTCCTTGATATTTTATTTTTTCCTCATGGGACTGAATGTCTTTTCGAATTTTATTGACAATTTGTATTTTTACATTTAGGAATGGCTTGGCATTTACTTCACACGTATTTCCTCTTGGATATTCATTCTTTTAGTATTGATATTTAAGAGCTCTGATACATTACAGAGAAGCAACAAAATAATCTAGTGTTCAAGTTTGTGCTCTTGAGTCAGATGGCTAGAGTACAAATTCTAGCTCCATCTTTTATTATTTTTTAAGATGATTTATTTATTTATTTTTTTTGACAGAGAGAGAGAGAGAGGGAGATAGAGAGGGAGAGAGGGCGAGCACAATTAGGGGAAGGGGCAGAGGGAGAAGGAGAAGCAAATGCCCCTCTGAGCAGGAAGCCTGATGCAGGGCTTGGCCCCAGGACTCCAGGATCATGACCTGAGCCAAAGGCAGATGCTTAACTGAGTGAGCCACCCAGGCACCCCTAGCTCCACCTTTTATTAATTGTATCATGATTAACAAGTTAGTTAGCATTTTTCTCTATCTTAGTGTCCTCATATATAACCTGGGAAGTATTATAATACCCTACCTCACTGTTGGTGTGAAGGTGAAACAGCCTTACCCCTGTGTCTGGCACAAAGTAGAAGCTCAATATTAGAGTTATGATCATTTTTTTTTAAGCGAATGAGGTGAACAAAATTGGATTATCATCCTTAGTTTGTAAAACTGCATCATTCGTCCACATGTGACCTACATCTCCTTCACTCATTTATGCATTTCATACACTCATTCATTTGTTCTCTTTTAAATACATAATACACACCTGCACAACCACCATACAATTCAAGGACTGGAATATTGACAGTAATAAACATCTACCCATGGGCTCCTCCCATCCTTCAGAGAGAACCATCATCCTGAATTCTGTGTTCATATTCTTACTTTTGTTTATGGTTTTCGGGGACTTGCTCATGCAAGGAACAAATGGTAACAAGCTACCTCTGTGTTGTCCCATGTGGCTCTAGTCCATTCATTTTGCTACCGTATACAATTCAGTTGTATGATTAGACCACAGTTTGCTTACATATTTACCTTTTGAAAAGACATTTGGGTTGTCTCCAGCATTTTCAATGAAGACAGGCCTGCAGTGGCCATTCTGGTACCCATCTCCTGGGGGCCAGTGTATGCTTCTCTCCAGCACGCAGCTGGAGTGGAATCGCTGGGTCATGACGTATGTGAATATTCTACTCTTTACAGCGTAATGCCAAATCGTGTGCCCCGTTACGTTCCTACCAGAATTGTACGTGAGCTTCTACATCCTCTTCAGCACTTGATGTCATCAGAATTCTAAATTTTTGCAAATCAAAGAGTTACAACATGGTTATAACTTCTTGTGATCTTGATTTGTGTTTCCATGGTGATTAATGAGATTTGAACATCTTTTTGAATCTTTGTTGGCCATATGTGTTTCCCCTGCTGTGTCATATCTGCTCTAGTCTTTTGCCTAATTCTTTTATTAACCATAATTATATCAACCTTTCTATACCATATTAATTTTGATTTCTGCAGTTTGGCCTTTGCTTTTCACATTTACCTTTGGACATTTTTTTTTTTTTTTTTTTAATTTGGGTCCTGACTGCAAGCTCTTCTGCTGTGCAGGTGATATTGTCATCCTTGTGAAACCGCTGGTGGTGTCTAAAGGTGACCGAGGTTTCTTGACGACCACCACTCTCCTTGCTGTGGATGGAACAGACAAACCCGAGGAACTGCTCTATGTCATCACCTCCCCTCCGCGGTATGGCCAGGTTGAGTATGTCCGCTATCCTGGAGTCCCCATTACAAGCTTCAGCCAAATGGACATAGCAGGACAGACAGTCTGCTATGTACATAAGAGCAAGGCAGCTGTCTCCCGTGACACCTTCAGGTGAGCCCCAAAGAAACTTTTCAGAACCCCTTCTCCAAATGAATGCTTAGATAGACCAAAGGTGGCAGAAAATGAGTTCTTTTCCAACTCTGATATAGCAGTGGTCTTCTACTGCCTAGATGTATGAAAGGTGGAGGTGTACAATGAATTGAACAATAGCAAAGCAAGAAAGTGTTTAAATAAAAACAGTTGTTATATATTTGTTGTTTAAAAATAAAGCACATCTAAATCTCAGCTGTTCTAAGGGGAGGGATATAAAGAGCTGAGAGTCCCAGCTAAAGAGAGACATAGAAAACTAAGTTCCTGCTTTTGGGGGTATCTTTTTCTATCCGAAGAAAGGTATGTAGTAGTAAACATTTGGCACAAGCAGACATTGCCTTTTGTCAGTATATGTTCCAGGAACTATATCATAAATCATGTTGTCATAAGGTGGATCGTGTTTCCCCCTGGAAACAATGTTATAATCGGGGGCTGTGTACCTGTTTAAGAATTCTGTATCAAATAAATCATTGGGATGAATAACAATCCCGTGAAAAGACAAAGATACAACATTAGTGAAAGTCCACATTCATTTAAAATATTGAAGTCTATTTCCAGTCACATAAAGCAAGACAAACTCTAGAGGAGCTCTCATTAGCAGTTCTCAAAGCTGGTTGATCTCAAGGTCTTTGATAGAAATCCATATCCCCAGGGCTAGGATGAGAATCTAGAAATCTTGGAGCGAGCATCCAACTCTTATTTCAGCTCAGGTCATGATCTTAGGTTCCCGAGATCCAGCCTCTCATTGGGCTCCACACTGGGCATGGAGCCCGCTTAAGACTCTCTCTCTGCCTCTCCCTCTGCCCTTCCCCTTAACCCCCTGCCCCCACTGCACTCGCTCACTCTCTCTCGCTGTCAACAAATAAAAAATAAAAAGAATCTAGAAATCTTGGCTGGACTAGCCTTTGGGGGAATCATTGTACATATGCAGTCCTGAGTTTTGCCACTTAACATGGAGGCCCTGAGACCATTGGTTCATTTGCCATACTTGAAGAGCTTCTGACCCCCAGTATAGTTTTTACCGTGTCAGAATACAGCTTCCAGTGGGGCACCTGGTTGGCTCAGCCAGAAGAACATGCAACTCTTGATCTCGGGGGTGTGAGTTTGAGCCCAGGTTGGGCGTAGAGATTACTTAAAAATAAAATCTTAAAAAAAGAATACAATCTTCAAAAGAGCACTGTAAACTAATGTAAATGTAGCATTTATCATAATCATACATTTTATCTCTCTAAATTCCATATATTTGCTATGATAAACATTGTTTTAATGTCAGTAAAGATGATTTTGCTTGCCTTTTTGGAATTACGATTTGGAAAGATGATTGGGACAATCGACTGTTAAAAAATTGGGGGAAGTTTGAACTAATATTTTCTTTTTTTTTTTTCTCTTGACAAAATGTCCTTAACAAGTAGATAATCATTTGGTTGCTCAATATCTAACTAACAATTCAATGTCTGAGTGTTGCTGGGCATTAACTAAAATGTCAGATGTGGGGATTCCTTTTCAGGCTGGTTCTTTTGCTACAGAAGTGGTAGAGCAGAGCTGTTAAGACACAGGCTTTGGGGTCAGTTACCACCTCCATTACTTACTGCTCTGTGGTCAAATCACACCTCCTCCTGTGCTCTTGTGTCCTCTTTGTGAAAAGAAATGATGCTCACCCGTTTCACGGGGGTGGTGGGAGGTGTAAATGAGTTTATGCATGTAAAGTACTTTTAAAAATATGTGGCACATAGGAAGAATGAAATAAGTATTAGCTGCTCTTATGACTACTATTATTGATATTATTGTTCTTATCATTATTTATTATATTCTTTCCTTGGCCCCCTTTTTCTGCCAATGTTTACAGTACTAAGATTAATCTTGAAGGAGGAAAGAAATTACAAAGAAGAGCGATGATTGTTCTTTTTTTTCCCTGGTTACTTATGGAGGTTGGGTGCTTCTTGGCTTAATACGTGTATATCAGATTCAGGGCTTTTAACTTTACGCCCACTTCTGGAACTGCTTATCCCTGTCCATTCCCACTTTCCCCAGTCAGTGCCCACGGGAGAGTCTGTGGAAGACGTTAATGACCGTTTGGAGAAACCAGTGACCCTGTAGAGAAGCCAATCAATGAATGCATATAGATGTCCAGAAATCAAGCTTAGATATTAATTAGATGGTGGTGAGGAGCAGAGAATGAAACACAAAATTTCTGTATGTGAGGATTGATGATACTCTAAAAATATCCTAATCCACATCCGTAGAAAGTCATACGAGATAACATTTTAGAAATTATTTATCCTAGGAACTTTTAATTTTTATTTATTTATTATTTTTTTTAGAGGGGAGGGGGCAGAGGGAGAGGGAGAGAGAGAATCTTAAGCAGGCTCCATGCCCAGTGTGGAGCCCGACGTGGGGCTTGACCCCACAACCCTGAGATCATGACAGGAGCCGAAACCAAGAGTCGGATGCTTAACTGACTGAGCCACCTAGGTGCCCCAAGAATTTTTTAAATATTTAGATCTTCAGGAGAGTTACTGGGAAGATTGATAAAAATACATTCTTGACTCTCTATACATTCTTGACTCTCAATCCAGAGAGGTGACTTTGCTGAGTCCAGTCTTGGGCCAGAAATCTGTATTTTTCAAAGCTCTCCAGAGGATTCTGATGTAGTCAGGACTAGCAGTCGCTGGTCTGGTCCAGTCCATTGTTCCAAGTACATTCTATGGAGCTTTGAGGATTTACAGAAGCCCTCCTGGGGCCTCCCGGAGACAGAGCATGAAGGAGTTGAATTGGTGAGGCTCTGGGACCCTCACCCTAGTTTACTGATAGCGCTTTGTTTTGGTTCTTTTATTATTTTTTAGTTTGTTTTCCACACTGGGCTCCTGGGCAGGATTTTCTTTTAGCAAAAAGGCTCTGGCTCTATTTCCCAATGTGAGTAATTTGCACCGCTGATGATACAAAGATGCAAAATGATGTGGGGGGCGCCTGGATGGCTCAGTTGGTTAAGCGACTGCCTTTGGCTCAGGTCATGATCCTGGAGTCCCAGGATCGAGTCCCGCATTGGGCTCCCTGCTCGGCAGAGAGTCTGCTTCTCCCTCTGAACTTCCCCCCTCTCATGTACTCTCTTCTCTCATTCTCTCTCTCAAATAAATAAACAAAAAATCTTTTAAAAAAATGATGTGGGTTGATATAGGGAGAAAGCAATAAATGACAGGGAATCCAGAGTGAGAAACTAGTCCCTCGTAGTTCTGACAGTCTTCCTGATTGTTTCAGGAAAGAAGTCTCAGGCTGGGGCTTTTATGGTTTTAACAGCTCTTCAGTATTAACTGCTTTCCTTTTTAGCAGACAGTACTGGCCTTGGGTTCCAAGCCATTGGGCCACAATACCTAGCTAGAATTAAAAACATCATTTTCTTGCATTTATTTTTGCAGTATTTATGGTGATTAGGTTTTTAGTAGTAAACATTTTCAGCTTTTCTAGTTAAAAGATTGCCTCTTAAATACATTTATTTAAGTACAAGAGTGAGGTGACCTAAAGCAAAATAGTAATAAGGGTACAAGTCGTATAAGAAGATGGCAAAAATTATGAAGGTGTTGTTTGAAGGACTCAAGACTGGGAAACAAGGGTCGAAAAACATTGACTTAGTCCCATCCCTTCATTTCCGCATAGGAAACCTAGTATTGCTTGAATACCTGCGATGCCTCAGGCAGTGTACTAGACTCTTTTTTGTCTATCATTTCCCTTAAGCCTTACGCCACTACCTTGAGAGAGATGATATGTTCCCATTTTATGCACGAGAAAACCAAGGTTCCAAGAGGCATTGAAAGTCATCTACATGGACGTAACTGCGTTATCAGCTGAACTGGGGAGAAGATCTCATTTTTAAGATATTTTTCCATTGTACCAACAATTCATGGAGAAAATGCACCTGTGTGAAGAAACCCCCTCAGTATGTCATTCTGATGTTTGGCGGGCAGTTTTACATGTTTATAATGGAAGAGCCTAACATCTGCCCAAGACCCTTGTTTTAATCTTGTCATTTCACTCCCCCAATCATGGGCTGCTATGTTGTTTGTCGAGCGGAGCTAAACCAAAGCTGAAAGTCGGTTTTAATGAAAGTGTGTGATCGTGGTGCTTTTTAAAAATTAAATATATGCAACCAATCTAATCACCCAAATTTATGTTGCTTGTTGTTAAATCTGGCAAGGAATTTGGCTGGGTAGAGGAGATAAATTCTGCGGCAGAGGATTTTTGCCCCCTTCTCTTTTTAATGTAAGATATGGCAGCATTAATTAAACGGTGGAGTTTAATGGTCAGATTTTACCTTCTGCAAAAATATTTTGTGAATCCTAAATTTCCCCTGCATTGTTTGGTGCTGCTGGCCTGGAAGAAAGATTTGGCAGCACATTTGAGGACAGATGACACCAAGTGATTAGCAAGCTGACTTCAGCTGCTGCCAGCCGGGGACTAAAAGAACATGCTAATGTCCTCCATTTTGACATGCTGGCTGGACTTTGTTTTTTTTTTTTTTTTTTTTCCCGAGGAACTGGCTCTATTTATGATTCCATTTTTATCTTTTAAATGCCATGACAGATGGCAGATTCTTCAGCCAACTCTATTGCCAGGAAATGCAGAAAGCCTGAAAGCACCATGGTAATGGTGAAATCAGACCAGGCAGGCACCCTAGACAAATCTGTGAGTCACTCCCCAAATTTCATGAGGACAGTGGTCAATCCTGGCTGTATCTCTTTTCAGGGGGGCTTAATGAGGGAAATTAAACAAAAACGGATCCCCAGAAGAAGCTGCTACCTTGATACCACCAGCTTCTTAACCTTGGAATGGATAACATCATAGCAATGGCACTGTTGTTTTAAAACTTGAAAATAGATTTGGAAGGTTTCTTTGGGGGCAGCAGGGGATAGCATTTGGAAGATCATCTGGTCAACCTTGGCAGACGCGAACAGCACTGACCTTGGTGCCCTTGTTCTGCTAGGCTTATTTTGACTGGGAAGCCAACCATGACCATTCACCCTGTCTCCCTCTGATAATGTTTCTCGGCCCGTGACTGGTTTGCATTGTTACTTGTGAAAGTGGAATGAGGTGTTTGATCCAGTCATGTTGAGAAATTTCATCCTTTTTACCACTGGCTTATTAGCTTTCGGTCAGCACAGGCAGCTGCCTTGGTGTCCCAGCTGGGAACACGGGCCTCAGTAAACATATTTCTTACTCTTATACAGTCCCTGGCTTCCCTTGCCTTCAGTCCCATCTGTCTGATGGCAGGCTGCCGATTTCCGACGTGGTCAGATCCCCATCATCAGTCAGGGAGGAGTCTGAGACGGACAGCCTGAATCGTAAGATAATTTCAGTGTCCTCACGCAGGTCATGCGTTGGTAGATAATCATGGTTGTCCTGAGACTGAGCTTCGAGGTGTTTTCAGAATTCAGTCTCCATAGGGGAAAGTCGGAACGGCCCCCGTGACTCACTCAAGCACCCCTGAAGCTCCTTACTCCTGACCCCCATCTCTCTCCTCTTTTCGCATTTCTTCTTCACCCATATTTGACATGCTTTTAATGGGGCACAAATTCTTTAATTTCCATGAATCATAACTAATATTAAAAATGCATTTCTTTTCGCTTACATTTGTGCTACTCCATAATAACAGCTGATTTAAAACTTCCCACAAGAGCACATTGTGAGATAGGGACCTGATAGAGAGTAGAGAGCCACTTTATTTGA
Organism: Eumetopias jubatus; assembly: GCF_037043125.1. Lineage (NCBI taxonomy): Eukaryota > Metazoa > Chordata > Mammalia > Carnivora > Otariidae > Eumetopias > Eumetopias jubatus. The sequence goes on along the minus strand of NW_028274821.1, from coordinate 41,278,635 downwards.
AATGGGAGGTGTGAAACATGTTTCTGGAGGGGTGAAGTGGAGAAAAGAGAAATTGGAGACACCGAGGGAATGCCTAGTCTCCTTTTCTTTTACTTCGGGTTAGATGATAGGCTCCAGGGAAGGAGACCTGAAAAAGTAACAGGAAAACAACGGAATAAAAGCATAATTCCATGAAAAGCTCTCCCTGAGAAACAGATCATGATTTTCATCTTAAAAATGCATATCACTTGACATTTGAAACTGCCAAAGTGACTAATAAGTACAAAGATGACAAACAGACGGATATTTTTCTGGGTGCGTGTCTTCTTGCTTTTTCAAAAATAACTTATTTTGTAAACGCTCATGATCCAGCAATGAAATTCTCCTATTTGCTTCAAACGTACTCAGTAAACGTTTAGCTTTACAAAAGAAAAACTGATTGTTTTTTTAAGGAAACCTTGTGATTTCACTCAGTGTACAATTCTAAAGTTAGTATCTTTGTTCAGATTGTAAAAATAATGCTGTGGAGAAAAAAAAAAACCAGGTTATATTCTTTAGAAGTCAAGGTGTGTGAAATGTCAAAAATTTACTTTATTTGAAATTTTCCACTTACTGAGTTCACTTAGCAAAAAGGAATAGATTCGTTTTTCTGTGCATCACATCGTATTTTTCCTTGTAGGCAGTCTTATCAACTAGATAATTAGAAAGCTCAAAAATTTTAGCTTAGCCTTCAAGGTGAAATCTCTGCTCAGCCAAACTGTTCCTTTCCTTTCTGTTCAGTTGCTCCTTTCTCTGAGCCCTCTTCCTCAGGTGGGCTGGTCAACTGTTAGTGCTCATACAACCTCGTTTCAAGCAAAGCATCGACCCTTAAACCCTGAAGGACAAGACACATTTTACAAAGAATAAAGAACTTGTTAGTCAAATTTGTCAGATTAGTAAAATAAATATAAACCTCGTATCTTCTCTAGTTAAAAAGAAAAAAAAAAGAACATCCAAAGAAAATTCTTTTATAATTTCAGGTTATATTCTACGAAAACATTTTTTTAGAGTTTTGTTTTGTTTTGTTTTGTTTTTTTTTACATCTGTGGAATATAAGAGTATCTCCTCCATGAATATTTCTGGCAACCACAGTACATGGGGAAAAACTAACAGATACAACTCCATGATTATAGCGAAGTACACCTCTTTGGTCTACAGTGAATTCGTCAACTCCACTTGGGAGTAGTGATTTGCTAACTTTTTGGAGTTTCAGTAGTGCATTTGGTTTGCTTAATTTCACGATACTCTCAATTGCCTTTCAAATCAAACTTATACTGGACAGGTTCTAGAGATCATTTCGATTGGTTTTTGTGTTGACATTGGCAGTGGTGGGTGGACTGGATTTAGTGAACAATAAAATCAAAAGCACATTATGGAATCACAAATCCAAGGGTGTGTGAGAGATTTTGTGTACCTTGAGTTGATAGCATTTGAGCGTTCTCTTTATCATTCTGCAGTGGTGCTCAGGTACCACAAGTCTGTCTTTGTGGTTTGTTAAACTGGCCTGTATTAAAAACTCTGTAAGAGCAGGAGGTATGGGTCCAGAAACCTGGTTCTAATCCCAGCTCTGTCTCCTACTTGCCTTATGATCTCCTGCTACGTTGTGTACCTTTCTGCTGTAATTTTTTTTTCTTTAAATTAGGTAAGTAATCCTTGTCTAGTGTAACTCCCATATATATTGTAAGGGGCAAATGTAGAAGCACAGGAAAAATATAAGAGATTAGAGCATCACATGATGTTTTAAAGTTTGATGGTCCTTAGCAATCGTCTGGTCCAATCTTTTACTTTCCAGAAGGGTGAAAATGAGGCTCGGGGAGGGGAGATGAGTTAGGCATGATTACGTGGCTGAGTAATGTGATTTCCTGTTAAGAAATTTACCAGGAAGGGGCGCCTGGGTGGCTCAGTCAGTTAAGCGTCTGCCTTCGGCTCAGGTCATGATCCCAGGGTCTTGGGTGCGAGTTCTGCATCAGGCTCCCTGCTCAGCGGGGAGTCCGATTCTCCCTCTCCTGCTCCCCCTGCTTGTGCTCTCTCTCTCTCTCTCTCAAATAAATAAATAAATAAATTTTTTTTAAAAGAAGGAATTTACCACAAAAATATATGAATAAAATGAAATAGCCAAAATCAGTCATTGGATTGGCCCCCAATTATCAGTCTTAAAAGCTTACCTTATTAAATGCCTACAAAGAAAATACAGTTGCAAAATTATAAACATATAAAATGAATGTATTCTTCAAACTCACGCAAGGGGTCTACTTGTATGTGAAATTCCTATTTGGGGCAAGGGATTCTAAATGCTGACGAGCCTGAGAAATCCCACTGGCAGAATTAGCCTGCTTGATCACATGAGTCTGCCGCCAGTGTTGTTGAGAAAATACTTTTGGGCGCAGAATGTTGTAGGTAATTGGTGTGCTACCTAGTGACTGATTTAACAGATAGACCAGTGTCCTTCTGAAGGATCTGCCCTTGGGTTTTCATTTGAGTCCCAGCATGACATGTCCTTAAGTAAAAGGTGTGTATTGTTATCATTTCATTCCAGTAGATGGTGACACAAGATTACATGCTGAAGGCTGCCCTTGCCTCTCTTTGCCAGATTCCTCGTCAGCAATGGCCTGCAGACCAAACACGGGGTGTTTGAGATCACCCTGGAGACCGTGGACAGAGCCTTACCTGTGGTGACCAGGAACAGGGGGCTGAGACTGGCCGAAGGCGCCACAGGCCTGCTTTCCCCTGACCTCCTCCAGCTGACCGACCCTGACACCCCAGCGGAGAAGCTCACCTTCGTGTTGGCCCAGCTCCCACAACAAGGCCAGCTTTACCTGCGGGGGACAGAGCTACTTCAACACAACTTCACTCAGCAGGATGTGGACAGCAGGGATGTGGCCTACCGGCACCTGGGAGGGGACTCCCGGGTTGACTGCTTTACCTTTGTGGCCACAGATAGGACAAACCAAGGCTTTGTTGTGGATGGGAGAGTGGGCCAAGAGCCTGTGTCATTCACCATCCAGGCAAGTATGACAAACCCACGGGTCATTGGCACAGATCTAGAGAAAACAACTTTCCTCTATTCCTTCCTTCTTCCTTTTTTTTTTTTAAAGATTTTATTTATTTATTTGTTGGAGAGAGAGCACAAGCAGGAGGAGTGACAGGCAGAGGGACAAGCATGCTCCCACTGAGCAGGGAGCCAGACGTGGGGCTCGATCCCAGGACCCTGGGATCATGACCTGAGCCAGAGGCAGACGCTTAACCTACTGAGCCACCCAGGCGTCCCGACCTTCCTTCTTTCATTAAAATATGTGCTGTGCGGTGGGTCTACAGCATGTCAGGCATATTAATATGGACATAATAATGCAAGGCATCAGACATATTCATATGGACAAGACAGAGGCGGTGCCTGCATGCAGGCTATGAGCAAGAGTCTGTGGTAAGACAGAAGCAGAAAACATGGGCTTTGGAGTCAGACTTGACTAGGTTGGAATTTATTGACTAGGTTTGCCATTTATTAGCTGTATGACCTTAAGAGAGTCCTTTAAATCTTCTGATTCAACCTTTCCTCCTTTGAAAACCATCCCTTACAGCATTGTGGTGAGAATAAAATCAGATTAGATATGGTAGACGCTAGTATATTCCCTGAAATATATTAGATATTCGATACCTTGTACCTACTGTTGTAATATCTAAGTGTACTATTATGATGCTACCTATTGGTTTGCATCATCTACTGGCATTTTAACGGTTTTCCACTGAACACATGAAAATGTACAAGGCTGCATCAATATTACACGTGAAATAATGATGGGAAAACAACTGTAGCAGCTACGAGTGTTGGAGCGTTAGCTGTGGGTCAGACCCACTTCACGTAAAGCTCATTTCTTTCTCGGGAAGTTTTATTATCCACATTTAATAGGTGTCCAGGAGTTCACAAGGTCAATAATGTGATGAAAACCGTATAAAGACCCCCAGTCTTTCTGATCCCCGGTTCTGTGCCCTTCCTCTGGCACAGCTCTGCCACAGTTGTGCTGACTAGTAGGATGATTTTGGGAGGGCATAATGTGTTTTTCTTTTTTTAGTCAAAACACCTCACGCATACTCTGTTTCTTAGACCCTTGAATCCACTCTCCTTGGATGTAGTTTATCCTGTTCTACCCACTTCTACCAACTGTAGAAGAGATAAATCTGCGGGTCACTGCAGGATACCTTCTGATTATGTAAAATAATCATAATTTTCCCTTGCTCTTTAGTCTCTGTATTGGTCAGGGTTTTCCAGGGGAACAGCACAAATGGGATGTATATAGAGAAAGGAAAGGAAAAAGAGATTTATTTTCAGGAATTGGCTCACCATTGAAGGGTCTAACATGTCTAAAATCTGCAAGGCAGGCCAGCAGGATGGAAATCCCAGCAGGAATTGATGTTGCAAGTCTCAGGCCCAAAGGCAGTCTGGAGGCAGAATTGCTTCCTATCTAAGGGACCTCAGTCTTTGCTCTTAAGGTCTTCAACTGATTGGACAAGGCCCACCCACATTATGGTGGGTAATCTGCGTTACTCAAAGTCAACTGACTGAAATGTTAATCACAACTAAAAAATACCTTCACAGCAACATCCAGCCTGCTGTTTGACCGAACAACAAGCATCATAGCCAGCAAAGTTGATGCATAAAATGAACAATCACAGCCTCTATCTAAGGTGGGATCTGAGTAGAAAGGTGGGGAGTCATGGTAACATAGAGTGGATGCTGGATGAGTCTTTGGCTCTAGGAAGGCCCAGAAAAATGTCATAAAATTATGATGCACTGGGAGAAGAGAGAAGGTACTGATATCATTGACACAGTATTAAAGAAGTACTTTGTATGTTGTAAAATTATTTTTTAATTATATGTTTTAATTGTTATTTGTCTCATCTCACTCTTCATTCTATTAATATATTTTTTCCTGACTCCTCACTGCTCACACTAGGTAGAGAAATGTCACTGTACTGTCCAACCAATAATACTTTTCTCAGTCTATTTGGCTGCAAATTTATAGGAGTTATACATTCTAGTACAGGCATAAGAGTTCCTTCCTATGCTGCAGAGTAGAGAAGGAAAAGAGAGTAGAATTTAGAAGAAGTAACAGCCTGGGGCACCTGGGTGGCTCAGTCATTAAGCGTCTGCCTTTGGCTCAGGTCATGATCCTAGGGTCCTGGGATCGAGCCCCGCATCGGGCTCCCTGCTCCACGAGAGGCCTGCTTCTCCTTCTCCCACTCCCCCTGCTTGTGTTCCCTCTTTCACTGTGTCTCTCTGTCAAATAAAGAAATAAAATCTTAAAAAAATAATAATAAAGAAGAAGTATCAGAACTTAAATCAGGCCTGTCCCAACACCAACATTCATCTTACAGAGAACAGTTATTGTAAGAGAGTGATCTCTTGGTAGTTGCAGAATTTACTGATAGGAAAATGTTGGATATATGTTGTAAAGGTTCTTTTTCATCCAAAGTACAAGGTATGTTTTGCCATACAATCCAGTTATGTGTAGATAAGGAAAGCCTCAAACTTTCTCCCATAATTCCCCCAAATTTTCTGGTCTTTCAGAGCAGAGAGGTCAGGCAGTTTAGGAATTAAGTGGTGGATGCCCCTCAGTCTCTTGCCTTCAAGAGCTTCTTTGGTTAAGACAAGCTAATGTCCACCACTGAGTCACAAGTTTGCCCAAATAAATCTTCCAAGTGGGGGTGCACCACTCTTCTGGTCCCATCCTGAGTGGAACCGAGGGCAAAGCCGCCGGACTTCACAAGGATAAAACACAGCCATGTTCCGCTGATACCAGTGTGCACAACCTGACATCCATGTTGTAGGTAATCATGGCTGTCTGACCAGGACACTGCAGTCTTGCTGCAGTGAGTCTTGTACTCTTCTCTAAATGGGGATGGGGCTGGTGGTGAGGGAGGAAGGACCAGTGTCGCTGCTTTCGATGGTTTACGCGTGTCTGAGATGATTTTCAGTGAACCCAAGTTCTCAAAGGATGTAGCCTTCTTTTCCTTGAAAAAAAAAAAAAATGCCTTGGACTCCAGTATTTTCAAATGCTTCTGATCTACTAAGCCAGAAGACCTATTTTTGAAGAAGTTTAATGAGATTAGGGGCAAGTGTGACCCTTTGGTCACACAACAGGAGACACAACAGGAGACCATGTAACCAGAGTTTTTATTTTTAAAATATGTTTAAAAATATATTTTAAATATATTAAATATTTTAACATATATATTAAATATATACTAAAAATTTAAATATATATGAATTTATGTTTATAGAAAGATTTAAATATAAACAAATTTAAATATATATGTTTAAAAAATATTTTTAAAACAAATGATCACAACAGCCATTCATTCCTTTTGTAGCACTTTTGATTTTAAGGAAAATACAACATAAAAAAAAAACAACCCACACCTGCATTCAGCTGGTTATAACATTGAGGATTTTTTTCATGGCTCCGAGTATTTTTATTTTTCTCACCTGTCATTCACCATCCCTCCTACTAGCCTATTGGCCATCATGGTTGAAGGAGCTTCTCCCACAAAAGACCATGATCACTATTTGACTCCCTGCCTCCCACCCGATTGCACAGCTGAGGTTGTCATGCACACTTTTTAGAAGAGAATGACGGTAACTTTTGAAAATTGTTGCCTGTTTCTACTCTTCATGATGTTATAAAAATTTCCTAATGTCATTAGATCTTTCTTGAAAACATAATTTTTAAAGGCTGAATACCATTCAGTGTCAGGTAGAGATGGTTTATAAATCCCCTGTTGGACTTACAGTTTTATGGATTTTTTTGTTAATTGCTATTATAAATTATATTTAATGAACATATATGAATATATGTGTGTGTATATATATATATGTGTGTACCCGCACACATTTTGTGTACATATCTAATTATTTCTGCAGGACATACTCAAAAAAGTGAAAGTTTTGATCAGAGTATATATACATTATATACATATATACATATATATATATATATATATATGCCAAGTTTCTTTCCAGAAAACTTGCACCCCTCCAGCAAAAGATAAAAATGCCTGCGCCTCTAAACAGTTACCAACATGATGTATGATTATTTTTGTAAGTAAAAAAAGAACCTTGCTAACCTGAGAGGGAAAAAAATATTTGGTTGTTAGAAAATTCCATATAGAAATACGTAAAATACGTAATGAAGCCTGATATTTCCCCCACCCCAAGACAACTGAACAGGTTTGTGTAAATGCTCCCAGAATTTTGTCTATGTCGGTATGAACATATAGATGAACAAAAATGATACTATAGTCACCTCCTATTCTACAACTTACTGGGTTTTTTGGGTTGTTTTTTTTACCAGTTCACACTCAGTTGTGGAAATTATTTATTTTCAGTTCCTCCTACCTCGGTTTTTAAAATAGCTGAATAATAGTTTATTACATCATCCTATATATCATCCCATACAAGACTCTACAAGTCTTATCATGGCACTTTTTACTCAGCTAGGGTGAACCAAGATTTACAACAGTATCATTCTGGGATAAATGAAGTTAAGAATTGAATGGTTAGGAGTAATAGGAATGGAGACCATGGTCCTACACTTGTTTTCCAGTATGAGTGGTGAACTGTGCTTCTCCATTCAAACCTGCTCCTTCCCTAACTTCCAACAGTCATTTGCAAGATGGACCGAGCTTCATACCATACCTGAATGAGGCCTTTTGCTGTATTTGAGCCTCTGTGCCTCTTGCACTCATGAGTAAGTTGCCCATCCACTCAGTATTTTTGCCAATTGAGTCTTCCTGTTTAGTGACCTGGTTCTCATCCTCCGTGAATTAAATACACAAATGCCTATAAATAATCACTTTTCAATTTTTTCTTACTGAAGTATTTCTGTTTTTTTTGTTTGTTTTTAAGAGAGAGAGAGTGTGTGTGAGTGGGAGGGGAGGGACAGAGAGAGGGAGAGAAAGAATCTTAAGCAGGCTCCATGCTCAGTGTGGAGCCCACTCAGGGCTCGATTTCACAACTCTGAGATCAAGAGTCGGATGCTTAACCAGCTGAGCCACCCAGGTGCCCCACTGTTTCTGTTTCTTATCCAACATTTATGCCATTTGAGCAAAGACATGCCCCCAAAACGTTCAATGCATTCGTGATGCATATCCTTATGTATATCTTTATAAGCTTATTTCTGTATATCACCAAATACTGGGAAAATGGAAGAATTCTCCTCTGGAGCTAGTGTTAAGTTTGCAGTACAATTCTTGGGTCAATTTTAATGTATTAATTCAACAAGTATCCCTTGAGCTGCTCTTACGGTTCAGTCGCTATGCCAGGTGCAGGGAATAAAGGGAAGGGTAGGTAGGGGTGGAGACATGATGTCTGCCATCGGGGAGATTATGTCCTAATAGGAGAGCCAGACAATGGACCATTAACAAAGCTGGATCAAAGTTTACAATGGAAAGTTAGCCTTTGTTCTAGGCATTATGATATTTACTGAGGATACGGTGAACGAGCCAGCCTTTAGCAGAAATGAACAAATGAGGAGGATAAGGAATCTGAAATTTGGGATAGATTATCATTGTTAACCATTAAAACCCTATGTTGCTTGGAGATGAGAAACCTTTGTATAAGATTGTACATAATTATTGACTATCCAGGTTGACCAGTTGGACAAAACAGCCCCCTACATCACACACTTGCATTCCCCTTCTCAAGTGGGGCTCCTAAAAAATGGCTGTTACGGGATTTACCTCACTTCCCACGTGTTGAAGGCATCAGACCCTGACACCGATGACGATCTGATCATCTTTAAGATTTTACGAGGCCCCCAACATGGACATCTGGAGAACACAACAGGTACTGCCTTCCTTAATCCTTGTAATTGCTCATCTTAAAATACCCCGTAGCTGGCAAGGCTAGAGAGTAATTTAATTAAGTGTAGGCCCATTTGGTAAACACTCCCCAGGGCTTACTGATAGATTCAGTTTATAAATCAATATGGGTGCTAAAGAGGGTTTGAGGCTGAGCTTTCCTAAATTCATCTTGAGTGGGAGAATCAAATACCGATACACAGCTGTTTATTGTTTATAATTCTTTTTAACATCCAGATTATAATATATTCAGAGGAACACACAGTGTCAGGACCAATTTCATACTTGTGACTAATTTTCTTTTTATCAGGAATTCTAAATGATGTCAGTTCACTAACCAAAAAAAATTGGGAGGGCTATAATGGTTTCTCTGGATTGTATATTATTTCTGCTTTATGAAGACAATGATCAAAATATGTCGCTAAAAAGGATGGCACAGAATTAGAGATTTTATTACTGTATCTTCCTACTCTCCCTCTATTTTTATATTTTCTTTAAGGCACAATATTTCTGAGCCAAAGTAAATTTTAAGGCTAATTTAAGCTTATTGCATATGAGTTTTAAGATGCTTGCAATAATGTTAATTTCTTTAAAAATATATACTTTGGCTGTTTTTAAAGCTGTGCTTAAAATAAAATAGCCATATAATTTATGAGCTTTTACTTAATATTTCGTATCACTCCCCTTGAAATTCATTTCTTTCTTTCTTGTAGGTGAATTTATCCATGAGAAATTTATCCAAAAGGACTTAAACAGTAAGACCATTCTTTACATCATAAACCCATCTTTGGAAGTGAATTCAGATATCATGGAATTTCAAATCATGGACCCCACAGGGAACTCTGCGACTCCTCAAATGTAAATGATTTTGCTTCTTTAGTGGTCTTATACATAATGTCCAGAATATATCTGATTATGAATGTGAAATATTCTTTTCAAACAAAATCCAAAGATAAATTGGTAGGCCATTTTAGAAGCTCATCGAATTTATTTTGCAGAAAGAGTTTTCTTTCTAATGTATGATAATGGGAAAGCCAGTAGCCTTACAGGGCATGGGAATATTAAAAAGTTAAGGTATAGAGTGCTGGATCATTCATATTACTCATGTAAATGCATACACTTTCGCACACAGAGCGGTTTCTGTCTTGATAATTCACTCACATCCAGGACTGCGCTTGCAGGCTCATGGACGAATCGTGCAGCAAGAGGTCACTCTAGGACTGCGTTAGTAACCAGTCTTTGAAAATACCTACAGCAGGAAGAATGGGGTAGTCAGGAAGGGTCCGCAAAACATCTCTCACCTCCAAAGATGAGACTGCTTCTATAAATTAATAAACAGATCACAGGTAAGATGAAGACAGTGTAAAAGGGAAAATAGACTTGGAAAAATACTAAGGGACACTTCGAAATTGTATGAAATGTACAAGGGTAACATCCTCACAATGAACAAGAGGAACCATCCTAATATTTCTGACTGGGCCCCTGTTCTAAATTTCTCTTGAATGTAGAGCTTTAATAACTTACCAGTTATCAGATAATCACAGAAATATTAAAATCAGAGTCCGATTCTCCTAATGCTGTGTTTTCCTTTTGAAATTTGACACCTTTCCCAGTGCTCTCATAGAAAAGTTGCTCATTTATCCAATTTCAGTGTTTGCTGTAACCTCGTAAAACCACACATCGTAAGCGAGTACAGCCCCTTTCTGGACCTTTTATGACAGAATATGGACAAAGGAAGAAAACAAATTCACCTCTGTTCTCGCCATTCTTAACTTTTTCTGGCTCTGAATTGTAGTTCCAACAATTGCCAGCAGAGGTCTCTATAGTCATTGTTAGAAAAATGTATCCTCCGCAAAATTCATTCCCGGAGTCCCGCCTCCATTTGCCCTGATAAAGGGTAGTACCTGGCTCAGATTCATAATCTTCACAGATTTTTATTGAGTGGCTAGCATATGCCAGGTTCCACAGTCCTAGATGTTGGGGAAACAGGCATGAATAAGGAAGACCTGGGCTTTGCCGTTAAGCTATAATCATGAGTTTATAAAACTAAAATGGAGGACCACCACCCATTCAACTGATCTTGTCCAGGAGAAATGATTCCTTGGCATTACAGTCTTTATAGAAAATATATTACCTAATTGCAATTTCAGACGAGTGTCTTCTAGTTCTCGAGAAAAATGAAGAAAAGTCCTGCTCCAAAATCATTAATAAATTGATTACATTTGCTTTTTAATAATTCAACTAAAGAACAGAACTATGGACTAGACTTGTTGGTGACCTAATGCTCACTGCTGTGCCTCCACATGTGAACGTAGCATGGCTGAGAGGATTTTTTTTCTCCCGCAGTGGTGCTAGATTGATACCGCTTCAACTGCACACCCTTTTCATTCCTCATTGTTACAAAGGGCATTGCTTTTGAAGATGATTTATGTTGTTAAGTAATTCTCAAATTCATAGGAGAATCACAGAAGAATTTATAACCTTAATTGAGGCTATTTTAAATAGACTCCTGCTTCTGTGATATCAATTTTCATGTACCTTGCTAAAGAGATTTTTAAATCAGCTTGAAATGATTGGAACCAACGGAACAAGATGATGTAAAATATGCCTGTCAGGGCTTAACCCAGAAGTCATTCTGATTTGATTCTGACATATATTGTTTTCTTTAGAGTGGTAGGGGGAGATAGAAATTACTCAGCACTTCCCTTCATAATTTGTGAGTGGTATAATTGTCCCTAACCTCATTTATAAAATAGATGTTTTTTGGAGCAAGAAGCCGGTTATTCCAGTAAGAAACAATGTTGTGAATAGTCGTCTTTCCAAAACAGCCCGCAAGAGCCTAGTTACATGCACAATATATATTACAGGTATTTGCAGTACAATTGTTTTCTACTGTTTCTTTTTTTTTTTTAAGATATTGTTTATTTACTTGAGCGAGCGAGAGAGCGAGCGAGAGCACAAGCAGGGGAGGGGCAGAGGGAGAGGGAGAAGCAGACTCCCCGCTGAGCAGGGAGCCCGATGCACGGCTCGATCCCAGGACCCCGAAATCATAACCTGAGCTGAAGGAAGACGATTAAGCAAGTGAGCCATCCAGGCGCCCTCTACTCTGCTTCATTGCTCTTCTTTAATCATCACAACCACCAATCAGTTAGGTACCATCATAATCCAGAGTTTATACATGAGAAAACTGAAACACGGAGATAGGAGGTGACTCGTGTAGGCTCATGCAACTAATTAGTGAAGGAAGGTTTTCCTTATTGCACTAAAGAACTTCTTGCCCTCTCTTAACAAGTCAGCTAAACTGGCCTCCCGGGAAAGGAGCGGCAGACTTATCTCCCTTCTTTCTCTCCAGTCATTGACCACCCAGGCAGCAAAAAAGGAGGAATCCATACTCTTTTTTAAAAAAGTAAGTTACAGCTATTAATATGAACGTGTGCTCCATGTCCAACACACTGGGAATTATGGTATAGATAACAAACAAAAAGCCACTGGACTTAGAGTCAAAGAACAGGGCTTGAGCTTTGGGTCTGCCTTTGACCTACGTGATTGTGCAAGCCTTAGTTATCGCTTCTGTCAGATGAGGGCGATATCACAATTTGTTTAGAGAAACAAATGAGACAAAACATGTGAGAGCATCTTGTACATTTAAAGTCCTTGACAAATGTAACTTGCGGTGGTGGTTGCTGTTGTTCATTCATATGAGTACAAGACTGACTATTTTGAAGAAGTATCCTGGAGACATCTGGTGGCCCATCTCTAATTAGAAATCGATTCTGAGATGATTCACGAAGTAAACAGTCAATATGCTTCTTCATCAATAAGCTAAGTCTTGTGTAATTTTATGTTCTTGTATGGCTTGGACAGGATTAATAGATTAATACTCTGTTTATTTGGCGGGGTGAAAACCTTCTGTAATAAAGCTAAAGGGAACATTGGGTACAATCTGGAGTAGAAAGGAGGCTCTTTTAAAAACCAAGAGGGACCCATGTTCAGAATCTTGATTGCTAGTAAATTTTTGCTATTGCAACATTTCTATAGAATATCAAATCTGAAGGGTCAATAGATATTCCATTAGAAAAGGTGTTAGGAAATCTTGATTTAATCAAGTTCTTGCTAGCTAGCTAACTTGCATGCTGTTTAACTACATCACATCCCAGAATCATGGAGATGCTCCTGTGGGAATTTCTGCAACAGGGATATAGTATGTAGCATATCTCAACTTGATTTGACTATATGGGGCACTACCCTGCCCCAGACTAGCTCATGGAACAAATTTTTCATGGAATACGTTTGGGAGACATTTTATCATAAATAGAAATTATTTTATAACACTGAGATTCATGGAAATTTGCATAAAGATTTAGATTTGGCCAAGTGCCTAAATTTTAGGCACTGTACTAGGTGCTTTCACATATGTTGTCTAATTTAATCTGCAAAATACAATGCTCTGAGGCTGATAAGGAGATCAGGCTCAAAGCATTTAAGTAATTGGCCAGAAGTCACGAAAGGAGTAAATGGCAGAGCTGAAAGTGAGCCCTGACCTCAAGACCTCAGAGTGAGCGCTCATCTTTATTGGCTCGTGCCTTGGCGTGACTCACTCACACGCCAGATCGGTTCTCTAGCCCCGCTCCCATCTCAAGATGGTCCACAGAGCTCCCAAACTCAGCTAAACAGGACTCACACTGTTCAAAAATGCCTTTGCAGACCACAGAATGCAGCCAGCTTCTGACCAAGGCAGTTTCTTCACGCATCTCCTGCATTGATCTCTTTCGGTTCTCACTGGGACAAAAAGTGAACTTCAAAAGAAAAGTTGACCCATGCTGAAATTCCTCATCGCTCTGGGTCACTTCTCCAGCTGCTGCACGATTCCAAGGACTGATTCTTCTCCTCCCTCTGGCTACCCTTATTCATTCCTGGCTTTGGAAGAGAAGGGACAAATAGAGATCAAACAGCAAAGGAATTTCTAACAGGCACGCCCCGCGAGGCTTTAGCAACTTTTATGAAACACCTTGCGGGGGAAGAGGTTGAAACTCTTGGCGAGGTAAAGTTTTCACGTTACCTGAAAGCCGGAAGTTGGAGTGTTTTTCTCCGGATAGATTGAAGAAAGCGCAGAAGAAGGAAAGGGAAATGGCACTTATTAAGCACTCACTGTGTACAGGTGCTCTATACATATAAACAAATTTTAATTTACATCATTTGACATGAGTATAATTCTCATTTTAAAGCTAATGAAAACTGAGACCTCGGGAGACTGGGTAACTGACCAGAATCAGACACTATTAAGTGGTTGCAAGGTGTGTCTGACGGTAAAGCACTTGTTTTGGGTACTTAGTGTGCTGCCTCCTGGCTAAACACTGTTTTCTCATTACCACAAGAGAAAGACAAAATGGAAAACACAGGTGTTCATAGCATGAGATTATGGAGATTAATAACATCCTCTCTGAATTGATAAGTTGTAGAATACTCGGAAAAATATTTTTTAGCCTTTCAGTTTTCTTAAGTCATATGCTACTTGATTATACATGAAGATCTAGTTGGAAGAATAATTTAATCACAATTTTAGCTTTTATAAAACCTTTCACTGAGAAACTCAAAATACTTAATGAGTATTCATTAAGGCTCATTTAAGCCCTTTGAAGTACAGACTCATCATTATTTACACTTTGGGAAGTGAGGAAACTGAGGCATAGAACAGCTAAGTGCCTTTTTCACACACTCTTGTTAACCTAGATTAACGTCCCAAATCCCAAGCTGGGGTTTTAATCCCAAGTCTTTCCTTCAGTTAATTGTTTCTTCATATAAATGACTCAAGTAGCCACAAAATGAAATATCAGAAAATATATATATATATATATATATATATAAATATTTACAGCAACACTCTTGATAGTTTGGGCCAGGTAATTCTTTGTCACGGGCTGGGGGTGAGCTGGGGCAGGCAGGGTGTCCTGTGCATTGCATGCTGTTTACAGCATCCCTCGTCTCTACCCGTGAAATGCCACTATCACCCTCCTCTCAGCTGTGACAATCAAAGCTGTCCCTAGACATTGCCAAATGTTGAGAATCATGCACATACCTTAGAAGATACCAGAGGCGTGTGTTAAGCAATCATGCTTTATGGTCCAGTGCTCTTTGGTCAACACCATCCTTTCTCGATACTCTAATAAAGGACAATCATAGCTAAAGAACCAAAGAAAGGACTAGAAAGAACATGTGAGGATCATCTATCCTAGCATTTTTTTCAAATTTTGTGAAACATGATGTTAATAGGGCCAGGGAGACGGAAGGTTTCGGTGATCAACTTAGCTTGGGAAACAGTGAGTAAACAAGGTCCCTTCATTCGTTGAACAGATATCTATGGAGCACTTATTGTTTTCCAGCCACTCTCCAGGGGACTTGGGAATACATCAGTGAACCAAAGGCCCCTGTTTACTCGGGAGCATACTTCATATCTAAATAAATTAAATAGTATGTTCTACATGATACTACTTTGGAACATGAAAAAGTTGGTCAGGATTAAGGGGGATCACAGATGCTGGGCTTAAGGGATGGATTACAATTTTATTTTTTACTTTTTATTTTTTTAAAGATCTTTATTTTTTTTAAAGAGAGAGATCACAGGCGGGGAGGAGGCGGGGAAGGAGAAGCAGGCTTCCTGCTCGATGTGAGGCTCGATGTGGGGCTTGATGTGGGGCTCGATCCCAGGACCCTGGGATCACAACCTGAGCCGAAGGCAGACGCTTAATGACTGAGCCACCCAGGCGCCTGTGGATTGCAATTTTAAGTTGGTTATTTAAATGGCTTTTCTTATATTCATACCAAAAGTTAGAGGAACGTCAACAAAAATGTTATCTGAGAATCAGCTGACTGAAATCTACAATAAAAGTGCAGCATATCTAATATTACTACTTATAAATTATGTCCTATACATCCTTAAATCAGTATTAAACACACACACACACACACACACACACACACACATCTTCCCTCTGGAGAGTCCATTGTTAAAATATTTATAATCATATCGCTGCTTATATGAATATATAAAATATAACAAGGCAATATGTAAATTTAAAATATATGCTGAAGTTAAACAAAAGAAGAGGCATTAAACGGAGACAGGAAGCAAAACAAAGCAAGACAGTTTCCTTGTGCTGCACTTTGAGATCATTTTGTGCATGGCAGAGGGACCAGAAGCCTCATGACTTCTAATCCG
Source organism: Eumetopias jubatus (assembly GCF_037043125.1). NCBI lineage: Eukaryota > Metazoa > Chordata > Mammalia > Carnivora > Otariidae > Eumetopias > Eumetopias jubatus. The sequence goes on along the minus strand of NW_028274821.1, from coordinate 41,262,548 downwards.
ATTTAATCTCCACTGATCAATCCTATGGCTTCCATTCACAGTAGCGATTGTTGGGAATTCAAATTCAGTTTCCCCATTAAATCAAATTTCCTGTTGTGATAAGTGCCTCGCAATCACTGAGGGAAATGTTTCTCAACTGAGGATGACTTACCCCTCAGGGACATTTGAAAATTTCTGGAAGCAGTTTTGATTGGAGGGGCTGATGTGACTGCATCTAGTGGGCAGAGGCCAGGGACGATGCTAACCATCTTCCAATGCACAGGCCAGCTCAGCCACAAAGAACTATCTGGTCCCAAAGTCAATAGTGTCCAGGTTAGAAACCATGACCTGGGGCTTTAAGGAGTTCTCACTTCTTGCTAAATGACTTGAAATGATCGCCATATGTGTTTCACATAAAGTGTGTCCGTAAACTTCATTTCTGACCTTAGATTGAGATTTGCCCAATGGCAATAGAACAAGGGAGGGATGGTTAAAATGTGAAGATTCAACCCAAGCCTTGTCTACATGACCTCTACACATCCAGAGCTTTCCAAATCTCTCTCATGGGCTCCTGCATCTTGGTTGTCTACATGATGCCCAGCATACAGTTGTGTGACCTCTTGCAGGTGGAATTTCTCTTTTCCTTCAGGTGTTTGCGTAGAATTTAAGCAACAAGCCTCAGCAATAGAAAGATCTCAAATTCAGTACTGCAAAAACCAAACACATTCAAAACATGCGTTACACCTACCCTATGGGTGTGCATGTGCTTTGTGATTTAAATGTTTTTCTAGAAAGTATGGCTTAGTTTCGTGGTTTTCCAATAGATCTTATTATTTGTAGTGAGCAGTTTTAAGAAAAGAAACTACACCATTGTGTAATGACAACCTTACCCTGTAAGCAGTATGCAGCATTCTAATCGTGCATCAGGGAAATGCACGCACTTTCCCAAACACCAAAGCCCTTTATGCTTTGAAGCTGAACAGCACTCTGCGTGGTCCCTTTATGGATCTAGATCAGCAATCAAATTGCATTTAGCTTTAGGCCTTGAGGTCACCTGGAACTGCAGAGTGACTTTGATGAATTTTTGTTTGTCATAGTTCCCATTAGCAGCGGATGGATGGATGGATTCTCAGAAGATTGGACATTGAAACTCACTTAAACCTTATTGAGACTTAGGTGAAATCCACCCATCTTTATTTCACTCATTCCCACTGCTCTTCTGCCTTCCTGTTTCATCTTTCTGTCCTTTGCTCCAATCCATCTTGTTGATTTTTTTTCCCCCTTATCACTTAGTGGGGTCCTTTAGGAATTCTTTGCCACATGTTATTTTTATTGGCTTTTATAATAGCCTTGGTTGCTCATTATCTTATGATTCTTTAAGCATAGCCATTTATTTCTTTTTTTCTTGACTGCTCCATGCCAGATTTGAATTGTCACATCGAAGACCCATGAGGATCCCAATATTTCTAATACTAGGATGCTGTTTTCATGTCAAAATTTTATGAAGCCCAGCATGCCAGTAACAATTTCATATGTATTGATTGAATAAACATGTATGTTTATATAGATTCATGAACCTCTGCCATAATTGCATGCTCCCACACTACCTTGCCGCCCTAGCCCATGGTCCTTGGAGTAACAGACAGTGATATTGAGTTTATCTTGCTGGTGAACTTAGAGTATGTGACTGTGATGTGATTGGTGCAAAGACACGAAGTGGATTTTAGGGGATAAACTTACTCTAATATGAATGGTCCCCAGCAAAGCCTGGAGAACCCCACGAAACCCATACTCTACATGGCAGCACCCAGAATTTCTAGTTGTGTGAGAAAAAAATTGTAAAAAAATAGGCATTAAGAAATCAAGAAGAGGCTCAGTTGTTAAGTGTCCACCTTGGGCTCAGGTCATGATCCCAGGGTCCTGGGATCGAGCCCCGCATCGGGCTCCCTGCTCCGCGGGGAGCCTGCTTCTCCCTCTCCCACTCCCCCTGCTTGTGTTCCCTCTCTCGCTGTGTCTCTCTCTGTCAAATAAATAAAATCTTAAAAAAAAAAAGAAATCTAGAAGAAAGAGCCTACATCCAATTGAAAGATTGGGGATATAGTAAGGCAACCACTGAGGGGTTTGCAAACGTAGAATGGAAGGAAAATGAAAGAAACAAAATGACGGAATTGTGTTAAATGATCATTGTGAAGATTGCTTGTGTCCTGTACACTTGTGTCTCTGATTTTCTCCAGTTTTCTGAAAAAGAAAAGGAAAGTTTCCATATTATGAGTAAAGTAGACAGTTTCCATCCAATGTTGGGCTCACTAAATCTACTGTGTGAAAAAGACCACCCCCTATTTATCAGGTTTTTTTCAGTTGTATTGCTGCATCCAAACTACATGTCAGCCCTTTTATGTGAACAGAAGAAGGAACAGATAATGGTTATAAAACCCATGCATATTGTAATTCCGAGGCACATCCTGAAAGATAACTAGTTATTAAATTGAACCCAAGTTCAGAGAAGGTCTACGTCTGGAACAGTTCTTGATATACGAGTGAAGCCCAAAAAGTAAGAGAGAAGATTTCCTATCAATGTCCTTTCCATAAATAAGTGTCTCCTTGAACTTCACTGCTCCTGGTCCCTTTGCCCCTTCAGATGACTCATGTTTGAGTCCCTCTGACAGCCTTTTAACCTTAGTTTCTGCATTTGTAAAACAGAACTCTAATACTTACTCTTTCTAACTCATGGCATTGTTGTAAGCATCAGATGAGATTGTTAGTAAAAGTTCTTTTTGAGCTAAAATGTATCAAATAAGCATAAGGAATTTTTAGCACTGGTGTAGGTTGGTGAACCACGTCTGTCACCAGGATATGAACCAGTGATTCAATCTCCTACCAAGCAGAGGATCCCTAAAGGCACTTACTGTGCATTTTTAAAAAGTGATTTTCCTTTTTCTTTTCCTTTCATGCACAGTTTGGAACTGAAGTGGTCTCATATTGAATGGTCACAGACTGAATATGAGGTCTGCGAGAATGTGGGCATGTTGCCCTTGGAAATTACCAGAAGAGGATATTCCATGGACTCAGCCTTCGTGAGTGTAAAGGTAACAGCTCTAAAATATAAACTGTCAGGCTAAAAGTTGGGTTGCTGGTTGGCGCCTTTGATTATTTTCTTAGAAAGGAAACCAAAGGAACCAAGGAAATTTCAAATTGCAGGATTACCACATTATTTTAGAGATTCTACACCTAACATTTTCTTATCCTCCCACCCTTTATCTGGCTTCATTCACTCCTAGATATGGTATTTCAAACCCATTTTTAGTTTTTAAATCTAGTCATTAAGTCTTGAAGTTTGACTTTTTAGGGAGATATATCAAACTAGTAAATCGAGCCAAACTCTGCTTTGGAAAAGAAAGGTTGTATGCAAGACCTTCTATGAGGTCCCAGAACAAATTTCAGCCCCCAGATGGCTTTCTCTTAGTATGCCACCAGGGTCACTTCCTGTGGTCTTAGTGGATGAGGAAAATCAAGGACAAACTTATCTTAAGAGTCACCCAAGTTAAAATTAGGAGCGCACATATCAATCCAGGCCTCTGAAATATAAAGAATATTCAGTAATCACTTTTAGATCAGTCAGCTTGTTATTCCTTTCCTTTGGCGTAGACCATGGAGCACAACTTATGGCTTCTAGAATTGAAGGGTCTTTTTAGGAGTCACTATCGCAGTAACACTTCAAGAGAATGACAGCTTGAAAAGTTTTCACCAACCAACAATGGTGAATGAGCCTTGGAGACTCCGCTCCTCAATCTCATGAAAGAGGCAGTGATATTAGCTTCTGGAAAAAATGGCCATCTCAGTTCATTCTCCATTACAATAATACATTCAAATCATCCTCAAAACCTTGTGCACCTAAATTCTGCCATATCTGCATTTTGTATTTATCTTTCCAGTGGGCATAGACCCTTTTTCCCAGATCTGTGGGTGCTTTATTGCTAGTGAAACATCAGACAATCTCCCAGCAGATTGTTCATGCAAAAAGAAATCTGCCTGAACGGTTTTTAAATAATGCTTTGGTCGTCTCTAGAAAGCACCATATGCTCGAGTCTAGAGTTTGGGGCCACATACCATTCACTTGGCCAGGTAGAAAGAACATATGTGGCGTGATATGGAACCTTTTGTCTACTTCGGCTGAATGCGCACTGCGAACCTGCCCACTGAGTGTGCAGGCCTTCATCAAATATGGCCCTGAGGCTTCAGGGACAGCTCCACCCAGAGCACAGGTGCCACTCTATACCAGAGCATATTGGTTACTTGACCAGAAGCAGAGGAAGAGGAAGCCCTTTTCCCTGTGTGATTTGCCCTGGTTTGAATCGTGCACCTTCAAGGAGCTGATTGCTCCCACCAGCCTGCCGCAGACCGTTCCTTTTCCCACATAGGATTCTGTCAACTCAGTGGTGGTAAAATACCAAGTAATTGCGTGTGCTAGAGTCATGCAGGGAAATGTAACTTCCGGCATATGGTGGCTACAGGTGTACAATGGGCCGCCTTTTCACAATGCGAGCTTGTTCAGGAGGAGCCTTGGCTTTGTGGACAAAGTGCAAATGGAAGCTTAGGAGGAAGTACCCTCTTCAGCACAATGTTTCCACTGCAGACCCATTCGCAGGTCTTAGGGCCCTTGATGACAGCTTTGAAGTTTTCCATGGTGTGCTTCATTTCTTTGTATGAAAGTGAAGAAATAGAGGAACCCACATTCTTGACCATCTTAAATGCCTAAAAAAGGCAAAGTAACAGCTACCTCTCGTGCTTACACCGGGTTCTCATCTGATGACTTCTTTTTCACGCTAGCCAAGGACACTATTCTTTTTTTTTTTTTTTAATTTTATTTATTCATTTGACAGAGAGAGACACAGTGAGAGAGGGAACACACACAGGGGGAGTGGGAGAGGGAGAAGCAGGTTTCTCGCTGAGCAGGGAACCCGAAACGGGGCTCAATCCCAGGACTCTGGGACCATGACCTGAGCTGAAGGCAGACGCCCAGTGACTGAGCCCAGGCGCCCCCAAGGACACTATTCTTTTTTTTTTTTTTAAGATTTTATTTATTTTTTAACAGAGAGAGAGAGACAGCGAGAGAGGGAACACAAGCAGGGGGAGTGGGAGAGGGAGAAACAGGCTTCCCGCTGAGCAGGGAGCCCGATGCGGGGCTCCATCCTAGGACCCTGGGATCATGACCTGAGCTGAAGGCAGGCGCTTAATGACTGAGCCACCCAGGTGCCCCAAGGGCACTATTCTTAACACGGATTTCGGCTCCCTCTGGGGGAGATAAGGCCATGACTTGAGAGCCCTAAATCACCTCTGGTTTTCAGCCCCGGGAGTGGGGAACAGAGCAGTAAATAGTCTCTGCGAACTAGCGTTATTTTTGTTGTTGTTGCTAATGACTTACTTGATGAAGCCTCAAAAGCCCTCTGTGGTGTGTGTGGATTGATTTTGTGTGGCCGTTCACCAGGTCGGCCAGCCCCGTGGAGCTCTTATTCATTTCTGTGAAGAGGGTTGGTTTCGTCCTGACAGGAAAATGGACCAGACTTGTTTCAGGTCAACTTGTCTAAGGCCTTCCGTGCCCTGAAACTCATAGGACACCCTAAAGCTACTTGTGGGGAGCAACTGCTGCTGCTTCTCCCCCCAACCTTTCCTCTGAGGCATGATTTCAAAGCCAGTTTCGGGTAGAAGGAAGGGGATGAAATAAATGGATCCTCATAACGAAGAGAAAAATGGTGTTTAAGATTTATGCTGCTTTCTCCAATGACCGAATCATTTATAAAGAAGGAAAAAGAAAAAGAGAAAAAAAAAGCTTTGCTTTTACTTCCATTGGTAGTAGTCTAAGAAAAAATTTAAGTTTAAGGAAGATCCATGTAGCCTAGATCTAAAATGGTTTATTATAATTTGAAAAAAAAAAAAACACCTTTATGTTAAAAACAGATTTAAGAGCATGAGTTTGGGATACCTGGCTGGCTCAGTCAGTAGAGCATGCAACTCCCGATCTTGGGGTTATGAGTTCAAGCCCCATGTTGGGTTGTTGGGTGGAGAGCCTCCCCCCCAAAAAAGAGCATTAATCTATTGTGATACTAGACTAGATGTTTCTCTATTAAAATAATATATTTTTTAATTTTTTTAATTTTTAATTTTTTTAAAGATTTTATTTATTTATTTGAGAGAGAGAGAATGAGAAAGAGAGAGCACAAGAAGGGGGAGGGTCAGAGGGAGAAGCAGACTCCCCGCTGAGCAGGGAACCTGATGCGGGACTTGATCCTGGGACTCCAGGATCATGACCTGAGCTGAAGGCAGCCGCTCAACCAACTGAGCCACCCAGGTGGCCTAAAATAATATTTATTTTTATTAAAAAAGGACATTTTTTCCTCTTAAGGTCAACCAAGTGTCAGCTACAGTTGGAAAAGACTTCACTCTGACTCCATCTAAACTGATTCAGTTTGACCCAGGTACGTTTTGTGTCTACAGTTTGTTTCCTGTTTTTGTAAGAATGTGTGCAGGTCATGGGGACCTATTTCAGCCACTCCAAGAGAGATCAGTTTGGACTTGAGGTTTTGTCCCCCATATTTCACTTTATCACAAGTGAATATTTATTTAAAATGAGAAGAAAACTCATAACAAATAAATATAAAAATATCAAAGCAAACGTCCAAAAAATCCAGAAAAGGGTGTCATCTAAAAAATTATTTGGGGGCACCTGGGTGGCTCAGTCGATTAAGTGTCCGACTTTTGTTTTGGGCTCAGGTCATGGTCTCAGGGTCATGAGATTGAGCTCCACATTGGGCTCCGCACTGGGCTTGGAGCCTGCTTAAGATTCTCCCTCTCCCTCTCCCCCTACCCCCTTCTAAAAACAAAAAACCCCAAAAGACCAAAAAAAAAAAATCAAATAAAAAATTACTTGGAGTCCTAACATAAAGCTGAGCTAATTTAATTGCCTCATACTTTGATGGAAATTTTCAGAAAGTCATATTCGCATGAGGCCATTTCTAAATGATTTCTCTTGGAATAGGTTGAAATGAGGAGATTCCAGGGAAGATTAATTAGATAGCACATATTTTGCTTTAAATCTGTGGAAAAAATTCTGCCAGGTGCAAAAGGGAATATAAAAGCATGGTGCCTACTCTCAAAGGTGTTCTATCATGTGGGAAATAGAGACATGAAAACAACTCACTAAGAGTACATTGGGACCCAAAAGATGGGCCACTGTTCTGGTTAAGGGGAATCCTGGAAAACTTCCCAGAGGAGATGGTATTCTGAGCAAGTAGAAGAAGAAGGAGGAGGGGCCTTCAGGGTGAAGGACCAACACACTTTTGGGGAAATGTGTCTAAAGCACTGAGGCTGGATCCACACCTTCCTTCCTTGGCTTCTGTTGAAGGGGCAGGTAGCTCTCCTTCACTGCATGCATGGTTCTCTCCTTCCCTCTAGTCTGGGACGGGCATGGATCACCTGTCCAGGGGCAAATGGAAAAGGCCTTGTGAAGCAGCCAGGGCTTGGGGCTTTGTGCTCTCCTGCAGAGGAGGTGTTCTACACTCTGAGAACATTCCACCAAATCACAACTCTTGCCATTTTCTGCCACTGATACGTGATGGTTCAAGCAAAGGCAAAACAAAGTAGCCTAAGTATCATCACCACCCCAAAATTGACATCCTTAAAAGTAAACATAGAAAAGAAATGCCTTTCTGCCATTTATCACAAGTAGCATGATGTTTTGTGACTAGTTTAGTTTGCTAAGGCTGCCCTCACAAAATATCACAAACGGGTAGCTTAAAAACAGAAATTTATTTTCCCACCATTCTGGAGGCTACAAGTTCAAGATCAAGGGGTCAGCAGGGTTGATTCCTTCCAGGGGCTGTGAGAGAGCATCTGTTCCATGCCTGTCTCCCATGCTCTGGTGATTGGCTGGAATCTTTGGCATTCCTTGGCTTCTGCTATATCTATACCAGTCTCTGCCCTTGTCCCCACATGACTTTCTTGTGTATGCATCTGTGTCCAAATTTCCCCTTTTTATAAGGACATCGATCATAATGGATTAGAGGCCCACTCTAGTATGACTTTATCTTAACCAGTTACATCTGTAAATAAGGTCATGTTCTGAAGTACTAGGAATTAGGATTTCAACATAAAGATTTTGAGTACCCAATTCAACCTATAACAATGACTCTTAAATTTGACATGAAACTACCCAACTATTATGATTGGCCTCCTTCCCGTGATGTTTACGTTTCCTGACTCATGTAAGTTTGTTCCTCAAGTGACCTACTTTGTAGAAGAGCTGTTCCCATAATGTATTTGATGTTTACCCACAGGTTGCTGCAAGGCAACACAAGAGTGTTCTGGTCGACCTGAAGATGAAAGATTTTGGTGCATTTACACTGTGTATGACCCTTTTGTACTTCACGTTAAGGCAGTTCAAAACTTTCTACTTTGGAGAACCAAGAGTCTTTGTCATATGTTGTCTTTATTATTTGAGGCCTGTTTGTCACAGGATCTGGAGTGATTTGGGCTTTCAGTAGATTTCGAGCAGCCTTCCAGGTGCTCCGTTTGGATTGATAGCAACTAGAAAGTATCACACTTAGAGGAGGCTCTGAAATCCACCTCTAGGAGTTTCCACTGGATAAGATAAAAGGCTGATTTGTCTACAAGAGTTTACATGCTATTTTGAGTAGATTCTGATGACTTCTGGAGGCTCTAACTGGTCATGATTTTAGGGATTATTTAGACATTTTAAGAAAAAAATCTTACAAGTTAAAAAGGAACAATACTTGCCTGCTCATTGTTTTGGAATTGACTAGCCAGAAATGGTTTCATTAGCTGAAGTCTTACTTTAGAGTATTTTAAAGTTCCCTATGTTCACAGGTCCTGTATATGTTTATTTACTCCTATATTGTTAAACCTTGCCTCTTCTGGGTCTGGTGTCCCTACCCCCACCCCCACTGCTTTTGCCCAAAGCAATCTGTTTTTTTCTTCAAAAATGTAGCCTCCATGATGGGCAAAGAAACAGAGTGAGAAATCAAAGACAGTAGGATATGAGGAGGTTTGAGAACTTTGGGGAGGGTGCTGGAGAGAAACGGGTAACTTTTCAGCCTAGCGAGCTTCACCTTCCTGCCATTGTACTGAACCCCAAACTAATCCTGCCTACTTTGCATTCAGCTATTGTGACTGATTGAGTCAAAGTGTAAATATTCTTAAGAAAATGATTGTTTTCCTTTTAAATATGTGTTCTTAAAAGGTTTGCTGCTTTCTTAATTGAGGCTAAATCATTCCTACTAGTCAAAATGCTTTCCAAAGGAACAGATCTCTAAAATGGAATTTACTAAAAAACATTGAGGCAGTGTCTTTCAGTAGTGGAATCTGCTTTGCAGGAAAATATCCAGTAATTGACCTACTCTGTAAAGTGGGGTATGTCTGCATAAAGTGACACCTTTTCTTCAGCACCTTTTGTTTTATGGGAACAGGAGGCCAGTTCAAGCCTTCTGAAATTGCTTATAATCTCGGTGATTTAACAACTACTTTGCACCTTGAAAATGGGAGAGGAAGGAAAAAGAAAAACCCAGAAAGTTCTTACTTCCAATCTCATTAACCTAGAAAAGTTGGTTCTATATGCACACCTGGTAGGCATAGAAACAAAATTGAAATGCAAGCAAACCAATCAGAAAGTACTTAAATGAAATTTGGAAGAGATTTGCTCTAACCCTCTGGTTCTACTCCATAAGGTCTTAGAAAAACTTTAATTTGGGGGGGGTTGGGAGGGAGAAGGGGTACTATAATTTTTAAAAAAAATGATTCTTAACAGTAAGAGGGCAATTGGTTGGGACTTGGATTTTTTTTTTTATTGGAGTCTTATTTGAATAATGCTTAACTTTTTGTACTTTGAGAGTCAAAACAGTTCTTTGAACATTAAACTTCTTAATATTCATGCACTTTCTGTACCATCTGGTCCCTTATCCCTTCCTGCCAGGTTTATTACAACAGCTGCCCATGTGGCCTCCCCACTTCTAGCCTCTTTGCCCATCTTCCTGGGCCCCTAAATCTTCCTGCATAACACGGAGATTGATTTTTTCTAAGACCTCCATTTTCAAGAGTCTTCCCTGTTGCCTATGGTTTAAAGTCTGAATCCAGCACCTGGTGTCCAGGGTTCTCTGCAGCCTGGCCACAAACTGCCTTTGCTTTTTTTACTATCTCCTGTTTGGTGGTGAGAGCTCTGTTCCAGCCAGCTCATTCGCTCAGCCCTCCCTGTTCAAGGCCTTTGCTCCTCTACCTTCCTGCCTTTGCTTATGCTGCTTTCCCACTGCCTCCCTCCCAAACCTCCCTACTCTGGCGCCCACATACATACAGTATTTACCATCTAGTCTGTATCCCTTGGCAGCTAATCCTATATAGCCTTGCACAGTGGCTTCTCCTGGTATTTACATCTTGTCTCTGCAAAGAGCTTTTAAATTCCTTTATGTCAGGGCATGCTAACGTTATACCTCTGGTGTTCTCCATAGCATCTAAAGCAAAGGTAAGTACGTAATAGATACAAAATGTGTATTTTGATGGGTCGATCCATCCCTCCATCCACGAGGTGGGAGTTATATGGCATTTTACGTTAGGTGTTGCAACTTCTGTTTTAGCAAAGACTAGGAAAATAATTGATTTAGGGATTCAGTTGATACGGAAAGCTTAACAAACCAGTTGTCAGCCTGTTTTTTATTTTTTTAAATAAAATTATTTCAACTACACTTAATTTTGTTTCCCTCTAAGTGCATCCAGGAGTAGGATCAATGAACAGTTTCATCTTTCCAGTGGATTCTGCGGGGGATCAAGGAAACGTTGATTAGATCATGAAATCTGTATGTGACACATCTTCAAAGAGGAGGCTGTCATATAGATGGGGCAATCGCGAGGCATAAATCTGCAGCAATGTGCGGGGAGAAAGGAATCCAGATTTTCAGAAGAGAGGGCTCAGGAAAAAATGCTTGACTGCTTCGATAGATGGGTTTATGGGAATAAAACCCCTCTAAGAGCCAGTGAGTGAATGCCAGCGAGTAAAAGTTTTCAAAACAGTCCTAGAAAGCTAAACCATACATTTATTATCTTTTTCCCCCCTTAAACTTGAGCCTTCTTTCTCTGCTAAATGGGGTACTTCTTTTTTTTTTTTTTTCTTCCACCACGTTCTCTTCTAAATAAACTAAGTGGGATATCCTGTAATGTGCGTCATGGGAAGGGGTCAGGATCAGACAATCTCACAAGTTTCTTCCAGCTTTAATATTTTGTGTTTCTGGGCTTGCTTTGTGTCCCATCTCCGTGGTGACATAGCTGGGGCTATGTTTGGACCATTGAAACGGTCGGGTATTAAGTTCACAAAGTTGCTGTGAACCAAGCTTGATTGTAACTCCCTGAGCAGAGGCAGACAGAAAGAGAGAGAGAGAGAAAAAAAGGGCTCAGTCTGTTTCTAAAACCCCCAGCCCATAAATTCTCTCGAGGAAGGTATCAAATACTGAGTATTACATCATTAGAAAAAAAAACATTTGTGGGCTAGAAGGATCTCAGGAAGCTGAGCAGTGGATGGAGGCAGCTGTCTTTAGAAATCAATCATTTCAAGGGTTCCATGAATAGCATGGAGTACCATCCAATAATCACTTTTAACTGTCTCTGCCAGCCTTTTAAGAGTTTTGAAACTATTAAGATTTTAAGATTGCGGTACTTGTTTATTCTTAAGGGGAGAAGGGGCAGATCGGGGAGGGGGCAAGTAAGTCTTGGATCTCATCTTCTAACCATTTTTTGTTGTTGTTGTTCATCCCTTGCATAATGCAGCTTACTTTTTTGTTACAGTGTTTGCATTGAAACGGAAGCATCATTGTCCAGGAACAAATGTGGTCTTTTAATATTATTTGGGAGAACAGCAGGACTTGAGCAGAGTTGCTAGTAGTACAGTAGCTCGCTCAGGCTACTGCAGCCTAGCTGTAGACATGTTAATTAATATATTTCTCTGACACCTAGATGATTGAAATAGCAATTAAAGAGTAATTAAAATGTTTACTTCTTGTAGGAATGTCAACTAAGATGTGGAATATAGCAATTACCTATGACGGTTTAGAGGAAGACAATGAGGCCTTTGAAGTAATTCTGAACTCCCCTGTGAATGCGGTTCTTGGCACAAAGACAAAAGCTGCAGTGAAAATTTTGGACTCAAAAGGAGGTATTCTTTTGATCCTCATCTTGAAATCAGGAGCGGTCCTGGCGCTGTAGCTGCTTGCTTTCAACAGCCAATGTGCTTGATAACGCCTTCAAATCAAAATACTTAATTTCTTGTCAAGAAAGCAACCTCAGTCGTGTCGTAGGCCCTTTATTCTGGTTTCTGCTTCATGTGGTTTTCCTCCTGCTAAGAACTAGTGTTTGAGAAAAGCAACAAGTCAGTGGCATGGTTGTTTTTTTGTTGTTGTTGTTGTTTTTTCCCCCTACCCATTTGTTGTTCTCACCAAGGGGGAAGCAATGTTGGTGAGAATCTATCGACAATTATTTTCCCCCAGAGTTTGTAGGGCTATAATTATCTTCCTCTGTTAAAGAGAGCTCTTAATGCCTCAAATCTGAGCCCCCACTGTAGTGTGACCAGGAAAATTCTAAGAGAGGAAGGAATTGGAGAAAAACAGATGTGAAAGATACAGCTGGCTAGGAGATTCAGGAGAAGCTGGAGAATATTAATGAATAACCTTGAGTTGCAGAGCCAAGTAGGTCCTGGATAGTGTATGCAAAAAGAACAACCTGTGAACTAAATAAAATAAAAACTGAGCACAGTCCTTGGTGCTCTGATTTTTTTTTTCTGCCAAATATTTTCTACGTAGGTGTCAATTTAGGATTTGACAAGTGTCCAGGTACCATGCATGGACTTAGACCTCTGCTTTTACACCTGTCATGCCCCATGCTATGTTCTCCTTACCTGAAATCCACTCTCACCTCCTCTCTTTCCTATGATAAAAATAAACACTCTCCCCTTGCCTTTATGATACTCATTTTTTCCACAACATCTTTCCCCATCACCTTTACGGCCAAATTCATTTCTTTCTCGGTAGAATTTTCTGGTCACAGTGAGTACATAAAATACATGAAATACACACTTTACACGTGAAATACAAAATAGCCGCATGAGCGTCGTGGGTTTAGATTTTTGTCACACTAATTGGAAGTGCTTCTAGTGGAAGTAGCTCCGTTAAGGTTTACTGGCTGTTTGTTCTGTAACAGTTGAATGCTAATTTTTTATAACTGTTACTTGATTTCGCTTCTTCAAACAATTCCAGCGTCTACCTCTAGGAGACTGGAGAAAGGATGAGCACTTTGCAGGGTTTACGGAACGATCCTTGATCAGTGAATAAACCTGAGGAATGCTATAACATGAAGAGAAGTGAGGCAGTTTCCCCAGTACGTGGTCTGATTATAAAATTATGACAATGTCTTTCGTTTGTGGTTTGTGAAATCAATTTCGTGACTTTATAACCACCCCATAGCGGTGCAGAAGGGCACAGCTTTCCTGCATGGAAACAGATGAAGAGTAAAGGAGTTCTGGCAAATGGCAAAGAGGCAGCATCTGGGGGGGAAACCATCCATCTAAGTTTAATGACATGCTGCTGCAGGGGCTGTGTCGAGGTGATCTACCCGTTGGTGTACCATGAACTGACCTGCCATCTTTCATGCCCCCAGGGCAGTGCCATCCTTCACATTCCTTCAACCCCAACCAGCACAACGCACAGGAGAAGGGCATTTGGTACCCACTGTCCCCAGGGTCTTCCTCACCCACCACTTCTGGTTCCTTTCATCTGGAAAGAAGACCCCTTCCATCTAACAAGCAGCCGGCAGTCACTAGGGGAGACAACCAACAGGGCTTTGAGTCTCCAGATGTTTCTCGTATGAAGCTTAGGACCCGGGGGAATGTCAAAATGGTAAGGATGGGGAACTTCTGGGATCTGATGTGCAGAGGACATTGTAGAAGAATAAAAAAAATATTAATAATTGTTCGGAAACACTGAAGAAGGTGATTCGCATAGTGAATGGGAGCCATGGTTCCTTGCACAAGCACGCAGTCCCCCCCCCCCGTTGTTTAAAAGATTTTATTTTTAAGTAATCTCTACACCCAACGTGGGGCTTGAACTTAGGACCCTGAGATCAAGAGTCCCATGCTCCAGCGACTAAGCCAGCCAGGCACCCCCATGCAGTGCCTTTTGTATACAGATATCATAACATTGCCCACTGCCTTAATTTGTAGTAATTTAGTTGATGGATGTACTGAATCATCCATGTGATTTCTGCTGTGGTTCCCTTTGTGATCAAAACAGATAGGGGTTAACCAGTGACACTAGAACAGAATGAGATTAAGTGATCTACTTGGGTGTGGAAACTGTGGCTTTGACCTTATTAGCACAGGATTCTAATTAGGCACACACTGTGTGTGCGTGTGTGTGCGTGTGTACTTGGACCTCTATGTGCCACAGATATACCAAGAAAATAAGGATGTCTTTTCTCTATAACTGAAACTATGAATGTATGAATCAACACTGGTAAGTTATGATTAGGTCCGGTGATTTTAAAAATTCTAATGATTCGGGCATGGAAAATCCTAAGTAACATATGTTTTAACATTTTTTTCAACACTAACAAGATCTTACTGAAAGGGTTTTACCCTGTTGCTAGTTGTTATTCAAACCAATTTTGTTCATATTTTGTACTTTGTTGATTTCAGGTTCTTCCATCCTCTGTTCATAGAAATGGAACCGACATCATCTATAATGTAAGCATAGTCTGAGAGAATCGCTAAATTTCTGTATTTCTGGATGCAAAATATTTAGTGAAATTATTATTTTTTTATTTCTTCTGTATTTATGTATTTCTCTTAAAAGCCTGTTTTGACATTTGTTTTTGAGGCTTGTTGGTCAGAAAAAAAAAAAAAAAAACCACCTTTTACCTTTTTGCTTTAACCCAACTTTTGAATTGCTCATTTTTCCAGCAAACGTTTTTGTTTGCTGTCTGGGTGTTTGCTTTCTCTTTATTGTTGTTTTCTGGTTTCCTCCTGCATCACGGAACGGTTTCCCTGAAGCTGGAGGAAGACGGCTCTCCATCTCACAAACGGAAGGCCAAAGTATCCATTATTCGTCAGCCACAAAAGACAAGCAAAGAGGCAGAGCTGCCTCAGGCAGATAAGGTAGAATCCACAACTGACTCACACTTCCCCAGACAGGTGGGGAAATCTTTTTACTTCCTATTCATCTTACAACAAGCTGTTTGCTGGGTTATAAAACAGCCTTCAGGCTTGGGGATCGTTTGCCCAACACAAATGCTCCCTAACAAACGAAGACCTGAAGGGGGTGAATGTGCGATCCGATTACATTAAGTCACATCTACGTTACCTCTCCTTCCCATAGGACCCGCTGCCCTCATTTCCAAAGAACTGCACACTGGAATTAAAGGGCCTTTTCCACTTCCAAGAAAGCCTCCGAAA
The DNA here is from genome assembly GCF_037043125.1 of Eumetopias jubatus. Lineage (NCBI taxonomy): Eukaryota > Metazoa > Chordata > Mammalia > Carnivora > Otariidae > Eumetopias > Eumetopias jubatus. The sequence goes on along the minus strand of NW_028274821.1, from coordinate 41,247,076 downwards.
GCTATACAAGTGTGATGGGGTTACGTGGAAAGCTTGGAGCCCCCAAAGCGAGGTGGGACACGGGATGAGCTGCGAAGGATCTCTGCTTGCTCTGTGCTCTGTGATATGCTGATAGACAGGAAATGATCTGACAGCTCTTGCTACATCCACCTGCCCTCCTTCTACTTTGAAGGTGAAGAGGAGAATATGGCCCAAGGGGTGTTTCACAAATCACAAAACACGTTTGTTAATCGATACAATTTAAGAAGGTGTTTACTCATTTTGTTTAATCATCAGAATGTCAAAAGTGTACAATTGAAATAGTGCTGACTTCAGTAGTGTTTTCTGTAAAAACCCATCACGTTCCTCAAGGTGGAGAATTGGGATAAGGGCTGACGTCCTTTCTGGTGACAGAAAAGGGCTGACGTCCTTTCTGGTGACAGAACTACTCTAGTCAGGTTAGGGGACTTATGGAACTCTTGATGCTGAGAGCAGACTCTAGATGGTAAAGACCATTCTGATGTGAACATGGACAACTGTATTTCAGGAGGTGGAAGGTAAATCCTGCCCAGCTGGTTGGCACCATCACTCAGGCTACTGCCACTCCCTGATCACAGAGCAGAAAGTCACCTGGAACACAGCTGCCCGAGCTTGCAAGGAACAGTAAGAAACCCTTTTTCACTTTAATGGTTTCTTTCATACTGTCTCTCTCTTTTCTCATGCAACTGCGGGGTCGCTGCCTTCACTGGAGCCTTGACTGTCTAATATCTACTTGGTTTTGTTTTAGGAAGCCCAGGAAAGTTCTGTAGTTCAGAATGGATTTGAGATTACCTTGATGATATATTTTGACGTATCTCTCTATGTGAAGACTGTGCCGTTGCCATAATTCTACGTTTTAGTTTCTCTCAATCTTTTGGAGAAAGTCAGAGGAGATTTTCTGAGTCAGCAGCTTTGCAGGTTCTATCTTTTTTTTTTTTTTAATTAAGTAGGGATTCCTGCCCAGTAATTTGAAAATACGTAGCAATGAAAGGTCTTATAGTATCAGACCTATGACAATGTCAGGGACAGTGATGATTATGGAACCAGATAAGTTGGACAAAGCGTCGGTGGGTAATGGAACACTTAGTGAAGGATGGCTTGTGGTCAAATCATGACAACAAAATTTATCTAGCCCAGAAGGACTTTAAAAATGCATACGTACCTATCCCTGACCACCAGCCCCCCTTTTTGCCTACCTGGATATTATCCAGAACAATGCAATGAGACTAATCTGCCCCATGGCTGGAAATGGAGACTTAGAGGAGTTCCTGGTGAATAGCAGTCAGATCTTGCACTTCATCAAATTCAAAAAGTTATGCTCATCTAAAAACACTGCTAAGAAAGTGAAAGGGCGAACCACATTTGGCAAAGCTCATCTCCAATTGTCCAACTGATCTAGGTCTCAAATCCAGAAAATACAAACAATTCCTATGAATCTGTAACAAAAAGACAAACCGATTCAAAAAAAAATAGCAACTGACTTGGAGACTTCACAAGAAAAGATATATAATTGATTGATAAGTGCATGAAAAGATGCACCACCATTAGACATCTGGGAAGTGCAAATAAAAACCACAGTGAAATACCACTTCACACCCACTATAAAACCACAAAGACTGACAGTACCACATGGAGTTCTCATATATGTTGGTGGAAGTGTAAAATGGTAACCCCTGTGTAAAAGTGTATAACCACTTTGTAGAGTTGTCTGGCAGTTTTTTATAAAGTTACAAATATTTGCCCTGTGACCTAACATCTCTACGCCTGGGTATTTACCTGAAAGAGATAAAATTTTATGCTAAAGGGGTGCCTGGCTGGCTCATTTAGAGGAGTATGACTCTTGATCTTGGGGTCATGAGTTTGAGCCCCACATTGGGTGTAGAGATTACTTAAATAAATAAAACTTAAAAAATATATACTAAAAAAGACATTCACAAGAATTTCATAGCACCTTTTTTTTAATATAATAATAATAGTTTGGGTATGGGGCTAGTCGGTTAAGCAGTTAAGACTCTGCCTTCAGCTCAGGTCATGGTTTCAGGGTCCTGGGATTGAGCCCTGTGTCAGGCTCCCTGCTCATCAGGGAGTCTGCTTCTCCCTCTGCCTCCCCTTGCTTGTTCTCTCTCTCTCTGTCACTCACTCTCTCAAATAAATAAATAAAATCTTAAAAAAATAATAATAGTTTAGGTCATTTGCCTTTTTGTTGTTGATTTATAAGGGTTCTTTATATTTTCTCCATCAACAAGGAAATAGATAAATATTCTTTTTCTGATAAATTATTTTATGAATGATAAAATGGAATGAACTACTAAAACCTCCAACAAGGTGAATAAATCTCAAAAACATGTAGAGAGGAAGCAACCCAACATAAAAGAGTGCATATTATATGATTTCATTTATATGAATAGGAAAAACTAATTTATTAGTTGGTGTTACAAATAAGAAAAAAAAAAAAAAAAACAGTCATCCCTGGCGGGGATTGTAGAGTGACTAAAAAGTAGCATGAGGTAAGGTTCTAGAGTTGTGGAGATGTTCTACGTCTTGCTCTGGGTGGTAGTTACATGGATATATATATAATTGTGAAAATTCATTGAATTGAATACTTAAAATTTATGCATTTTACTGTACGTAAATTATAACTGGATTTTTAAAAGACTTATTTATTTATTTTAGAGAGAGAGGGAGTGAGAATCTTGATCCCACAACCCTGAGATCACCAGCTGAGCCACAACCAAGAGTTAGACACTCAACCGACTGTGCCACCCAGGCACCCTGTAACTAGATTTTTAAAGAGTTAATAAAATATTTTACAAGTCTGTGGTGCTTGGGTGGCTCAGTCGGTTAAGCGTCTGCCTTCAGCTCGGGTCATGATCCCAGGGTCCTGGGATTGAGCCCCGCCTCGGGCTCCCTGCTCCGTGGGAAGCCTGCTTCTCCCTCTCCCTTTTTCCCTCCCCCTGGCTTGTGCTCATTTGCTCCCTCTCTCAAATGAATAAATAAAATCTTTAAAAAATATATATTTTAAGTCTTTTTAAAAATTGGTCAAATTATCCACCCTTTTTTCACTGATGTATTTCATGTCTTAAGTATGAGTACTATAGAGGTTAATCAGTGGCTTTCAGGTTTTTGTTGATGAGTGGGTGCTATGAAGTAAGTTAAACTATTTTTTTAATTTTATAAATAATTATTGTTTAAATACATACATTCCCATATTGCTGTATGTTAAGGGACAATGAAGACATTCTTCCACCCAAGTAACTGGGTGTCCTACTTTTATTTAACGTTTGTCTTAATGCATTGATAGCTCAGGTAGGAAGAGTGGTATAGGTCTTTTTCTTTTCCTTCTTGAGGAGAGAGCTCTGGTGTGGAATGAAAAGCTCTCTGATTTAGCCAGGAGAAGACTGCAACATGTTACGAAGGGAGCGTATGGTGTCTATACTGACAAAAATGAGGGAGCGTACAGAAGTGCAGTTATACCATAGCCAAGGTTACCAGATCAAATGCTGCTGGGATTTGTTGGCAAAATATAGGTGAACAGAGCGACATTAGTCCAAACCTTAAGTTTGAAGGCAGCCTTATTGTTCATCTTGCAGTGATCCTCAACAGTTCAGGTAACTCTGCCAGCCTATAATGAAGCTCTAACCAGTTCTTCATGTTATGAGAAAAGTAAAGACAACGCGTATTGAGCAATATCTTTCCATTCCTTCATCAATGTTGGCATCAGGTCACCAAGTATCTTCTCTTAGAAGGACTGTTCTTTACTCTGATACTATGATCTTCTTGCTTTTTGGTGTCAAAATCCATTTTTTTGAAATCATGGCAATTTGTAATTATATTGATAACTTCATGGTGACCAACCTACATTGGTTTCCCCCAATATATTTTTTATTTTATTGATCCATCTAATTGCAGCTGGTTTTAATGGTGAGTACAAAGAGTAGGAAGACTAGTTATGTACCTATTAATCTTGTCATAAATCTATGAATATGATACAGTTCCCTTGTCCCAATAATAAACTTGAAGCCCAAATTAATTTAAAAGTCTAGCTACTTCCTCATGCGTTTGCCCTAAGATCTCGTCTGCAACTTGGGTTTAAGCACGTTTACACCCTGATCATTTTACAGTAGCCTGACCTAGTTCTACATGCCTCCTTCACCAATAACGCCTTCCTTTGATGTTACACTGTATAGTTTATAGAATTCTTTCACCTCTACTAGCTTGTTTGATCCTCCCATCATCCTTCTGTGAGGGAAGCACATATTATTATCTACATTCTACAGATAAAACAAAAGGGATTTGGAAAAGCAAAATCACTCGCTCGTGGACTTCATTTCTATTATAGCTCATAAGAATCGGGGCTATCTCGTCTCAGGTGAATTGACGAGCACACCTATGTTAACTTTGTGTTGAACTAACCTAAAGTAGGTTTCAAAACCATGTATTAGTATTTTGTATCTTTCACAGCAAAGACACACTATGATTTTTATTAAATTATGGACCCTAATTTCTTTTGGATTGGAATCAAAATAATCTTTCACAGCAAACTTAAGGTACAATCAGGTTCTCAGTTTATAAATTCATTCATTCAACAAATATTTGGGCACTTAATCTACTGGAAATGTCTAGACCAGACTGCATCTTAAAGTATCATCCCCCAGGATTGGCCCCACAGCCCAATAACTAAATCATTCTTCATTCATCAGTGAGCTGCAGAAAAATTGACACCACCTTTCTCCAGATACATCTGTCCTATATGGCAAGTCTTTATTAAAGATTTTTTTTATGTACTTGAGAGAGAGAGTGAGTGAGAGAGAGCATGAGCAGGGGGAGAGGGAGAAGCAGGCTCCCCATTGAGCAGGGAGCTCTACATGGGGCTTGATCCCAGGACCCTGGGATCATGACCTGAGCCAAAGGCAGATGCTTAACTGACTGAGCCACACAGGCGCCCCTATGTCAAGTCTTTAAACCCCTCATTTTATATCAGTAAGGTGTCATACAATCCTGACAATTCTTTCCCACATCTGCTTCTCACAAAGCTCTATTAAGAATGTGAAAGTCAGGGCGCCTGGGTGGCTCAGTTGGTTAAGCGACTGCCTTCGGCTCAGGTCATGATCCTGGAGTCCCGGGATGGAGTCCCGCATCAGGCTCCCTGCTCAGCAGGGAGTCTGCTTCTCCCTCTGACCCTCTTCCCTCTCGTGCTCTCTATCTCTCATTCTCTCTCTCTCAAATAAATAAATAAAATCTTTAAAAAAAAAAAAGAATGTGAAAGTCAGGGGCACCTGGGTGGCTCAGTTGTTAAGCATCTGCCTTCAGCTCAGGTCATGATCCCAGGGTCCTGGGATCGAGCCCCGCATCAGGCTCCCTGCTCCGTGGGAAGCCTGCTTCTCCCTCTCCCACTCCCCCTGCTTGTGTTCCCTCTCTCGCTGTGTCTGTCTGTCAAATAAATAAATAAGTAAAATCTTAAAAAAAAAAGAGAGAATGTGAAAGTCAGTGGGGTGCCTGGGTGGCTCGGTTGAGCGTTGGACTCTTGGTTTCAGCTTAGATCGTGATTTCAGGGTCGTGATCTCAAGGTCATGAGATGGGGCTCTGCATCAGGCTCTCGCTCAGTGGGGAGTCTCCTTGAGCTTCTCCTCCCTCTGCCCCTCTCCTGCTCTCTCTAAAAGTAGATAAATAAATCTTAAAAAAAAAAAAAAGAATGTGAAAGTCACTAAACTTAAAATGGCAGCATTTAGCTTTCATTAAGTTGATGTCTCTGGATCTAAATGTAAATAATGTAAGTTACAAGCTGTATTTGTTGATTGCACCTATGAGAACATAAGTACAAATAGAAGGGTATTTTGTGCTATAATAACTATTATAAAATCTATTATAGCAATGATGGAAAATTTCCATCTCCCCTATTAATTTAAGGGTATTAAAGATCATATCTAGTAGATCAAACTTTGGTCTTATTAGCAGGTTCAGAGTAATTTATTCATATTATTTTGAAGTTATTTTGGTAAACTCATCTCAGGGAATTATTTTAAGCTCTAGAACTGTGATTTCTTTTGCTATATAAAACTGAGAAAACTTTCAGAACAAAAAAAAAAGTTTTTAGGGACAATTGTAGTTTTTCCATCATATTTTAGAAAGAGACGAATTATGTATCTATCAGTAATAAAACTCTTTCAAATTACACATTATCTGTTTACCAGATTGGTCCAGAACTTAGAACATCTATCAAATACCATTTCTGATGGTATTCCAGAATGTGTAAGAGAGGTAAAGAAAATATATATGGTCTGAGATTTTTAAAATATCATAAAAAGCTTTTAATTTTCAAATTTTATTTGAAAAAATGAGTATGAATATTTGATCTGATTGTATTTGTGTGATACTTCACTATGCATTGTATTTCGAAAGGACGAGAATGATTACCCCAAGAACAGTTAATACTAGCTACAGACATTTCAAAAAATGACTTAGCGGCAAGTTAAAAGCAAACTAAAAGGAACAGGAAAAGATCTCCATGTTCCTTTGGCTCAGTTATTCTACAAGAAGTATTTTTGGGCGGCAGGACCACCTCTTCCGTATAATTTTTCTCTGAACCCCAAGACCTCCTCTACCATTAAACATGTTTTTACCATCAGATGGGCCTCCCTGCCTTCCTGGACCCATTACCTTTCAGGTTTATTGTGTTTTCTGCTTCTCCACCCTCTTTGTCTTGCAAAACCGGTATTCTTCACTATATCATACCCTTGAATCTAATATAACTCTGTTATGTTAAGAATAATGGAATTAAAATAAACTTTATATATATAAAAGGAAGAAAAATATGTATTCCTTTTATATATACATATATAAAAGGAAGAAAAATATCTCTTCTGGGAATTATCCATTCCTTTTGTGATATAAAATTTATAATTTCACCATTTCACAACCTGGATATTTACCTTCTCATGAATTAATTTTAGGAGATGATCTTAGATTTTCTAATTAGAATTAATATTAATATTAGTATGTTTTTGATTTGGTATCAGGGATCATTATTCAATTCTGAGCTGTGTTTCCTGGGGCTCTCTTCCCTGAAGATCCTTTACAGAGGGTCATTTGCAGCACCCATGTTTCAAGAACAGCAAATTTTGCTTTTCTCCTTGTCCCTAATCAGATTGCTAACTCAACTCAATCTTTATCTCCAATCTCCTTTCCTCTCCATTGGTGTTTTATTATTTTTCCAACCCAGAGGAGCTAGACTCCTAGATTAGGTATTTCTTGAATTTACATATTGTAATCTCATCTGCTCATTTCCTTAGGCCGTCATTGTACATTTGGTAATTCTATTATTATAAATCATTATCTATAAAACCATTTTGTTTTCCCACAGGAGTGTCTGGAACCCCTGCTGGCCTGGCCTTAAAGAGTTAGTCTGAAATACACCTATACTTAATCAAAACATTTCAAAGAAGTAGATGTTTATTTCTTTAACTAGAAAAATTGAAGTTTCTGTTTTTATTACTACACTTTGAATGCCTTCAAATTTCAGAGCTGCCCAAAGATTTTTATATGTATGTGTTTCTATGTTTTATTTTTCTATCTCTCTATACACATCTATATAGATAATGTTCACACTATTTGGTGTGTATATGGGCATAAAGGAAAAGGAATATTTTTGTAAAATAATCAACATACCAGTGCCTAAATATTTCTTTTACAAATAATTATGGTCTAACATGTTACATAACCTAAACACAGCTATCTTCCCATCTTGCTCTTTTGGGACTTTTTGCTTCTTGGAGAGACAAAAAAAGAAATCAAACTTGCACTTGACCAGCTAAAATGGATTTTACAAAGTCTATTTTCACAATATTTTCAAGACTCTTAAAGCAGGAGGAGATGTTAAATATCCTTGAATAAGCCCTGTCACTTCTAATGATGAAGGTGAGGCTGCAGTTATGGCTGTAAGGGAATTGGGCAGAGTAGGAAGAGAACTCAGATCTTCTTTGCCCTGTTCAATGCACCATATTTACTGAGGCAGCCCCTCGAGCCTTCCCTTGGCCTACATATTTGGCAGAATACCACACATTTGTATTCTGAGTTGTAAACCCTCAGCACGTTAGAATTACCATATTGGGTGTGAGAAGGAGGGAAGAAGTTGGGCTCTCGTATCCTCTGTGACTGTCAGACAGGAGATGACAGTAAATAATGAGGTCAGAGCCAAGTCACAAAACCCAAATCCAGCAGCCTGAGGACATTCAGAGAAGGGGTGAAGAGACTTATGTATCTCAGAAGTTCTAGAAGTCACCACTGCATGATAGAATAATAAAGTACTGGTTTTAGTGGGGAAAAAATCATGAAGAAATGGATAGATTATGTTCTCCATATGTGATCTGGAAAAGCAGAGAAATGAATTGGAAGTTTGGAAAGATATAGGCAAAATGAATAAAATACCAATGGATATTAACCAGGCAAGATCATGGTGACTTTGTTTCTTGTTTGAAACTTTCTGTATTAAAAAGAAGAAGAAGAAGAAGAAGAAGAAGAAGAAGAAGAAGAAGAAGAAGAAGAAGAAGAAGAAGAAGAAGAAGGAGAAGAAACATAATCATTAGCTTTTTACATAAACATTTTTAAAGAGCTTTTAATAGGCACCATTGGGGAATTAGAAACAACCGAATATTGCTTATAGGAATAATTCAGCTAGCTGCAGGAATAATTCATGAATAATTCTCATGCCTGTTATAATATCTATACTCAAAAGGATGAGAGATAACAATTGCTGGTAAAGATGTGGAGAAAAGGAATTCCTTGTGTTATAGTGATGGGATTGCAAATTGGTGCAGCCATTATGGAAAACAGTTTGGAGGATTCTCAAAATATTAAAAATAGAACTACCATATGATCCAACAATTCCACTCTGGGAATATATCTGAAGGAAATCAAACCGTATGTTGAAGGGCTATCTGCACCCCCATATTTACAGCATGTTTATTATTTATAGTAGCCAAGACAGGGAAATCCAAGTGTCCATCGACAGATGAATGAATAAAAAAGTTGTGATACATGCTGCATGTATGCACAGAGGAATATTATTCAGCCATAAAAAAGAGGAATTCCTGCCATTTGTAACAGCATAATACTCATTGAGGGTTACACTAAGTGAAATAAACCAGATAGAGACAGACAAATACTATATGATCTCACTTATATGTAGTCTTAAAACCAAAAAACAAACTCATAGAAAAAAAGATCAGATGTGATTAGCAGAGGCCAGGGATATGGGGTGGGATATTTGGATGAGGTGGTCAAAAGGTACAACCTTTTGGTTCCTGGGATGTAACGTACAGCATAATGAGTTTAGCTAACACGGCTCTATGGTAGATTTGAAAGTTATTGAGAGAGTAAATCCCAAGAGTTCTCATCACAAGGAAAACAATGATTTTTCTTTCTGTTTTTTTTTTGATATCTAAATGAAATGATGGATGCTAAGTAAACTTATTGTAATCATTTCACAATATAGGTAAGTCAAAGCATTACTGTACACCTTAAACATAAAAACAATTCTATTTGGGGGGATATTTATATATGTTTATAAGAACACATGCTTTAACTTCTACACCACCTATGAAGTTTTGACAGTGAGACCATGCTCATTTCACTGAGTATGACCAAAGGGTCACAGTTATTGGGGTATTTGAGTAAGTACACCAAGTGTAAAATGTAGGCCTCAAGTAATTTTATCTGAATAGTTTGGGTTACCTTACTGATCAAATTAACTGGATATTTGTCAAATTTGTGCCCGTTTAGAGATAAACTCCCTGCGAGAGGAGTAATATTTTGGCATGAATTTTTATAAGTAGGTAGTTGCTGATTTTTCTAAAAAGATGTTTAAAACCTATTGGATTTGTGCTTTAAAGCTCAGATAGTATAAAAAAAAAAAATCTCACTTTCTTTGCTGTCCCCAATCCCACCTTACAGATAGTCATTAAAGTAAAAAAATAGAGTATTCAAATCCTGGAAAGTTCTTTCTATATATACGCTTTTTTTTTTTTTAATTTTAAACCTATTTGACTTCTGTTATGAATTTCATATCAACAGGAACATTGAGCTCCTTGTCACTGACGCTGTCCTTTTTTGTTTGTCTCCTTGTAGTCACCTGGGCAGCCTTGTAACAGTTCTCTCTAGACGGCACATGCGATGGCTCTGGGACATCAGTGGAGGGAAACCCTTCTGGATAGGCAAGTGTTTGCACTGTACTGAGGAGGGAGGCGAGAACATCAAGAGGGCATCACCCTCCCCTGGGCCAGATAATTGTGGCTCACAGTAACAAGCAACAATTAAATGGTTGGACAATCTATTTTTTCTTTTTTGGAGGGGGTGCCCGGTGGACAGTGTGTCTTTTAAACCTCAACTTGGGGTGCCTGGTGGCTTAGTCGGTTGGGCGTCTGCCTTGGGCTTAGGTCATGATCCCGGGGTTCTGAGATCGAGTCCCGCATCAGGCTCCCTGCTCGGCGGGAAGCCTGCTTCCCCTCTCCCACTCATTCTCTCTCTTTCTCTCTCTCTCCAATAAATAAAATCTTTAAAAAAATAAAACTCATCTTAATGACACAATGCTTTGATTGGTAGACATGTATCTCAAAGAAATAATAAGGGATGTGGTTTGGTTTATAGGTAAGAGAATTCAATAAGTCCTATTTCTAAAAGTAAAATAGGGGATAGTTAAATTATGGTATAGCCATATGAAGGAATATTTAATATTTAATGCTTTTGTAAGGCAATGAATATTAAAGACATGACAAAGTGCTTAATGTTTATGATTTCATCCAAGAAATACACGTTGGAGGTATATTATATATAAAATATGTAACGTATTTGTGACAGGGTGCTGGTGCTATGTAAAAAAGCAGAGTCCACAGCCACATGAAGCATAAAATAATTTAGAATAAAATATTTATATATGTGATATATATATATATACATATGTGCATGTGATATATACATATATAAAGAAATATGCCAAAGAGTTAGAAATGTTTACCCCTATTGACAGTTGTAGGTGGATCTTAATTTTATCCCTTGTTTTCTGAAGTTTTAATATCTTCTTCAATTTTAACAATAACACAATCTCTTCAGAGATAAAAATTCTATTTTTAGGAGTAGAATTCTAGGGGCATATCAAAGTGATTATTTTCACCATCTATCCTAGAAGGTATTGGATTTCAGGGAACAATAATAAACCCAATCTTGGCTTCTCAAAATCTCTGTAATACTTAGTACATCTCTAAATTCTGAAATTTTCTGAGAGTATTAGGTTAAAGCTGGAGGAGACGTTTTCTCTGCTTCCATAATGATTGATTCAAGGCTCTATTCCCACAGAGTGCTTAGGCATAATATCTCCTCCTGATCAATAATGCAAGGAAACAATCCAGAAGGAGATAGTAGTTCATTTTATTCTACCTCAAAATATTGAGGGAGAATCACGGGAGAAGGTTATAGGCTATGCATCTAAGACTGTTTTCATGGTTAAACCCGGTTGGGAGATGTCAATTCATGCTTTTATATGAGACTCTTTCCTCATTGCATTCTCTTTGTTTCTACTATGAAGGGGAGTAAGGAGGAAGATTGTTTCTTTAAGAAAAATTACAAAAGCTTTGCAACACTAAAGTGCAATTTGTAAAATAGCCAGTGGGAGTAGAGAGGCAAGTTGGGAAAAGCTGCTTTTAGTTGGAATTATAGCAGGCTGAAAAAGAATCTTACATTCCAGACTAAAAATAATACCTAGTGAAGCTACTTTCAAATATGAAAACCAAGACATTTATATATCAAGAAAGAACAGCAATAGACAAGAGTGTACCTGTTTCCCTGGGATAGGAGTTCTGTCTGTAGAATAATGTGAATAATAATTACTGTTTACTAAACATGTATGTATGCCATGAACTTGACATGCATTATCTTATTTAATACTTAAAACAGCCCTCAATATACTATTTTTATTCCCCTTTCTTAGATGAGGAAGCTAAAACTTAGAGTGGTTAAGTAACCTGCCCAAAGATGGTCAACTAGTAGGTGGTAGATCTAGGATTTGGATTTGGATCTGCCTGACTCCAAAGCCATATGTTGTTTTGTTTTGTTTTGTGTGTTTTTTTAAATTTTTAAATTTTAATTTTTTAAAAGATTTTATTTACTTAGAGAGAGAGACAGAGAGAGAGAACGAGTGTAGGGGAGGGGCAGAGAGAGAGGGAGAAGCAGACTCCCCACTGAGCAGGGAGCCCAACCTGGGGCTCAATCCCAGGACCCTGGGATCATGACCTGAGCCGAAGGCAGATGCCCAACTGACTGAGCCTCCCAGGCGCCCCCTCAAAGCTATATGTTCTTAACTGTGTTTCAGGATTCCCAGGTCCTGTTCTGTGTTTTAGAACATAAGCCCATGTTTGTATGTGATTCCTGAGCTTAGAGCAATAGACTGATATGATATTCAAGCATAAATGTAATATTGGCACATTCTTTGGTTCACACTAGGTTTGAATGACCAAGTGCGTGCTGGCCACTGGGAGTGGATCGGCGGGGAACCTGTCACCTTCACCAACTGGAGGAAAGGGCCCCCTCAACGTTTAAAGCGTGGCAAGAACTGCGTTTTGGCTCAGAGACAAGGGAAGTGGCAAACACAGGACTGTAGGAAGGGCAAGGCTCACAATTACGTGTGCTCCAGGAAACTCTAAACGTAACTGGCCTCACAGGTGCCCACCTGGGATTTCTCACCTATTTATTCACAGGATTTGTGCATATTGTTCAATACAAAACAAGGTGTCATGACTGACTTAGTACATTTTTTTAATCATAGTATATGAGTGATTCTATCTAGTAAAAAAGGAACATTGAAGAATATAGTTCCAGGAAGATTGATCAATGAGCATTTTTCAGGAAGAGATACAATTCTCACATCTTAGTACCTTTCAAAACAAATGCCTGAAGTATTATAGAAGATGTGCGTACTCCTACCCTGACCCCACTCCGTATCTGAGTTCACACCAAGTTCATGGTCCTTGGATTTTTTTTGTCCCAAGACCTCAAGTTTTTGTCCCATCCTGAAATCTGTCCTGCAGGTGTTTGTACCACTTCAGTCTGAGGAAAGCTGACCCTACCAGCTCATTAAATCACAGCTGAACAGCAAAGGGTCATTTTGTCCCTTTGGAGCCCTTTCGAAAGTGAAACCTGAGATAAGAGGCTTGTAGATAAAAAAGGAGAATTCTCTGTGGTGGGAAAGGAAGGCTTTAGATGGGAGAATCTTGCAGATGGAAGCTCATTTGCAAAGCTCTAGTTCAGGTAAGAATTCAGAGGCTACCTGTACGTCAGGGGTCTACCCATCCCTACTCATGAGACAGATCTTTTTTTCCAGTAAAAATGTTGGCATCTTACCATCTCAGAGCTAATCATTACACTTCCCCCAGCCTTACAGATTCATGAGAAATTTGAGGTAATGTGAACCTCTCTTTTCATCTGGGTATATGGTACGGACTAACATTTCTCAAGGACATTTGGAGTAGGGTTTATGTGAGTGATGGTTAACACATGAAAGAAAAATACTGCTTCCTCAGAAGTGTCCCAGTGAACTATGTTGATGAACAAAGAAAAATAATACTGAAAACAGAGCCCTTGAAAACCTACATTCTCAGAACAGATTTTGATATAACTTTGTGCCCTTAAATCTCTAATATTTCTAGAAATGGCATGCTAACCTGATTCTGTAACATAAAGTTCCCTTATTAATTTATAATATCAGCTGAATGAAACATTTTTGTAGCAGCAAAGTGTGTTGCAGCCTTACAGGAACTCCCTTCTGAAATCAAGGTTTAATTACAGGAAATTAGAAATTTATTTCTGAAGCATTTGCTCAGAATTTTCCTTTTTTCATAATCACTGAAAAATATGGTTGTGCCAAATGTAACTTACTCTATGAGTAATTCAGAGTAATTTCAGAGTCAAAATGGGGTTACCAAGTATACCAAAGCTTTGGTGCAGGTTTTATTAGAATAACACATTCGGTAAAACTAAAATAAATGAAAGAAATTCAGTCCCGTTTCTGGATATAAAACATGACAAACTTGTTTTATTTCTGCTCATTTATCAAGATTTTCGGTATGAGAAATATTTACAAAGAAAAGTGGGGATTATGTTTAGGCATTCCTACCTCTTACTTAAATTTAAAAGCATGGTGGCGTCGGAAGGCTCCTTACTTTAGGTATCCCAAGTAGGCTCTAGACTGATTACAACATCCAGGTCTCTCATACAATACAAGCACTCTCTGGTATTTAACCAAAATTTGCAAAACCCACCCTCCATACCAGCTCCAGCCCTTTCTGATCCACCGGCCTCTGCCATGTGGGAAGGTGACATGCCAGATAATGTAGCAAAGAGTTGGTTACCTAAAGAGTGATATCCTAGAAGGGAAAGTAAAAGCTCAAGAAATAAAGAGTTCAGGGGCCACTCCCTGCTAGAAATCCAGAGCTATACTAACTATTTAAAACTGGGAATCCAGAACCAGGGCTGTTATGGAGAGAACCTGGTCAGCATGGTAGATTTTTATACTTGTCTGCAATGACAATGGTGTTTAATTGCAAATGCTGGCACAAGGCCAGAATGTTTTATGATTTTTGTAGCAACTAGAAATACTAGAATAATATTTTTAAATGTTCCTGATCATGAAAGCATCATTCAGGTTGTAAAATGCAAGTAATTGAATGAAGATACAAACAAAAATTCGGAGAAGTTGGGGGTGGGGCTGGGCAATATTTTTCATGACCTTTATTTCTTTCTCATGATTGCGCTTTGACTCAGGGGAAAAAAAGTAAATGATTGTCATAAAAAAATAAAGAGAGAGACAGGGGCACCTGGCTGGCTCAGTTGGTGGATCTCAGGGTTGTGAGTTCAAGAATCATGTTGGGTGTAGAGATTACTTAAAAATAAAATCTTAAAAAAAAAAAGTAAATGATGGTCATGGTTCTCTCCACCTAGATTGGTCACTGTCACCTGTCAGATTCTGGTGGGAGCAGGAAGGAAGGAAATGGAATAATGGTAGAATAAGGAATGGGTGATTATAAGAGAGAGGAGGGAAGGGTTGAGCAGGGAGAGATGGGACAGATGGTCGCTAAGAAGGAGAGCATCAGAAAGAAGGACCTAAATGCCACCCAGCTCTTCTCCCCAGATTTGAATACCAACTCAGGAAAAGCCCCCTCTACCCAAGGGCATCAACCCAGCTAAGTAGTGTGTAGCTTTTCAGAATCCTGTGATTTTTGTTCTTTAACCAAAACATACATATGTATATAGCATATATTTTCCTGAACATAAACTTAAAATCATATGATAATTATTTCATCTCCTTCCAAGGAGTGGTAAAAATGAACCAGGTGACATTGATTTACGTTTCTGTTTTTGTTTATTTTTAATACAGCCAAAAAGAACATGCACATATTTTCATTAACACTATGGTTTGTATAACTCAAACCGGAACTGGTGCTGATTAATTTTTGCAACAAAGCAGCCTTTTAAATGTCCTGTCTCTAGCATTGTATCAAAATTAATAAACTTATTCCTACTTCTGAACTACTGTTGCTTTAGCTTTTCACATTTTATATTTATTCTAGCCATTGGAAGAAGGGATGGGAAGGGAAACTCAACATGTCTTTTTTTTATCCTTGCTGTTTAAATCAACCTTTAGTTACACGGCTTTCATCCATCTACCCAGCCACCCAGCCGTCAATCCATCTACCATTTATTCAATGAATATTATTGAATATCGAGTGCCCGCCCCTCACCTATTCTAGAGACTGGAGATATTACTGTGAACAAGATAGGAAAATAAAAGTATAAAAGCATAGTGTATACATGCAAATTTCTAATAGTTTTTTTTTTTAGTGTGAAACTCTTGATCCGGGAGGAAGTCACAGTGGAAATCATTGATTACATTATCCCTTTTCAGAGTTGAAGGGAAACACACCCCAATACAAACAGCTCAGCCTGTTTTATTTCTTTCCTGATTAATAAACTGTTATTACTTCCTGTGTTTATGATCAAGTCAAAATGTTACGGATAGCAGCTGTCCCATATTTCCTGTCTCCAGATCAAGTAAGGAACTAAAGTTTTCAAATCCAGCTGACTGATTTTTGCAACAAGACAAGCAGTAGGTGTCTCTGTGTCTTTGGGATCCCTGGAGTAACAGGAATAAAAAAAAAGAGAACAATGATATCATCTCACCTGATGTCCTTATTGTAGAACAGAGGACACGGAAGTCTTCAGAAGGTAAAGTGGGAGGAGATTAGCCCTAGAACCAGAGACCTCCAAATTGTAGGCTGAATCTCTTCAAATTATTCTACATATTCTCATTCTTACCATTCTGAGCAAATGGCTTGCTTATATTCCAGTAAAATATCTTTAAATGATGAGTATGATAAAATTGACATACGCTTGACAACATTATTGTAAGTAAAAGAAGATGGACAGGGAAGGCCATGTACCGCACAGTCCATTCATATGAAATGTCCAAAATGCGCAAATCTATGAAGGCAGCAAGTAGATTCATGGTGACCAGGGGGTGGGGGAAGGGAAAATGGAAACTAACTGCTAATGGGTACAGGGTTTCTTCTTGCAGGCGTGGAAGTGACCTGGAATTAGATAGTGGGGATGGTGGTACAACATAGTGAATACACTAAAAGAGCACTGAAGTGTGCGCTTTAAAATGGTGAATATGATGTTATAGGAAGCATATCTTGATAAAAATGCTATTAAAAATCGCCATATAAAAATTTATTTTAGAAAGCTATAAATGGGTTGATATATTTGCTGTGTGTTTATCTGACTCATCCAAGATACTTTTTCCAGTCTTTGCCTCATGTCTCACCCAGGTTTTTGTTTGTTTATTTATATAGTTGGTTAAGGGGAAGAGAATGTTGATTGGATGTACTGTTTAACTTACAGGACGGCTTTACTGATCTTCCTCCTTTCTCCCCATTAATCATAAGAGGGCTGTTATGGATGGCAGAGTGTGTCTGGATTTGTGTCATGTCTAGAATGCCATGATTTTCTAAAATTAATTCTACAAGTCTTTAGAACAGGATCATACAGGAAATGAATATACCCTCCTCGTAACTTACACATATAACTGTTCATTTTGAACAGTTTTTATAGGTCTTATATTCTGCTAGGCAATAAAGTCCAGTTTATCTTAAGAAAGAAAGGAACAAAAATCAACCAACACTTCCATTAAGGGCCTTATGGTAACCCACAATACTTTTTCCAAGCACTGAAGTATGAGTTCACCTTTTGCTTCTATCCCCATCTGTATTTTTGCTTCCCAAAGGCAATCAATCCCAACTTACACTACAGAAGAAAAATGGAAAAATATATGCCATCCCAAAACTAGTCAAAAGCAAGCCGAAGCAGCTATATTAATATCAGAGTAGATTTTAGAGCAAAGACTACTACCAAGGTTAAAGGAGTTTATTTTATAATTTAAACAGGTCAATATATCAAGAGGACATAATAATTCTAACATTTATGCACCTAATAACAATGCTAGAAATACATGAAAGCAAAAACTGATAGAAGTAAACAAATCTATAATTATATTCAGAAATGCTAATACCTTCTCAATAATTGATAGAACAAGTAGGCAGAAAAATCAGTAAGGATTTAGAAGTGTAGGGCGCCTGGGTGGCTCAGTTGGTTAAGCGACTGCCTTCGGCTCAGGTCATGATCCTGGAGTCCCAGGATCGAGTCCCACATCGGGCTCCCTGCTCAACAGGGAGTCTGCTTCTCCCTCTGACCCTCTTCCCTCTCGTGCTATCTCTCATTCTCTCTCTCTCAAATAAATAAATAAAATCTTTAAAAAAAAAAAAAAAAAGAAGTGTGGACACCAGGGGCGGCTGGGTGGCTCAGTCGGTTAAGCGTCTGCCTTCAGCTCAGGTCATGATCTCAGGGTCCTGGGATCGAGCCCCACATCGGGCTCCCTGCTCAGCGGGGAGTCTGCTTCTCCCTCTCCCACTCCCCCTGCTTGTGTTCCCTCTTTCGCTGTCTTTCTCTGTCAAACAAAGACACTGTTAACCAAATTAACCTAACTGCCATTGCTAGACCACTCCACCCAACAACAGCAGAATAGACATTCTTCTTAAGTGCACAGGAAACATTTGCTGGGGTGAACCATTTTCTGGGACATAAAATGAGTCTCAATAAATTTAAACAGATTTAAGTTATACAAAATACATTCTCTGACCATAATGGAATTAAATTAGAAATCAATAACAGAAGTATCTCTGGAAAACCCCTAAGTGTTTGGAAACTAAGTTATAAACTTATTCAACTCGTGGCTTAAAGAAGAAATCAACGGGCAAATTAAAAAGTATGGTGAACTGCATAAAAATGAAAACAGGGGCACCTGGGTGGTTCAGTCAGTTAAGCACTCGACTCTTGATTTCGGCTCAGATTTTGTGATCTACGGATTGTGGGATCGAGCCCTGTGTTGGGCCCTGCATTCAGTGTGGAGTCTGCTTGAAATTCTCTTTCTCCCTCTGCCCCTCCCCCTGCTCACGTTCTAAATAAATAAATAAATAAAATCTTTTTAAAAAATGAAAACATAATAAAGTTTGCGGCATTCAACTACAGCATTGTGTAGGGGAAATTTTATAGCACTAAATGTCTATGTTTGAAAGAAGAAAGGTTTTAACTTCAGCTTCCACCTTCAGAAACTAGAAAAGGAAGACAGCAGAAATAAGATATAGAAAACATCAGGGCAGAAATCAATGAAACCAAAAGCTGGTTCTTTGAGAGTATCAGTAATTGGTAAATCTCTAACCAGACCAATCAGGAAAAAATGAGAGGACATAGATTACTAAGTCCCAGATAGCTTCACTATTTTTTTTCTTAAAATTTTTTTATTGTTATGTTAATCACCATACATTACATCATTAGTTTTTGACGTAGTGTTCCATGATTCATTGTTTGTGTATAACACCCAGTGCTCCATGCAGTACGTGCCCTCTTTAATACCCATCACCAGGCTAACCCATCCCCCACCCCCTCCCCTCTAAAACCCTCAGTTTGTTTTTCAGAGTCCATCGTCTCTCATGGTTCGTCTCCCCCTCCGATTTCCCCCCTTCATTCTTCCCCTCCTGCTATCTTCTTCTTTTTTCTTTTTCTTAACATATATTGCATTATTTGTTTCAGAAGTACAGATCTGTGCTTCAACAGTCTTGCACAATTCACAGCGCTCACCATAGCACATACCCTGCCCAATGTCTATCACCCAGCCACCCCATCCCTCCCACCCCACCCTCACTCCAGCACCCTCAGTTTGTTTCCTGAGATTAAGAATTCCTCATATCAGTGAGGTCATATGATACACGTCTTTCTCTGATTGACTTATTTCACTCAGCCTTACACTCTCCAGTTCCAGCCATGTCGTTGCAAATGGCAAGACCAGATAGCTTCACTATTGAATTTTACAAATATTTAAGGAAGAAACAGTACCAATTCTATAGAACTCACCCAGAAAATCTCAAAAGAATACTTTTTGACATTTATTCTATGAGGCCAGAATTACTCTGATACCAAACTATATAAAAATATAAGAACACTACAGACCAGTATCCCTCATAATTATAGATAGAAAAATTCTAAACAAAAATTTACCAATTCAAAGCCAACAATACATAAAAAAAGGATATTACATCTTGATCAAGCCACTGTTAAGAAAATGACAAGCCACAGTCTGGGACAAAATATTTACTATGCATTTCTCTGATATCCAGGCTATATAAAAGAAACCCTCAAAAATCAATAATAAGAAATTTTTTAAATGGGCAGAAGATTTGAACAGATACATCACCAAAGAAGATATATAGATGGCAAATAAGTAAACGAAATATGTCAATATATTAGTCATTAGGAATTATAAATTAAAGCCATAATGAGATAGTATTACACACCTGTTAGAATGGCTCAAATTATAAAGACTGGCTGACCATACCAAGTGTTGGTGGGGATGTGAAGGAATTAGAACTCTTATATACTGCTGGTGAAATATAAAATAGTCCCACCACTCTGGAAAACAATTTCGTGGTTTCTTAAAAAGTTAAACATACACCTACCATGTGATCCAGCCATTTCACTCCTAGGTATTTTACCCAAGAGAAAAGAATGCATATTTCCATTCAAAGACATATATGAATGTTCATAGCAGCTTTATTTGTGACAGTCAAAACTATAAACAACCAAATGTCCATTATCATGTGAGTGGGTAAACAAATTATAGTAGATCCTTGCAATGAAATCTATTCAGAAATAAAAACAAGTGAGATGTTGCTACAACAACATGGATGATTCTCAAAATAATTATGCTGAGTCAAAGAGCCTGACAAGAAAGAACACCTAGTGTATATGTACTCTATTTATAGAAAATTCTAGAAAGTGCAAACATTATAGGAACAGCAAGTCAGGTGTTACCTGGGAATGGGAGAGGAGAACAGGAAAAGGCAGAGGAAAGGATTGAAAAGGGACACAAGAAAGTTTTAGGGGTGATGGATATATTCACTATCTTGATTGTGGTAATAGTTTCACAGGTATACATATAAATGTGTAAATCTATCAAATTATACACTTTAAGCACATGTTTGTTGTATGTCAATTGTATTTCAATAAAGCTGTTGAAAGAAAGAAACAGTAATTTCTACAACATGGAAAATTTTCAAAAGAAAAGAGAGCCATAAGCATAACAATATCCTTATTTCAGGGCAGTAAAATATTGGAGTAAAATTATATGATTTAAATAACCAATGACAGGAGACCGCTTAACGGAAAATGATATTGTCTCCATTAAAGTGATAACTCTATCACATAATGTTATTTTCAAATAGCAGAATATAAAATAATGTATGCATCATTTTAATAGCTACATTGCGAAAAGCAAACTGACAGGGGAGACAGGTGAGTTTATATCACAATTCCACCATTTACTCACTATGAAACTTAAATTCTTTAAGCTTATGTTTCTCATCTATAATATGGGGTTAACAATAACTTCCTGGAAAAAATTGTTGTGAAAATTAAATGTGAAGCTACAAAGAACATGCCTGGAACATAGTAAAGATACCTTTTTAAAAGCTGTTGTGTGTATGAGAGAGAGAGAGAGAAGGAGTGAGAGAGAGAGAGAGAGACGCAAAGTACCTGGAAGAGAGTGACAAGTTTTTTTAAGATTTTGTTATTTGAGGGTGAGCACATGGAGGGCTAGGGGGAGAAGAGGGGTGAAGGGGGGGTGGGAGGGGGCTGAGGCAGAGGGACAAGCAGAATCTGTGCTGAGTGTTGGGCTCGAATCCAGGACCCTGGGATCATGCCCTGAGCCGAAGTCAGATGCTTGACCAACTGAGCCACCCAGGCGCCCCGAGAGAGTGACAATTTTAAACAGTGCTTGTGCTCACCAGTAAACAGGGAAGGAGGATCTGGGGGTGGGAGAGTCGGGGTTTTAAAGTTCCGTATGACAAGTGAGAACATTCCCACATGTTAGGACATTTGTGTTGAACGTGGAAATGGTTCCAGTTTTCGGAGAAATCCAGATGACCAAGGAAGCCCTTTTTAAAACCCCAATATGCCTTGCTTTCAGACATGATCTATGATACACAAATCTCATTATAAAGAGAGACACGCTAGCAGATGGTTTTTCACATGACAGAAAGAATTGTTTGTTGCTAAGGACTCGAAGGATAGTTCTTTTCTAAGAATGGCTCCTCCATGGAGCCATGTTTTCAGAATCTCCCTTTGCATTCAGTATTGAAGGAACACGCTTTCTCCATGTCTTGAGGATCCATCATGCTCCCAGATGAACATGTGAAGAATTAAATGGTGCTAAATGGAGAGAAAGGTGGTTCGGGTTGTATGGCTGTCAGGAAGGATTCAGGCTGGAAGTGAAACGACAGAAAAAACCAGCAGAATCTGGCTCTCAGGAACACTCCTTGCCTACGGATTTCCTACCCACCAGAATCCTTGGGTCATTTTAGTGACTAGCCTCAAATAACAAGCTTCCAAGAGTTTCAGAGTTGAACCCAGAACTGAACTTTTGCAAATGTGACAAAGGCCTGCCCAGCTTTATGGCCAACGTGGGCCCAGGGTCAGGTACACAACAGAAGGCAAGTCTTACTGGAAAGTTCTGCTTTGCTTTTGCATTTTATTGTCATGATTTTTCCCAGTTTGTCTCATGTCACCTTGTTACTTAATTCCCACACCTTCAAGGGAAAAGGAAAGATGGGTAATATTTTAATATTTATGTTACAGATACTGAGCATTATGTTTCTGCGTAGGTATTGCCAAGGCAGTCAAGCCAACCTTTATTTATGGAGGGTAGAAAATATAAATCTGTCTGAAATCTCTCACGAAATGAAGGTCTTAATTTTTCCAGAGTTGATTTTGGTGCCTACTCTTGGAGAGTCTTAGGAAAGGATTGTCAATACAAGGTGTCATTGTTTTCGGTTTCCTATCCACGAGTTGCTTTTTTTCCCCCACTTCCCTCTCTTTTGGCAACTTCTCCTCGCATTCTGTCCCACATTTGGCCCCGAGTCAGCTGAAAGCTTTGCAAGTTGATTTTCCATTCCCATCTGAATTTTAGCTTAGCTGTGGAACTGTTTTCCATGTGTTTTTAATCATTTGTCCATGTGTTATGAGCTTATAGGGACAATATGGTTTCCCCAAGCTGCCTGCATTGTATAAGCAGAAACTGGCAAGGTAGCCAGTAGGGAAATGGTTTTTAGACAGATGCCCCCTACACTCATTTCTGTTGGTGATATACCACCCCCATCTTCCAACTGGAGGAAAACAATTTACAAGCTGTGTAAGTCACCTAACACAGACAGAGTCCTCTGGCAGGAGCTCCCTTTTCTAGAAGTTTAATTATTCTCAAGGAGAAACTTGCCTGGGGACAAAGTTCAAAGACCTACTCTGAGGCTGTGGCCAGGCTGGGAAATAAAGAAAGGTTTATTCTGAGTCTTCCCAGGTTCCGTGGAAATTTGACTTTAAAACAGAATCTGAACACAGAGAATTAAGGATAAGTTCTCCACGACAAAGAGAGATCTTTTAGAAAGTAAAGCCCAACAAGGCCCCGTGTCAGAATCTTCCGTCCCCATTTTTACTGGATTTGGTATGTTAAAACAAACATTCATTAACCTCCTAAGTGTTGAGCAAGGGACCAGGAACAGAAAAGAAACAGAAGAATGCATTTAACAAACTCCCTGTTCTCAGCTGCTGACAATGCCATCTCCAGAAAACACAGAACTTGCCTCTGGGGAGTCTCCTCTCCCTAGTTAGGAGGACACACATGCACGCAAATTAAGCCAAGTCGGAGGAATCGCTAAATGGCCGAATAAAGAAGTGACCTGGCTTCCAGAATCCCAAAGAAACTCTGATGTTCTGAGTGAGACAGCTCCTTGTAAATCCTCCACTACCCAGGGAGCTGGCCAGATGGGCGGTTCTGCTCTTATAGCTTAAAGCTTCAGGGTTTTCATCCACTCTGACCTCCTTTTCTCCATTTTCTTTAGGACCAAATTTATGAGAAATCAGTTAAATATTGCAGGGAATTGCAACAGCTACGGGGAGGCATGGGTGATCCTGGGAAGGAGGCTTTAAGGAAGTGCTGAAGCAAAAGTCAGCAGTGGCTCGATGTGTCAGGGGATGTGAGAACGTGGAGGTTGTTTGAACAATTCTTTCCAAAACTTGCCCATGAAGGCAGAAGACAACACCAAAGTGTGGAACCTGAAAACTTACGAGAAATCAGGAGACATTTTTAAAAGATTCAAAATAAATAAAGATTGTATAAATGCTAGTGGGAGGTAGCCAGTGGAGTAGAAGAAGGTTAATGGGGGGAGAATATTCACTACGTTAAGTTGGCAAGGATGGAATCCAAGAGCAGAGTGGAAAGGAGAAATGAATCAATATGGTGGGATGGTCAGATGGGAGGGAACTCTCCCATCTGCTGGCTTCCATCTTTCTCTGTGGAAGAAGGGATGAGATCATTTGCCGAAGACAATTGAAGAGGTAGAACGGTCGAAGGCTGGGGATGATTAGAGAAGATTTCAAAATACACTATAGAGAAAATGAAGACGGAGTTGACTAGAGTAATAGGAAGGACTGCTGTGCAGATTTGAGGGTTCTGTTAAGAAGGGGGATAGTTACTGTACAAGGAACCAATATTTGCCACTTTGTCATTGACCCTGCCAGCATTCCACGAGCCAGATGTGGCCCAGGGAAGATGACAGCTGGTGTTTCCGGAGTTGGAACTTCACTAGATGGGTGCAAGAGAAGGCCAAAGGGACAAGGGAGTTGGGAATATTGCAAACGTTGGAAGTGATGGGCCCTGAATCCAACCCAGATAGGGAAGGAAGTGAAGACCAGAGAGCTTAGAGACAGTCATTCATTCATTTTTACAACCAGTATTGTGAGCACCTACCATGTAGAAAGAACTATTCTAAGACCTGAGATGGTGATTCCAGAAGATATGGCCCTACTTTCCTGGGCTTTAAAATCTAAAGTGGTGGCAGATGTTAAACAAATATTCAGACAAATCACCATGTAGCTACAACTGTGGTAGGACTATTACAAGGATAACGAGGAGCACAGGAAAGGATTCTACAGAACTGAAACAACAGAAAGTGATCGAGAAAGAGAGAGAGGTCGTGAAACCCACTGTGTAGAGGTGGAGCCCTTCCTGATAAGAAGAGGAGTCGAAATGGAGGGGGGATGGGGAGGCCAGGGGAATGGAGGTCATCAGACTTCATTTAGGGTATTGAATGGGGCGTCACGTCACGCTGATGGTCTGTGGTTGGGCAGACCCATCCATGCAGACATGTCACGCAGGGTGACAGCAGGATTAGGGGGGAAAAGAAAGGCAATGAGCCCAATGAAGAAGGCAGGGCAGGTGGTATTGTCCCTGGCAAGGTTTAGGGACCCGGAGTGCCTGCGATCCTATAGCTTCCAAGCTGGAAGGCAGTTGGCAATCAGATAAAGGTTTTCTGGCTTCCAGTCCAGAGTTACTTGTGCTTACATTACTCTCTCTGAGAGCAGCCCTCTGCAGAATGAAAAGCAATCAAGGTGAATCTTAAGGATGGGGAAGAGGCACATGGCAGAGGCTTAGCATCAGTGACAGCATCCTGGCCTGGCTGTAAGTCGAGGCTGTGGGCAGTGGGGACGGGTGGGTGGCGGGATGGAGGGGGGGCACATGGTGATGTTGCCCCAGCTGCCTTGGTCTTCTTTTAGATTTGCGGGAGCCCTCGCTACCATCTGGGTA
Organism: Eumetopias jubatus; assembly: GCF_037043125.1. Classification (NCBI taxonomy): domain Eukaryota; kingdom Metazoa; phylum Chordata; class Mammalia; order Carnivora; family Otariidae; genus Eumetopias; species Eumetopias jubatus. Next base: position 41,221,773 of record NW_028274821.1, on the reverse strand, counting down.
AGTGGCTGATTAGTCACATTTCACAGTGATAGATACATACACAGTTGCAAAAAAAATGGAATGTTTCTCCGTGGTGTGGGAGTGTTTGGGACAGAGAGCAGTAGATCACCGAAATTGCAGATGCAATAATCTGACCCTAAAAAGTAACTTGGGGATCAGTGCCTAAAAGTGAAAAGGCAGAATTTTTGTGACATGCTCCACCATTTCATGTAGATCCTTTTCTACTGGCTCCCCATTTGATTCTCTTTGAGTGATGTATAAGTTTGCTAGGGGGGGCCATAACCAAGGGTCCCAGGCTGGGTAGCTTAAACAACAGAAATTTATTTTTTCCCAGTTCTGGAGGCTGAAAGTTTGAAATCTGGGTGCTGGTAAGCCTGTTTCCTTCTGCAAGTTCTCTCCTCAGTGTGCAGACTGTCATCCCTCCTGATGTCTCCACATAGTCTCCCCTCGGTGTCTTTGTCTTCATCTCTTTTTCTTATGAGGACACCAGGCTTGCTGGATTAGGGCCCACCCTAATGGCTTCATTTTAACTTCATTACCTCTTTAAAAGCCTTCTCTTCAAATATGGTATTTTCTGAAGGACGAGGGGGTTGAATCCGCAACATGTAAATCTTAGGGGGACACAATTCAGCCTGTAACAGGTGACAGTTTTAAAAGCTCGAACATAAATAAGTTGATAACAGTGACTGCCTCCATGGCAGAACAGGAAGCCTGGCAGGTCACAGGAAGATTTACCTTTAATTGTATACTTTTTTGTATTATTTGAGATTTGTTACTGCAAGTGTTCATTATGTAATAAAAAATAAGAGAAAATTATTGCATTGATTGCACATCCTTGCACTCAACACCTTTCTTTCTTTTTCTTTCTTTCTTTCTTTCTTTCTTTCTTTCTTTCTTTCTTTCTTTCTTTCTTTCTTTCTTTCTTTCTTTCGAGAGCAAGAGAGAAAGAGAGCAGGGGTGGGGTGGCGAGGGGCAGAGGGAGAGGGAAAGAGAGAGAATCTCAGGCAGGCTCCATGCTCAGCTCAGAACCCGACCTCATTCCGGGCGTTCGATCTCACGACCCCGAGATCATGACCTGAGCTGAAATCAAGAGTGGGATGCCTCGCTGACTGAGCCACCCAGGTGCCCCTCAACACCTATTTATTGGATAAAATTAACATAAACACAGTGACAGACCACTGTGCCTTTGGAATTTGGATCTACTTGAAAGTCCTTGATCAGTACAGGAATGGTACTTACCAAGGTTTTCCTCGTGTAACTTATCCTGAAGAAACTAGTCTCCCCCTATAGACCACAAACTCCAGTGGGCCTGGGCAAGGACAACCTCACCATTTTGTCCCCAGGACCACGCACAGAGTTGGCACTTCTATGTGCTATATGAATGAATGCATCAGTGAGTCCAATAAGCAGAGCAGCTTCGGGGAATGAGGTTCTTCCTAATGTGTCGGTTCCATAGAAAGTGTCAGGGAGGGGAGCGCGGAGGGGAGAGTTCCTTGTTGTGAATAATTTACTAAACTAAATCAAGATAAAAGGTTTAAGGGGAAACCACTTACCCTAATATGCCCTAGTCCTTGTTCTTTGGGAAAAAATAGGAAGATTTTGCCTTCTTTGGGGTTCCTTCAAAACAATCCCACCCCCCACAACCCTATTGCTTTTCCATATTTTGTAAAGAGAGGTAGCTAGGAAGAAGTGGCATGAACCCTAAGCAGATTTCTTTCACAAACCCGTTCACCCAAATTCCTTTTTGTGCCTCCTAATTTACCTCCAATGCTCACCTCCGACCCTAACACTGCCTCTCACCTTTTGTTGTTTTAGGTCTGGGGTTTCTGGGAAAGAACTCAACCTCTTTGTTTCCCTTCAGAGAGCATTAGACATTTTATAGCTCCCTTTGAGAGTCTGCAAGAAGGGGACAGAAAAACATGGCTGCTAGGTCCTCTCAGGCACCCCAGGAGCTCCACCTGCTCCTCAAGGCACTGTAGTGCCCAGGAAAACCAAGTCAAGTTGAAAACAGAGTTCAGATGATGCTGAGCATGAGTTGTCAATGCGAATGAATGAATGAATGAGGAGATTACCCCTCTGGCTCTCATGCAAGCTTGAGGTTGTCCCAGGAAGTGGACTTAGCTTGCGTAAGCCCAGGCCTGCCCCCTCACCCTGACATTTGGTACTACGTACACCGACAGTCCTGTGGTGCTCTCTCCACACTACTGCCTCCTGCTGAGTCTGGAGGACCCTCCTCACCTTCCTCCATTTGGCTTCATCCAAACGGGGAGGTAACTAGATGTGTGTGTGTCACTGAAGACCCACAGGCAGCATATTTCTGTTAAAAGCTACAAACTGTTTATGCTCTTAAGAGTAAACTACAACGTATCATATACATAGTTTTAGATTTAATGAAAGGACACGGTGAAAGGTGAACGCCATCGCCCTTAGCTGTAAAAGACAGGGGTTGAAGACAGACTGATGTTCTCATCACAGAAGGCTTTCCTTTGCTAGCTTTAACCTTCAAGATGCTGGTACATCTTCTCAACGGGAATGACAGAACACCAAAAACAAATTCTGCATGAGTAATTTTTATTTATTTTTATTTATTTTTAAAGGTTTTATTTTATTTTTTTAAGGGAATACAAGGAGGGGGAGTGGGAGAGGGAGAAGCAAGCTTCCTGTGGAGCAGGGAGCCTGATGTGGGGCTCGATCCCAGGACCCTGGGGTCATGACCTGAGTGGAAGGCAGATGCTTAACGACTGAGCCACTCAGGCACCCAAGATTTTTTTTTTTTAATTTTATTTTATTATATCATGTTAGTCACCATACAATACATCATTAGTTTTTGATGCAGTGTTCCATGATTCATTGTTTTCGTATAACACCCAGTGCTCCATGCAGTATGTGCCCTCCTTAATGCCCATCACTGAGCTCACCCAACCCCCCATCCCCCTCCCCTCTAGAACCCTCAGTTTGTTTCTCAGAGTCCATAGTCTCTCATGGTTCATCTCTCCCTCCGATTTCCCCCTCTTCATTTTTCCCTTCCTTCTCCTAGGCACCCAAGATTTTATTTATTTATTTGAGAGAGAGAGCGAGAGAGCGTGAGCAGGGGGGAGGGGCAAAGGCAGAGGGAGAAGCAGGCTCCTCCCTGAGCAGGGAACCTGCCTGGAGGCTCAATCCCAGGGTCCTGGGATCATGACCTGAGCCGAAGGTGCTTAACTGACTAAGCCACCCAGGCGCCCCTGTATGAGTAATTTTTAAATGACCAAACACCAAAATTAGGATCAGAAGGAGCGGAGTTTAGGACTATGGAAATGTTAAAGATGGATAACTGACATCCCTACAGCTAATATAATTAAATGACAAAATGTACAAGACTGTACAACCTGCTTGAGGGCAGAAGCCCAGTTCAAATCACTTTCTGTCATCTGCCAGAGCCTCACATGATGTCTTGCCCACAAAGTGAGTCTTCCGCAGATTTTAAATCGCTAGAAATTTTTGAATTGTATCCTATGTGCAGAGCTGGGCAACCTGAGATCCCAAGTAGAATCTCTGGGGCAGTCTTCGGTTTGGGGAAATGCCAGCCACTGTGATTGATGGCAATGGAAACTCGGGCACTGAAAAGTGAAGTTTAAAAGAAATGGGGAAACATAGCTGGCGTCCAGACCATATTTATAATCAGGGCAGAGTGGCCAGCTCTGGAAAGCCTCTGTCATTGGATAGTTGAGGAGAATTACGAAATTCAAATAGAAGGCAACTTTAAAAACTACGTTAAAAGACATGGCAAATGCAAATGCTCACTTAGTATAGATCAAGTGTATCTTAATTCATATTAGCCCAGGTCCTATGGGTATTTAGAACAGGCAAAAGATGTCTCTTCTGAGAGAATTCTGGAAAACGATGGTCCATTTAAAAATAGTTCATTATTGTAAATAAAGGACCTTACCTCAGGCTTTATGTCGCAGCAATCAGGCATGACTATTAAAAGGAACACAAATGTCTGGAAAAAAGATTCCAGTGGGTCAGTTCTTGGAAAGAAAGCTTAATCAGTATGAAAATGGGGACAATGTTCCAGGATGATGTGTGTTACTAAAAGCAAAGAGTATGGTAATTAAATTAAAAGGGAAGAAATATAAGCAAGTATAGGATTAATTTCAAATGGAAATACTATTCAAATGGTGTGGAGGGACAACAAAATTCAATTCTGGGGTTTCAGTTTTGTGGATCTGTTTCTTTCTCATGCCCTTGCGTGATTTATAACCTTTTTGAATGATAGTCTTGTCATCTAACAAATTTTCCTTTGATTCCTGAAGATGCATGTTTGTCTCCCTCTTTAGTTAACCTGGTCATCAATTCCTGTGGAATAAGGAAGATGATGTGGATTCTGTAAGTAAAGTACTGACCAGCCAGTTTCAGGCCCTGAGCTATCAAATCTGGTTCTTAGAATCCACGTTCTCAAGTCTGGCCCTTTGTTTAGAGAAAGAAAAAAAAATCAATAGGGTGGCTTGAGGGAGACATTTCCCCATCTTCACTGAAGGCTGATGAGCAATCTATTACCGAGGATCCTGTTGAGAAATTTGTGAACAATTGAAAGAGTTTATCTGATGGCTGACCAGCTGTGAAATTTAACTTCAAGTATTTGATTCTTAAAGTGAGGGGGTTAATTTGGGAATTGTGAGTTTCCTTGTGTGGAAAAGAATGGATTCCCTTTATTCTGTTAGCATACAAAAATCAACAACCCCAACCACATCTAAGTGAGAGGGAGAGTCCTCTGCTCAACAAAGTTAACATTCTTCTGTTTCTTCCTTTTCCTTCCTTATAATTTTGATACACTTACTTGGCTGCGTGTGTGTGTGTGTGTGTGTGTGTGTGTGTGTGTGTGTGTGTAAAGCCTAAAGGCCTGGGCTTATTGCTAAATGTATGCCTTTAATTTTTATCTGATAAACTTCTGTCATAAAAACATGTCTTGTCTTTTCGATCCCAATATAAAGCAGATGCACCACAAATGTTTGTTGACTCTGGTCCTTCTTCTAGTAACGGTGATGGGAAATCCGGGAAAAGAATGTGTTGTTTTCCCAAATACTGCTCTGTAAATCTCAGACGATAAAGTGCCAGCTAATTACCCCCTGGGTCCCAGGCTTTCACTGAGGCCTTCTAAAATACACAAAACTCAAGTGAGGGCATGACACCATTAGCACTACATAATTCAAGCAAACAATAAATGTGTTTACTCTGCCTGGCTACTGACCACCTGCCTTTCCATCCCACCAGGCAGGTATCTATATATAGGATCTCCTTGTTTGCATTCCTGCAGTGAGTGAGCCTTTCTTTCCTTGAGGCCTCACCATCTGTGAAACTGAAAGAAGCTTGGGCCCCCGACAGCATGTGTCTTCTCTTACTTCAGCTGCTGGTGCTCCTGCCTCTAGGGAAGGCTGTGCAGCAGCGGGATGGCTGCCCAAGTCAGAGTTCTGTCTCCCCTGTGCTCCTAGAAAGGGATCGCAGAGAGCTCCCCCTTGGCAACCATGAGGATGCTGAGGAGAAGCCAGATCTGTTTGTCGCAGTGCCTCACCTCATAGGTACAGGAGAAGGCCAGAGGCAGAGAGAGAAGATGCTATCCAGGTTTGGCAGGTTCTGGAAGAAGCCTGAGAGAGACCTGCACCCACCCCAGGATGTGGTCCCTGAGCGCTTCCCACCTGGGACCCATGCCGTCACTCAGCCAAAAGATGGGATGCAGATGGAGAAATCTCCCCTTCGGGAAGAGGCCAAAAAATTCTGGCACCACTTCATGTTCAGAATGAGTCCAGCTTCTCAGGGGATCATCCTGCCCATCAAAAGCCACGAAGTACATCAGGAGACCTGTAGGACAGTGCCCTTTGGCCAGGTATCTGCTCTGGAAGGGGAGGGGATCAGAGTTGGCAAGAAAGGGGCAGACAACTGGGAGAAGTGGAGAGTAGGGGAGGAGGCTGCCAAGAGCCTGAGTCTCACCTAACTTCCAGATTGGATCCTTGGGCATTCATCATAACATGTGGCAAAGTATGATTATACTTCCCAAATTTCCTTCTAACTTTCCACTGGTTTTTGGTATTCTGGAAATGCTGTCAGAACAGTATGACGCTACTGCTCAGATTAGTAATCATTCATATTGATGGCACAGACCTTTGTTTTAGAGGGGGTTTACCTACTTTTATGCTGGAGGTGTTCTCTCCGGAGAGATAAGTAAGACCGTGCCCTCAGTTAGGAGACGTGTGGGAACTTAGAGCAATAGCCAGAACTTCTCTCTGGCTATACCCCTACACTCTACTGGGATGTGGACGAGCAGGTTGACTCTACCTGTAGATAAGGTGGGGTACACTGGACTCCTCGACAAATATTCACACACACCAGTATCTCGGTCTTAATCCCTGTATTTCCCACCCGACTATTTCATAGGCTGTCAGATGGAACTTGCTACATCATTTCTAACATTACTGCAGCAAAAAATGATTTAATTTAACTTATTTTCTCATAAGCTTTCAAAAAATAATATCAGTGTGAAATCACATTTTCTCCCCTCAGAAACACCTCCGACTTCATGTCGCGTTGGCTGATTTGTGGTTATTATGATTGATTCTGCACTATCAAGACAAAGGGGCATTTTATACTAGCCACTTCCTCCAGTCAGTCCTGGCAAGCCCTGCACTCCAAATGTTAAATTAAATTGAGAAACTGCATCAGGTCCTTAAACACAAAGATACTGAACCCAAAGCAAGGCAGGGGAGAGTAAAATTTTACAGTCCAATAATGCTACCCAATTAAGCAGGCAGTATTATAAGGTAATTGACTGTGTAAGGCAGTTAAGTATTCTGCCTGAAAAGGCAAGGATATGTAGCAATAAGTCCATTATCTTAAAATAATGACTGCTTTGTTGGCCATATTGCTTCCAAGAATCGTGCAATCGAATTTCCTTTGAAAGTCTTATTTTGAATTCTGTTACTAATTAAATTAAAATTAAGGGGTTTGACTCATATATCTTGAAGGGCACATAAAGCTAGGTGAAGGGGGGATGGGAGAGACAAAGGTGATATAATGCATGATGATTTGCAGACATATGTGCTATTACTTTGCCCCATGCAACTTCATAGATTTGAACATACTATAGGTTCTGCAAAATAGAATAGAATTCATCTTGATGTTCTGATCTACTCTATGAGCAGTTGAACAATCACGTTTGGAGAATCTATTGTGCATAATGCGCTGTGGGGCATAGAAAGATAAGGCACATTACTTGTATAGGAAGTTAGCCATTCAAATTTTTTCAACTGGTAACATCTAATTAGACAAAATTTCTTAAAGTTTGGCATTTAAGATGTAAAGCATTTTCTCATTAACTTAGGGATTTCCTAAAGGCTAATTTATTAATCTAGTCAATAAAAGAAATTTAGTTGAGGTGGATTTATGCCCTTAGAGATTAGCCATCACTCAGATATTGTAATATATCCAAAATCGGTAAGTTTTTTCACATTTTAGTCTGAATTATCTTCCGACTTATAGTCTTTCGCTTCTGCATCATGTGTGTTAATGAAATGACTCAAGATAACTGAACGGAGATGTGTTTGCCTTGTAGACGATCACCCATGAAGACTGTGAAAAGGTAGTTGTACAGAACAACCTTTGCTTTGGGAAATGTGGGTCCGTTCGTTTTCCTGGAGCTGCGCAGCACCCTCACACATTCTGCTCCCACTGCTCACCTGCCAAGTTCACCACGATGCACTTGCAGCTGAACTGCACTGGCCTTGCCTCTGTGGTCAAGGTGGTGATGCTGGTGGAGGAGTGCCAGTGCAAGATGAAGACCGAGCATGAGCATGGACACCTCCTCCAGGCAGGCTCCCAGGCAGAATTTCATGCCCAGGATCCCTTCATCCCAGGATTTTCCACTTAAAAAGAGATCCCACTACTACCTTGAAAAGCAAAACTACAGTAGCAAAGGTGCTGGTTTATGCAGCTTGGAAGTGTTAGTGGGTGCACACTATTTTAAGGGAAAGGTGGTTCAAAAGTAGTGAGATAGAACAATTTAGAGGCAATGGTGTTCATCTAGTTATGGGTACATATTTGGGATCTAGTCTTGGCTCTGCCCCCTGGGCAGGAGGATGTTAAGGAGTTGTGGAAGCTTTCTCCATCTCGAGGGCTTCATTTCTACGCGAGGGACTTGAATCAGATGATTGCTAAAGTCCTTTCCACTACGAATATTCCATGATCTAGGGTCTCCAAGTTCTGGCTAAAGCCCTCCATCTGAAGTTGGAAAAGAAAGAAAGTAGACCCTAAAAATTGGCTTCTTTAATGGCTTGTCAAAACACCACCAAAAACACGTATCTAGTATTTGTAGGAAGGATTCTTTGCATCTCAGGCAGCGTTTTATTTGCCTTCCATCAGATGAGTATTTGACTTGCATAGATGTAAGGAGTAGCTTGCTTGTTTGCCTCTTAATTTTTTTGATACGTCTCATATGAAGCTCTTAATGTCAGGTCCTTGGCTTTGAAGAAGGAACAGTAATGTTACTTTTAGTGGCTTATATAGGGACAGGAAACAATCATTGGTGGACACGCAAGTATCTCCACGGCGGGGAAATAAAAGTATATGACCAGTACCAGGCTTGAAGGTCAATTCATTGATGCTGATGAAAGTAACCAAAAAATTCCAGTGGACGTCAAATTAAATAAACCGCAAATGCTTAAAAATTGAAACAATTTACAGGTGAAATTCTTTATCCACATTCATTTTGGATTAGGTAGTAAGTTACAGGTCTGTGTTGGGATGACTGGTTTTTTGCTGTGTTCTAAAAACACTGTATTACAGATTTTTGATCGGTAAATGCTGTACTTGCAAGGTCGGAAAATGTTCTGCATATTTTAATGTATTAAATTTTAGTGTATGATGCATTCTGGGAAATGTCATGGCATTCAGTTGTCTTAAATTTTGTCTTAATGGTTCTTTTTCCTGTCCCATAACTTAAAGGTGCTATCTGGAGACTACATGCCTGGAGCATTTCTTAAATGACTTTAGAGGCTAGTGATAATGCCTCAAGTGTTACTTCTGACACTTCCAGCAGTTTTCTGTTAACAGAAAAATCACTGTCCTTGTGATTCCATTTCTTCTTCTGTATTTATTTGTCCTCATACGTTGTACAGGCTGGCTTTCCCTCGCCCTATTTCTTTTTCTATAATCATTCTTTAAAAAATTCATCTTCAAATTATTTTAATTATTTGAATCCTATTACTTACAGTATACACAGAAAAGCGTTTCCCAGAATATTGATTTTTTTTTTTAAAGGAATCAATGTATACTGGGCGCCTGGGTGGCTCAGTCAGTTAGGCGACTGCCTTCGGCTCAGGTCATGATCCTGGAGTCCCGGGATCGAGTCCCGCATTGGGCTCCCTGCTCAGCGGGGGGTCTGCTTCTCCCTCTGACCCTCTTCCTTCTCGTGCTCTCTATCTCTCATTCTCTCTCGCTCAAATAAATAAATAAGATCTTTAAAAAAAAAGGAATCAATGTATACTTTAATTCTACTTCTCTTTAATCACACCATCTAACCTGGCATTCCAAAGAAGCGGATGCGTTTATATTTAGTGTATATTCTACATCAAAGTAATAGAATATGTGATATGCCGATACACATGTGGCATTTACATCAGAATATATTATACCCTTCGGTGGTCAAAGACAACCTAATTGGCCAAGATATGGTCATAAGGATGAAACTGTTAAGCATTAATGATAGCCCAGCTGGTCAATATAATTTGGTGCCAAAAGCTATTGAGCAGCTGCCTTGTGTGCAATTGCCTAACCCTGATTATGTAAACCTATCTCTGCCAATTGGACTGTCCTTCTCCTTACATGCTTGCAAATCCCTTTTATTTATCCTTGCAAATAGACTCTCAAGCCCAAGCCCCAAACAATCATCGGTCTTATTCAAACTCTGCTCTGCTCTTTCCCCATGTGAATTCAAGATGAGACAGTGGATGTGATATCAGAGCTTACATTCATAGTGCAAACCTCATGAAATTGCCCATGTTCATTCATTTTTACTGGAAAAAATAAAGGCAGTTCTCAATGGTTCAACATAATACACGGGAGCACAGACACCTGAGAGAAACACACAAATATCGAACATCTATTAAGTGCCAGATAGTATGCTGAGTCTTACATAAGTTACAAGTTATATAACTTATATAATACATAAATACGTATATACATCTTCATAAACATAAATACATATACATAAATGCATAAATACATACATACAATCTTCACAAACATCTTTTGTAAAATTTTATTTTATTTAAATCCAATTAATTAACATATAGTGTATTATTAGTTTCAGAGACAGAGTTCAGTGATTCATCAGTTGCATACAACACCCAGTGCTTGTTACATCACGTGTACTCCTTAATGCCCAACACCCAGTTACCCCATCCCCCCAGGCCCCCTCCCTCCAGGCCCCTTCCCTCCAGCAACCCTCAGTCTGTTTCCTAGAGTTAAGAGTCTCTTATGGTTTGTCTCCTTCTCTGATATCATCTTGTTTTATTTTTCCTTCCCTTCCCCTATGATCCTCTGTTTTGTTTCTTAAATTCCACATAGGAGTACAATCCTCACAAAAATCTTATGAGGTGGGTAAATACCCTATTTTACAGGTAAGGAAAATAAGCCTTAAAAAGTTTAAGCAACCAGCCTATGGTCATTTGGAGCATATTTTCTATTTGTATAAAAATATTTGCTCCTTCATTGCCCATCAGTTTAGATTGATCTCTTTGAGGTCTCTTGCCTCTGGGCCTCAAAGCTAATTTCTTTTACCTCTTGCTCAGCAATCTTATTTGAAAGACATCGATGTTACCTCTTGAAAGAGAAATCATCCTTTGGTCAGGTTCTCAGCCAAGCATTGCCCTAACTTGAGAGGTAGTCATGGCAATTCCCTCATCAATCTTGGTCTCATTTTCTGCCCAGATAGGATGAGGGTGATAAATAATTACTTCAAAATTATTGTGGGGGCACCTGGGTACCTTAGTCAGTTAAGCGTTCAACTCTTGATTTTGGTTCAGGCCATGATCTCAGGGTCGTGAGACTGAGTCCCATGTCAGGCTCCACAGGCAGTGGGGAGTCTGCTTGAGATTCTCTCCTTCTCCCTCTCCCTCTGCCGCTCCCCTACTCGTGCTCTCTCTCTAAAATAAATAAATAAATCTTTAAAAAATTATTGTGATGATCAAGTGTAGATAGCAGCACATCAGCAAGCTTTATATTCTGTAAAAACACAAGGGCTTAGTTCACTCTTTTCCATTCAGATGTTCTTTTAAAAAAATTGTTTTGAGAAACTTAAAACACATATCTTCTGTGCAAAAGATATCATAGCAAACACTCAAGTTTTTACCATCAGAATATTTGACATTTTGTCATCTCGTGCTTCTTGTCTATTTTTGTTAAAGAAATAAACCATTTCACATATAAGTAAAGTCCCCTCCAACCACCATGCTGGGTTCCATCCCCCAAACCCCTGACCTCTCAAGCCCTCAGACTTCCTATTTATACTTTTAATATCCTTTTATATTTTTATAAAGGTATGTATATATCCATTTATAATAAATAGCATTATTTTTCTGTTTATGTTCCTTTATGCAGCATGTATGTATGTATCTACCAGGTATGTGCAATATATAGCTCTAGGTGCTGTGAATATAGCAAGAAAACAAGTCAGACAGTCTCCCTGCTCCCATAGAGCTTACGTTCTAGTTGGGGGAGACAAGCAACTCGAGAATCAGTCAACTTGTTAATCAATCAACCAGAAAGGAAAACTATCAGGTGGCTGTAAGTGATATGCAAAGAACTGAGATAGGGAATTGTGCTAGAGGTTACTTACCTTAGTTTGGGTAGTCTCTGAAAGGGTCACAGGAAAGCTGTGAGTTTTTAATTATATCTATGATGTTCTGTTTGAATTGTTCTACAGTGGTTTTTTTTTTTTTCTCCACACAGGGTTCTGTCTAGTTTTTGTAACAGTTTTCACCGTTTTTTTTTAAATGTATATTTTATCTTGATTCTAGAAACTTGGAATTAAGTATTCCCTACAGAGAGTGGTTAGCTTAGCTTTGATAATTTATTTTTTCAGTGTGCATAGTCTCTTTAAACTGTCAACTTAATTCCTAAGAATGTCATGCATCTTCTTAATTTTTATAAAGAATCTATTCTGTGCAAGACACTGTGCTGAGAACCCAGAGATAAGCAAAGATACATAAGTCTGCCCTGGAGCTTGCAACATTGTGGCAGAGATAATATGTGCAAATTATAAAGCAATAATGATAGTAATAATAGTAGGAGCTACCAATTATTGAACCCTTACTATGTGTTCAAGTGCTTTCTGTTCCTCACCTCCTAGAAATAGATTTTATACCCATTTTTTTTTTTTTTTGACAAGAAGAGTGAGAGTCAGAAAGCTTCGTTCATTCAGTCCACAAATATTTATGGTAGTGATGAGCCTGGTCACTGTGCTGGGTACAAAGAATATAAATAATGGAATGCATGATTATTTGAATATAATTCCTGACCTTACAAAGTTTACAGTCTTGGAACAAGTAAATAAATACATTTGTTTCTGTAAAGCTAGAATGATGATCTTCCCAGCATGCCCCCCTCAACCCCAAATTGAAATTCCACTTTCTCAGTGAAGCCTTCCTTAAGCCCTACACAAGGTCAGTGTAGCCTTGCATGATTTCATGGTGCTGTATACCTTCACTTCCCAGCACTTGTTTCGGTTTATAATTATACCATTACTTGTGTCATCATTACTCAAATCATAAGCTCCATGAGAGCAGGGATAATATTGGGTTTCTTTCACCATTGTAATCAATGTCTAGGAATGTGTCCAGCACACAGTAGGTACTTAATACATTATTTTTTGTCTGCACAAAAGAAACAATATCAGTAGATATCGTATGTTGACGGTATATCACGTATCAGGCGCTGTGCCAACCACTTCATATACATCATTTCATTTAATCCTCGGGAAACTCTACAGGGTAGGGAGTACTGTATTATTTTGTAAGTGAAGATGCTCATATAAGTTAAATAACCCTCCCAAAGTAGCACTGATCAAGAGCAGTAGAAGCTGGATGACTCCAAAGTCCCAGATCTTTCCTACTATGCTACATTGCCTCAAGATAATAAAGATTAAAAATATGTAAATAAATATATGTATTCATATATGCACATATACACATATATATCCATGCATATACGTATACATATATATATATATATATATATATACATATACATAAACATAACATATACACATACATAGTTAAACTCCTGGTTTATCCACTACTCTATTTTTTTTCTGATTCCCAGAGCCCATTATGCATCCATGCCTGTCCTAAGATACTTAATCAATGAGGATGCTTTCAACTCAAGTACCAGAAAACACAACTCAGAATAAATTAAATTATAAAGGGATTTAGTATTTCACTAACAAGAAGCACTGGAAGGCAGTTAGTTTCCTGGTTGGTCAAGTTGGAAACTCTACCATTCTTTCAGGGACTCGAGTTCCTTCCATCTTTCTGCTCTGTCACTCTCAATGTGTCTTCCACAAGCTAAAACTCCCCTCAGTTACAACATGGCTGCTTGCACTTCCAGACATCATGTGTCACCATTCCCACACCAATGTTTATAGTAGAAGACAGGAATTCTCTCCCACTTTGCATCCCTTTTATTTTTATTTTTATTTTTTTGCATCCCCTTTAAAGAGCTGAATAAAATCAGTTACCTTGAGGATAATTAAACAATGAAACAAAACCTTTGCTCTGACAGCAGAAACTTACAAAACAGAATTTTCTGACAGCAAGGAATAATAAGGAAATGACAGTTGAGTAGGCAAACAACAGTGTCTGCCACAGCCCTTTGCCACTTTTTAACTTATGTAATCATTCTTTTTTTACTTATCTTTACTTCTAAATTGTAAACTCCTGAACAAGTTCCGTATATTTGGGATCTGTGTTACCCCTCCACTTCTAATATAATGTTCTATTTTTATATAGCATATTATTTTAATATATTTTAAATGCATTAGAGATACTGTTTTAAGTATCATATTATATACTTATATTTTAATATTTGTATCCTGGCATATATATAGAAACATAAATGTATATATATACATAAAATGTATAATTTTAATGTTTTATGTGAGATAAATGTTCAGTACATGTTAGCTTAATGAATGAATTTTGGGAGCTGCTCTTGGAAGAATAAGTAGTATAGGTAGTGTGGGGAGTTTTGAATGACAGCCTACAGGTTTTAAGGACATATTTGGTAGGTAATAGGGAGTTTTATAACAGTCACTCCAGAGGGGCTCATGAACCCCCTGAAATGTGCACATAGGTTGCAGGTATGGACATCCTTCAGGGGAGAAGGTCCAGAATTCTAATGAGCTTCACAAAGATTTCCATGAGCCAAAAATCTTAACAGTGGGTATGATAAATTGGAATGGAAAGAAAGCATGGGGGCCAGAAGAGCTGGAAGAAACCGCGGAAATCGTGTGCACCAACCCCAACGGACTGGAACTCAGGAAAGTCAGGTTTCCGCTTTCAGAACAGAGGATGAATCTGAAATACACATGGGTGGTTCCTCTTCACCTTGTTTCATCCAGGGCTCACATCCAGGAGCGTGCAGTGGTGAAATGTGTGAGTAATAATTCCCTGAGCAATGGAATGGACTAGTAGAAATACTAGTTCTCCAAAGCCAGGCCCCAATTATCCACCCACATTTCCGGGAGACAGCTCAGATTTTCGCTTAGTGCCTGCCTCCCTCTTATTCCTCTTATGTTTTGTTCCTCTTCCTTTCCTCCAAAAAAAAAAAAAAAAAAAAAAAAAAACAGTTCCCAATGATCCACCTGTGGGTGGGGACTCGAGTTCATATTTTACCAAGAAATTATCACAAGTTCCTCTTGCCTACCAGCTAAGGGAAACACACCTCTTTATGTCCAATGTTTAAAGAACCAGAATTTCCAGTAAGTGCTTTTTCCTAAGTCACAATTCTATTACTAAAAGGAAACCTGCATCCTGCCCAAACCTCAGGCAAGAAATAAGTGAAAACTTAAGTGGATAGACAGATTTCACATCTTGCACCAGCTCAAGACACTCAAATGACGCCCTCTTCAGGGGGCCTGGGATCCATGGGATTTAGCAGGTGTGCTTGCATGTAAGCAAATAATATCCTGGGGCTTTTCAGGACCATGGGGACATAGCGCAGACCTATACGTGAAGTGGTTCCCAAATGGTCAGATATCACAAAAAGAGACTTTCTGCTCCCATTCTCCTGCTTGCCTGCAAAAGAGATTATGAACCCTGGCACAGCTCTGAGGAAACTTACAAAACAGAATTTTCTTTGGCGTCTACTTTTCCTCCTTTCTGCCTGTCACCTCACTCTTGAGCTTTCCTCTCTCTCTTACCTTCACTTCCAGATGTTCAAATTATCTACAATGGCCCAGAGCTCCTAATTCAGGTCCATTTCTCTCTCTAGCCTGTCAATGTATTCAGCCAATTAACATCTATTTAGAACCTATTAAGCATCGGGCACTGTGTTCCAGTGGGTGGGTGGTGGTAGGGGGTTGGGGACGGCAGGCAACCGTTGATATATTTTTAAAGCTCCACAGGTGATTTTGTCCCCAGGCCAGATCACGAAGAGGTGGAAGTCACTTGAAGAATTTCGGGCACAGGAATTCTGAACACTTGCTCAGATCTCTTCGAGACCCAGAACTTTATGCTGTTCTCCCAGCCCTTCTGGGTCCTCCTGTTATTCTCCATAGAAACCATCTTCTCTAAGTTCTTCAAATTTCATTTCTGTGCAATTCATGAGTAACATGACCCTTGCCCAGTTAACAAAAGTGAATTTTTCGCTCAGAGGAGATGGAGGTGTTTAATCGAATTTATTTTTCTCCCCCAAATAAATTGCTCTTTTTATCACATACCTATTACAAGTATTCCTTCATTGGCATTTAGCACTGTAATTCAATAACTCCCAAATATCAGTGTGCCTAAAACTTACTTGGGGTGCTCACAAGCAATGCTTTCTTGGTTCCACACCTAAGGAGTATGATTCATTGAATCCAAGATGTTCTTGGGAATCTGAATTTTTCTACCTTTTCGTTATAAAAATTTTCAAAAATACAAGCAAGTTGAAAAAAAATAGCACCAAGAATACCTCCATAAAACCTCCATTTTAACTCAACAATGGTTGACATTTTGCCATATTTGCGTTATCTTTCAGTTTGTATAGATGTGTGTATTTGTGTGTATTCACTCCATAATTTTAGACCGCTGAACCATTTGAAAGCAAATTGCAGATCTCATGACACTCACCCTTACTCTTAGAATGAGGATATTCTTACTTAATAAGGATAATATCATCATCACTGCTAAGAAAATGAAAAGTATTTTCAAATCTCATCTAGTCATTTCTATTTTAACAGATGCCTTCTGGATCTTGTTCTGACAAAATTACAGAGGTGGAAATTTCAGACGTTATGGTGGGGGGTCCACAGAGGAGGTCTTTGGGGAGCAAGCGGGACTTACGGGACAACTCAAGTAAATCTTGAGTTAGCTCTGAGGTTTTGCAAATCAGGGCAGACATCTTGCCCTAATGTTAATTCTGCCTGGCACAGAGTCTAAGAGAAGCTGGACAGGTCATGAAGCCGTGAGAATGCACTCCCACACACTAGTTTTAACTGTAAGAAAGCTGAAATATTCCTTCCTGCCCTGGGAAACATCAAAAATAATTCTCCCACCCTCATTCTTACAGTAGAAAGTTGAGTGGCGAGTGCACCAAAGGGCATCTAGAGCATTAAGGACACACCTAGCTTAAAGGGTAAGATTTGCCTCAGCGGAAATGATCAGTGGAATGATTCCCTGCTGTGACTCAAGGGTTAAAACTGTGGCCCAGCGTCCTGCTTCAGGGGAGCTGTAAGAAATAGGGATCATGGGAGTTGTAGTGTGATACGTTTCCATGCTCTCTAATACTGTCTCCATAAAACAGCATCAGCTGCTGTTGCACACGGGGTAATTTTAACATGATCTTTTAATATTTACAGGGTGCCTGTAAAAGACTTCATGATGACAGTTGGTGATTCCCGCGGCAATTAATGAATGACAGCACAACCGTGATCAGATTGCTTTAGGAAAGAGTCTCTCAGAATGCTGGCTTTCACAGATCCAGGCCTGGGGATGATTCTTGGGTGCAAAATTTTCTAAACCTAAGGTTGACCCCGTTTGATTATTGCCTCCATGGCTCTGTAGGGTCGTATCTCCAGGTTCTTCCCAAACAGCAGTAGTGGAATAGGAAAAAGTGGAGTGAACAAGAAGGTTGCTTGCTAGAACAGGTATGAGCCTGGGGATGACTTTTTTTTTTTTTTTTGTAATGCTGTTATAGTGAAAGTTACTCCTTGACTAAGAGAGCAAAGAACAAGGTTATTGATAGAAATTGAGTGTGTGTGTGTGTGTGTGTGTGTGTGTGTGTGTGTGTGTGTCTTTGAGTTTGGCAGGCATTGTTATCCAAAGCAGCACAGGTATTTAATTAACCCAAGATGTGGTTAGTGCATTCTAAGTAGTTAGTCAATTTCTCTTTGTTGCTTCCACTGAATTCCTCAGTTATGTGTTTGCTGCCCCCATGCTGTTCATCATGACCCTCCGAGCCTGAATGGACTATGGAATTTTCTCCCCCATCTTTATAGACTGTTGCCAGCTAAGTCTGAGGCTTCCTGCTGTGGCACTGCAGTCAAAGGATGAAATGTCAGGTGGCCTCATTTTTTTCATCGGCTACATGTAGATACCAAGAACCCAAAGCAGATCTGTGAGTTAAGATATTTGGAAACCAACAGAGGTTAATTCTCCTAAGTGTTTTAGAGCCATAACATATAGCAGAAAGTGCTATTTTTATTACCTCTGGCACCCAGGTTTTTCTAGAAGGATTCAGATTATTTTATTCCACTGGTCAACATTACCTCCGCATGAACCATGTGGGCTGTCTCTTTTAGAGTCTTCATCTCCTTTCCTGGAGCTGAACATGCCCCTTTTTTCCTTCTCCTTTCTAAGAGCTCAGCATGTCTTGCTCTGGAGTCTACGTGAAGATGGAGGCCATTGATTTTTCCTTTTCTCTCCTTCAAAATATCCCACCTGCTCACCCTCTGGCTCTTCTTTTGTTTCTGACTTTGAGAATTAAATAACTGTTTCTTCTCCTACTAAAGATAACTCTCCTATTTGGATTTTTGATTCTACTGGTGCCCCTGCCCCACACTTTGTTTAAACTCTGAATTCTTTTTTTTTTTAAGCTTATTTATTTAAGTAATCTCGCTCAACATGGGGCTCGAACTCATGACCCCGGGATCAAGAGTCACATGCTCTTCCGACTAAGCCAACCAGGCACCTCTAAGATCTGCATTCTAACTTGTCTTGCTCTTCTATGTTTTTTAAATATTTATTTATTTATTTATTCGAGAGAGAGAGAGAGGGAGTGCCAGTGAAGGGAGGCACGGGTGGGGGTTGGAGAGAGAATCCTCAGCAGAATCCCCGCTGAACATGGAGTCCCACACCGGGCTCCATCTCACCACCCCGAGATCACGACCTGAGCCAAAACCAAGAGTCAGATGCTTAACCAGCTGAGCCACCCAGATACCCCTTCCTCATCTCTATTTTTATGTCTTAGAGACAAACCCAGCTCCCCCACCCCCGTCCTCACCATCTCTTTGGCTATTGTTTTTATAATAAAATCTCTCAATGAAAATCTCAGTCTCTTTCCTTCATGCAATGAGGTCTCAGCATCATCAAAACGACCCTGTTTTTAATATGTCCTTTACATTGAACCAGGGCAGAACTTATCTATCTAGACCCATTTTACTTCTGTCTTGGAGCTCTATTAATCCCATTTACTTAAGTTAAGCTATTTTCTAAAAACTCTACTTGGAAAAATTGTTCTTAAAAGCACATTTTCAAAAAAAATAAAATAAAAATAAAAGCCCATTTTCCTTCCGCTTTCTACCTCAATCCACGTTTCTCCAAAAGATGAGGGATCGGAGTGACCTACCCAGAGCATCACTTCCTCCTGTGTTGGAAGAATCCATGTGTGAAACCGCTGAGTCTCATTGCTGAGAATCCATGTGTGAAACCGCTGAGTCTCATTGAAGCTACCTTCGGACAGAGAAAAGGAGACCTCTTTCCTGAAGAGCCCTGACTTTTGAATTCTGATGAAGGGTGGCTTTCATTATCAAATGGGTTTGCTAAAACCTAATCAGCCAAAGACTACCAGGGACAAGCCTGTAGCTGGACAAAAATCAGATTTCTTGCCCTTCAAGGAGGGAGGGCTCTTCAGAGAAGTACCACTAGACAAGTAGGAGGGGTGAGCCCAGTGTCAACTGGGCTTTCACTGAAGGATTTTGAAGATGGTCGAAGGGAAGCAGGGATCAGTTTTGGATCGATTGTTATATTGAGGTGGGATTAGAAAAAGAGGGAACTAATTAGGAACTGGGTGCTGTCGTGAGGTGAAGTTGGCCGAGCATTTGGGTATCCCCAGTAATAAATAAAAATAGCAAGTGGTCTGAGGCATCACTGGTCAGTAATCACCCGAAGAGGGGGTCATTATAGTAATTTATATCTGCCGCATGACCTTGGCAGAAACAGTGTTTGCTATTAACCTGGCAGCTGGCTTGACCTGTGTCTCTCCTCCCAGCCTGATTAGTGATGGGGCTTCTTTTCTCTTTTTGGTCCCAGTTGATTTTCATGCTTTCAATTCCAAATAAATTTTAACTCTTTCTGCGTCTTGGATTCTAAATTCACCTGAACATTCACCAGGATATGTTTTCTCACTGGCACTTAACGAACTGTAAGGATTTCAAGTTCATCTTGATTTAGCTTAATAGAAACCTCTAGAGCAAGCATCAAGCAACCCTAAAAAGTTGAGGTGAAGCCATGTGGCTTCACTCATAGGTTCTGATTTAGGATATGGAGAATTTTTTTTTTTAAAGATTTTACCCACTTGAGAGAGAGGGAGAGAGAGAGCACAAACAGGGGGAGGGGCAGAAGGAGAAGGAGGAGAGGGAGAAGCAGGCTTCCTGCTGAGCAGGACTTGATCCCAGGACCCCAGAATCATAACCAAAGCTGAAAGCAGACGCTCAACCGACTGAGCCACCCAGGTGCCCCTATGGAGAACTTTTTAAAATGTTCTACTGTTCTGCATTTTGATGATGCCATGGCACTCACTAATAAAATCTTTCCAGGTTACCTTACTCCAAAAGCTTATATTGGCTCCTCATTGGAAATAGCGTTGAATTTGAGGCTCACCATGATTTGACTCTGTTCTACCTTTTGATTCTCTTCTCTATCTTTCCATGTATTTTACTTTTGAGCCACACTGGATGGACTGCCGTACCTTCCTATCTCCATGCCTTTGCACACCCTTTCCCTTATGTGGGAGGGATCCTTTGTCCCAAAGTCCTGTTCTTATTTGCCTGATGCAAGAACCTCTCTCCATGAAGCCACTCCTGAACCATTTTGTTGACACGACTAGCTGTTTCTTTAGCACTCCCAAATGTAACTCTGCTTAGCATTGCTTTTGTTCTATCTCCTAAGCACACAGTGGTTTTTAGAGTTATCTTTGATATCTGAAAAAAAGTTTATTTTACTTACTCTCCATATCCTAAAGCAGATTCTTAACCTGATGTTCGTGACTTCACTGTGGTCCTCTGGAAGCATGGGAAGGTGGGGCAGCTTCTGAAATTTTATTTATAAATATATATATATGTACGTTTATATAATTGTGTGTATACATACACACTTTGTTGGGAAAGAGGGTCCCTAACTTTCAATGGATGCTCAAAGAGATGTGTAACCCAAAAGAGGTTAAGAACAACTCTTCGAATATTAGACTGTTCTGGAATGGGCACTCTGCCACTCAAACAGATGGGGGAGATGAGTATAAGCAACCAAGAAATCATGAATGTGCATCAAATGTGGGTGCTTAGGGCATGGTACCCAGCTGGGCAGGTGGAGAACTCCATCCACCCAAAACTGCCAAGGGCTATTAGCCAGTGTTGATTAAACTCTGGACTGCACTTGCACTGACTTTTGGAAATTGCAGTCAAATCCAGTCCTCCCCAGTCACGGCACAGAAGCACATTAGTTGGCTGAGTTTATCCACATAAATGCCCTGACTGTGCCTTTGTGGAGAAGTGAAGTTGGCAGGCACAGCAATGCTGCTGGTTCTTGCCTACTTTTTCAATTCCCAGATAAATATTAGTTTGATTAATAATCATCTTTCAGCTAGTCACAGGAAGGATGAAGTAGACTAGAATGCTGGAGGGAGAATATAGCAGATATATCTTCTCTCTATCCTTACCGTAAATAGAAAAGCGTCTCAAAAAAGATTACATGATGCCATATCTCCCTTACCCTTTCATTATGAAACAGGAGTCAAGTATATGGATTACAACATAATACAGTCATGCTTATGACTTGACCTTCAGTGTAAGGGACAGATAGGCCCTTGATTACACTTCTTAAGTGCCCATGCTAGAAAGATCATGATTTTGAGAATGGTTTTCCTGCCACTTCTCTCCTTCCATGTCTTATTTAGAAAATTCTCTGCGAAATGGGCTTGGCTGATAAGAGACAGGTTAACACATGACAAAGAGCATGAAAAATACATATACTTCCAATTGTCACAGCATTCACAGGCCACTCAACTAATTCTCATTTTGGTACTTGTTGAAATCATTTGCCAAAAAATTATTCTTTCTCACAATAGTATACTAAAAGAGAGCAAAATAATATGCAATTCAGGTACTCAGATTTTGGAAGTAAAACTCCACGTTTCTCCTATGCCCAAAGTGACGAATTATATTTCCTTCCTCCCTTCCTTCCTTTCCTTTCCCTCCCTTCCTCCCTTCCTCCTTCCCTCCCTCCCTCCCTCCCTCCCTCCCTTCCTTCCTTCCTTCCTTCCTTCCCTCTCTCCCTCCCTCCCTTCCTCCTTCGGTTTATTTATTTGAGAGAGAGAGAAAACATGAGTGGGGAGAAGGGCAGAGGGAGAGAAAGAATCTCAAGCATCCTCTGCACTGAGTCAGACATGGGGCTCCATCCCACAACCTCGAGATCATGACCCGAGCAGAAATCAAGAGTCTGACACCTAAAGGACTGAGCCACCCAGGCACCCCTGTATTCTTTCTTTCCTTCTTCTCTTCTCTTCCCTTTCTCTTTCTAAGATTTTATTTATTTATTTGAGAGAGAGCGAATGAGAAGGAGAGGGAGAGAGAATCTGAAGCAGACTCCGCACTGAGCACAGAGCCAGACATGGGGTTCGATCCCACAACCTCGAGATCATGACCTGAGCCAAAACCAAGAGTCGGAAGCAGGGGCCCCTTTATTTCTTTCTTTTCAAACAAACCAAGTTACAAAGATCCTACTACATAAAATGCATTATGAAAACCAAAGACAATTATTTCAAAAGCAATTGTCACAGCCTCCCAACCTAGTTACACATAAATGGAGGAGCTGATTTCTTAATCTGAAAGGCAATAAAACTTGCACATAGTCAAATCAATCCCGATCATTGGGTTCCGTTGGGGATAAAAGACAGTATTTCAGGTCAGTAGCTCTACAACTTGAGTGTGCATTAGAATCACCTGGAAGGCTTGTTAAAACACTGATTGCAGGGCTTCACCCCTGAAGTTTCTAATACAGTAGATCTGGGATGGAGCTGGAGAATGTGGATCTCTCACTAGTTCCCAGGTGATGTTGATGCTGCTGGTGTGAGAACTATGATAATCACTGATGTAGGTCTTTAAGGTCTAAGGTGTTTGTAATTGATTCATAAATCGGAACACAACATGATTAAAAATACCTAGCAATACAAGGTAACATATGGGTCCAAAATAAGCTTCATGTGTGTGATATAAGTCAGGTGATGGGAGAGTACTCTGGGTTGGCAGGATTTGAACTGACTCCCAAGTTTGGATAAAGATCATCAGAGAGGAAGACGAAGAGCATCCTAGGAAGGGTAAACGAACCAAGTTCATTTGAGCTAAGACTGGAGAGGTAAGTAGAGACAAGTTTGTGAAGGGCTTTCAATGCCATCCTGTAAGTTCAAATTTTATGCATCAAGTAATATTCTTCCATCCACACATTATCTCCTCCTGTGGCATACAGGCACCAAGATTTAGCCCTACATTACTACAAACACTGTAGTACCGTATCCAAAGTACTGTTCAGCTTAGGTGAGGGAAGAGAGGGGAGGTTTTAGTTATGTCTCTGCTGTTTGATAAGATACCAACTTAGGGAGGTGGATTGTTTACAATGTTGAGTCAACTTATTTTTCCTAGGTTGCAGGGATGGGAAAGCTGACAACTTTTGGTTGCCTCCTTAAATACGGAGTAAAGCTTGTTTGGGTATGCACTAAGGTTGCCCACGGGACTAGGGAACATCTCAGATGGCCGGGGCAACTCTGGTTCTTGTTGCACAGAGGGTCTGAAGAGGCAAGACCACGCACTAGAACCCAGTGCCTTTCAATATTTGAGGTGCCTATGTAGGCATCACCTGGAGATCTTGTTAAAATGCAGATACTGATTCAGCAGATCTGAGGTGGTGCATTTCTAACACGTTCCCAGAGGATGCAGATGCTGCGGGCGCACTTTGAAACAAGGTACCGGGGGACGTCCAGAACGCGTTAGCGGAAGACAGAGGCCTGTTGGCCATTATCCCTGAAGGAAGAGGGACACTTGCAGTCCTTACGGGAAGGCCCTTCTGAAGTCCCCCAGAGAGGGGGACGGTGAGGGTGTGGGGACAAAGAGAAGGACGGCCCGGGCACAGCTGGGAAGGTGGCAGCGGGGGAGGGCGGAGGCGCCGAGGTGCGTCAGGTACGAGTGTTCCGGTGATGGCGGGCCCGCGCCGCACACGGCCTCGGGCCGCGGCGCATCTCCTCCCGCCCGCGGCGCGATTTCTGCTCTTTCGGCCCTCGGCGGCTCCCATCGCGGCTCCCGGGAGCGGAGCGGAGACGGCGGCGGCCGGTGGCTCCAGCGCGCGGGCGGGCGCACACCCACCCCACCGGCCCCGGCGCTCCGGCTCCCGGAAGCGGAAGGGGAGCGCGGCCCGGCCTGGGCGACGGCGGCGCCGGCGCCGGAGGAGGAGGAGGAGGAGGAGGAGGGGGAAGAGCGGCTGGCGGCCGCGAGAGCAGCAGCGGCGGCGAGAGGCGAGCCTGCTGGCGCCGGTGAGTGTGTGCAGGCGCGGGGCAGACGCGGCCGCCCCCAGCCCCCCTCCGGCCCCCGCCCCGCCGGGCCCCCGCCGCCGCCGCCCGCCTCCCGCCGCCCTCACCTGGCTGCGCTGCCGCCCCGCGCCCTGCCCTTCCCCGCACCTGCCCCAGGCACCTGCGCCCCCCACTCCACCCCCCCCCCCCCGCCCCCGCTCCGAACCCGGCTCGCCCGGGGCCCGGCGGGTCTCAGAGCGGCTCCCCCTTCCAGAACTGGGGGTGGGGGTGGGTTCCTGCTCTAGCCGAGGTGATTTGGGGTGGGTTTTTTTTTGCTTTTGCTTTTTAATTTATTAAATCTGTGCCCCGAGTTTCTCGCCTGTGAACCACAGTTTTCCTCTCTGCACGGATCCCGGGTTTATCTCTGTTATCGCAGCCTTTCATTCATTTCCAGATCACCGGCGCGAGGCTGCAGAGGACTAGCAGGAGCAGAAAGAGTTTGCTCCCTTATTGACCTTCTGCCTCCCTCCTCCCAGATCCAAGAGTGATTCTGAGAAAATGGCTTATGGATGGCAGCAGTTTGCACTTGTTACCATTTACTATAATAAATAGGTTGCTGGATTTTAAGTGGAGAGTCCATTTAAAAGTTGTGGTTTCTCAAGCTATATTTGGGTCACATTTTAAAATCCCTTGTGAGTCAGTGGAGGATGTCTGTATCTCTAGGGCCGAGCGAACCTGACCGGTTATTACTTGAAAATATTGCAGTTATAGCAGTCCATAAAAGTACAAGAGGAAAAAAAAATTAAGGTCATTGTGGGTGGGTCATAAATCATAGTGTAAAGTTACAGCCTAAAAGACGACTAGGGATAATGAAGTATACGTTAAAAAAGGTGATGTGTCAGATGGATCCTCAGCCTAGGATGCTAATATGTATGTATCCTTAAAAAAAAAATTTCACTACCTTCCTTGTAAAAATAATAATGACGAACAGTAATAGTTATTACTTGATGACTGCTTGGTATGTGTCTTCCTTGGCTTTTTGTGCAATGTCTTGTTAAATCCTCCCATTTCTTTAGATTTTACTTATTTTACAGATAAAATCCAGAGCGGTGTTTTATGTTGCTTTAGTTGTTCAACCTCTTAATGGCAAAAAGATTTTTGAGGAAAAGATGAGGTGAGAAATCAATTGGAAAGAAAGAACCAAATGAGATATAGTGTAGTGGAAAGAAAAACTAGATTCTAGACCCACTGCTGTCACAGTCTAGCTGTAGGGTCATGGATAGGTCAGTGATCCACCCTGTTTT
The DNA here is from genome assembly GCF_037043125.1 of Eumetopias jubatus. NCBI lineage: Eukaryota > Metazoa > Chordata > Mammalia > Carnivora > Otariidae > Eumetopias > Eumetopias jubatus. The sequence goes on along the minus strand of NW_028274821.1, from coordinate 41,196,250 downwards.
CTCATCTATACAACCAAGGAGTTAGGCTAATTTCTTTAAGGCTCATCTTAGCTTTTCCATACGTATTTGGCATGTGCTACGTTTGTAATTAATTTAAAACCCTTTAACATGTTAAGAGTACATTTTAAACATATACCTGAAGAAGTATTAGGAAAATTATATCAAAATATAACAAAAAATGTATATTTCTATACTTTTGGAATAGTTTTGGTGTAGAATTCCTCAATTTGAATTCCTCACTTTGGATGTAAACCGATGGGATCATAATTAGGTCCCTTCAAACCGTGGTGATTTCTGTTAAATGTAAAGTACTTTAGAAGCTGTAGTTGGAATAAAAGAAATAGAGCATATTTTAAACAAAATGATGGTAACGGTGTCACACTGCCTACCTATCTCTGGGGTGTTTTATTTAATACAAATGTAGGTAAATGCACACATTGTAGCCATCAGCTTAACAGGTAGATTCTAAAGAAGGAGTGATCAGTGTGAATCATGACATTTTTACTTATTTGCCCACTGCCTGATTTCTTTAATCCATAGGGACTGATTCAGAACCTGTGGAAAAGTGCATGGATAAAATCATGCCCTGTATTAGTGAAGAAACTAATTGAGAAGTCTAGTATTGTCTCCGTGGAGGTTTTTTTCTGGGATTGTAATTGAGTGTGAGTCAATGCAATCTTTTTCAGCGTAGAAGGCTACATAATGGTAGTATCAGTATTAACAGGTATAACAGGGAAGGCAGAAGAAAATCTACCTTTATTACCAGGGAGTTTTTCCTAAAGCTGAGTTTTACTTTTATATTAAGGCATGAAGGAATTTTATATTGCTTTAGTAAAACATTAGGTCTCAGATTCAGTTTTTCAAGTGCACTAAATATAAATGGCATTTTAACATCTAGTAGAATAATCAGTGCACTTATAGCTCTTATTAAAGCTGAAAAATGTTTGAACTATTTTGTATCAGTGAAAAATACAGGTAAGAGGCAAGAATAAATGGAAAAAACCCTCTTTATTGTCAGCATAGTGACTTTTTTTCGTTATGAATCATTGGTAAATTTATGTAATGTATGGTTATTAACATAATAAAAAAAAGAATCATTGGTAAATTAAATAAACCTAGTTATTCACAGGTGTGAAGTAGCACTGCTCTCATCGGTAGCTGCCTCGCCGGAAATATCTTAGGGTGATAGTGGTTTATTTACTTACTTCCCTCTTTTGATGTACCCTAGGGAAAAGACGTGACCTCTTCAAAGGTTTTCTTCTGCCTTGAGGCCTCCTCTTGCCCTGTGCTTTACCTCGGAGGTAGATTTACCTCATCCCATTTAAGAAGCTGACTGGGTATCTGCTCTCTTCACCTACTGTTGATGCTTCCACAAAAGGGCATGTTGGGTAAAAATGAATATTTTGCCACTCGCTGATTAGTTTTATGTTAGTTCCAACTTTAACGTGCTCGGGTGTGATCTCAGCCAGCCTTCTGATTTTAAGCCTTTTATCCATAATTATGGAATGAATAACTTTACCTCCTGTAGGATTTTCAGCTTCAAGCAAGACGGAGTGATGATTTCTTTCAGTATTATTGTTCTTAAACTGCCTGCTTTGGTAAAGCCTGGTGTGAAGGAAATCTGATTTAGTATTCTCTCTCTTTTTTTTTTTTTTTCAATTTGTTTTGGTGGAAGTGGGTACTAGAGGTAGGTAGCTAGTTTCCCTTTCCCCTTGGAAGAACGTGTCAGGTTCGTGTCCAGGAAACGCCAGAGCCTCTTCATTTCTGGCTTTTACTTTATCTGAAGGTTTTTCCTTGTGCTGTGTTTGAAGCAAAGGTTATCTGTTGCCTTCTGTCCCTACTCTACATTCAACTTTAGTTCTTGCCTTTCCTGACTCTCTCCCACAACATCCCTGCCTTCCTCAGTGAAGATTCCAACGTAGACATTTTATACTGACTGAAGCAGTATTTGGTACCTTTAATTCATATCATCCCACACCTTCCAAGCTATTTTTATTTTCTGTTAGGGAATTCCGATGAAGTGTGTCACTGCAGTGCAATATTTTTAATAGAGGTATTAATTTACATTTATTTTTCACTCATGAAGCAGGTACACAGAGGAGCAATGTCTTATGTTCAGTTTTGCCTAGAATGTAGAGTTTTTTTTTTTTTTTTGGATGTAGTGATTTAAAGGCTTGTTCTAGAAGTGGGTTCTTGAAACCATTGATGGTGCAAGTATGTTCTGCTTTGACACTTTGCCCACCCACATTTTCACGAAGTCTTCCTGGAGAACTCAGCATTGAGTCAAAATTCCCTACTTTCATTGTGTATTTTTCATTAGCTTCTGCAATCAGGTCCTGATTTGCTCGCAACCGTGTTTTAGTCCTTAACTTACCAGCCCTTCTGCTTTTCCTTGAAAGATTTTGGTTTACAGGTTTTAGTTCAGTCCGTCTATTTTAGATCAAATCTCTATTTTCAGTTTTCTGCTTGAAGAGACCCCATGCCAACACGTGCAAATAAAACTTCCCTCTGTGCTCATAGTATGATAGCAGCTGAAAGGCTGGGCTGTGGGAGGTTTCTCATCCCTGACAAGTGTTCTCAGACTTTAGTGTTAGAGGAAGTAGAGCTGGGGTGTGGTTAAATTGTATCACGACTTTAAAGATAGGGACCCAGAAACACGGTTTGATTCTGGAGTTTGCAGGATTAGAAGTAAAACTTACCTTTGTCTCTCTTCCTCTCCTATCCCCCACTCCCCTTTAAAGTTACTATTTTGGGAGTTGCTTTTCATTTGTCAGGCAGTTTCTCATTTAAGCATGACAACAATTCCAGGAGTTATTTTTATCACCATTTTACAGATGGCTAAACGGAAGCTTGAAAAGAAACGGCAGCTTGGAGGCTGTGTCATAATTTGAATGTGGCTCTCTTTTTTTCATATCCCCACAAGATTAATTTCCTACTCTGTTGAAATAAACTGAATACCTATGTGATACTTTAAAAATTGAACTACCCCCTTGGCTAATTATTAGAGACAGCTATAGCCTGATATATTTTTAATCTTTTTAAATTTATATATATATATACTTAAATGATTTATTTATTTTAGAGAGAGAGAGAGAGAGAGAGCAGGAGCAAGGGGAGGGGCAAAGAGAGTGTGGAGCGTGATTCATGGCCTATCCCAGGAGCCTGAGATCATGACCTGAGCCGAAATCAAGAGTCAGCTGCCTAATCATCTGAGCTACCCAGGTGCCCCGGTAGCTTGGTATCTGAGGTAGAATTATTTATATTGGCCAATTTTCAGAGTAGATAACGTCAGAAGTTTAAATATGTTTAAAAGTATATAATTATAACTTCATTTTAAGGTGCAATTAGAAGTTTAAATTTTATATATCCATATATTAACTGTTTTGGGAACTTTCTGTGGAATTTTTTTTTTTTTTTTTTTTGGTTTGCCCTGTGAATTGTTGATTATATTCTCTCAGACATAACAATGTTAAAAATATTTAATGGTCTTATGACCTTTTATAGTTACAAAACTTTGGATATTCTTCGTTATCCCAAATTTACATGGAGTTTTAAGCCTAGCATTGTTTCTGTACCTCATAGGTGAGATTTGATTCCATGATGTCGGTGATGCTGCTGAATTTGATAAAATGGGCATCCCGTTGTAAATGCTATGCTTCAGTGTAGCTCTAATAACTGAAAATGTAAAGTAGGAGTTTTCCTTGAGTCCAAGCCAGTGAGTGACCGGGGTTTGACTCATAGACGTTTGACTTGGGCTATTACCTAATAATACTGACAGGAAGTACTGTTTTGCTGAGACATCAGGAAGCCACCCTGGAGACATCGCCATAGCAGGTTATTGACTTTGGCTGTCTCAGACATTTTGTTGTACTGCATTTAATTCTGCTTGTGATTTTTTTCTAGAAGAAGAAGATGAATTCATTCATTTGCTATTAGAGTAGCAGCTCCTGTACTTTGTCATTCCATATTTTGTCCCTAAGAAATCAAAGGTGCAGGCAAGGAAAGCACTGTAAATTAGCTTAGAAAGTTAGAGTAGAAACACATCACATTTGACAGTCCAACAATCAGGGCCATAGAAAAATTGACGCTGGGAGAAAATCCAATTAAAGAAGTGTATAAGGGGAATGGAAATGTAATGCTAAGGATTTTGATACATTTCTCACATCCTTAGTATGTAATACTTTCCTTTTGCTGTGGTGAACAGTATGCTTAAGAAACTCGTAACTTGTCCTTCATTTCCTGTCTTGGAGAATGGTACCACCCTTCACGTAGTCCCTAAGCCAGAAACCTGCAGTCTGCCCTTTGCTTCCAATTGATCACCAAGTCCTGTCAGTTTTCCTCACTAAATTCTTAATCTGCCCCTTTCCAGCATGTCTTCTGTCCTAAGTATTTCTTCTTTACCCCTGTTCCCCCACACCCCCCTTACAAGTCACTACTGTTTGGTCTTCCCACATGCCCTCATTTCTCACCTGGCTAACCAGTAAGCCTAGCTTGTTTTTGTAGTCCGTCTTGGAGCGTTATCCATCCACCCAGGTCCATCCTTCATGGTGTTGCTGTTCTTTCCAAAATGTGAACTTCATCATGGCATCCTTCCGCCTAAAATCCTGCAGTGGTTTTCCACTGTGTTCAGTGCAAAGTCCAAACTCATTAGCATAGTTTAACAGTGTTTTTCCCTCTTAGATTACTCTTTTTGTTGTGGGTCATGGAATCCCTTTAGTGGGCTGTGACCAACATCTATTTTTATTAAAATGAACTAGGATAAAATAGAATAACAGTATCAGAGTACATCACATGTAGTAAGGGCAAATATTTCATTAAACTTTTTCAATGATGTATTTCATTTAATGAGTATAGAACATTCTCATATCATATATTTCTGTATGTACTTGGTAATGTTACGAAGTATATTTCTTAGAGGTGAGTGTATTCAAAAGGTTAAACATGTTTTATCCCATTCTTCCATATGCAATGACTAGTAATTTCAGTTTGCTTAGGGTTTTCTCTGCCTGCTTCTATACTTTTGCATATTTCGCTCCCTTGTTCAGAAGAGGCTCATTCGTTGACTAGCTAACTCACAGGTTTCACTCTCTCCAGAAACCTTTTCCTGATGGCAACTCACCATAGGAAATACCTTTTGTACTACAACCTAGTATGCACGTAAATATTCCCATAACTGAAAAAAGTTCCATGAGCCAATACCCTTCCTATATGAGATGCATTCCTGCCGTCTTGCCCTCTATCTCACCTTGTCTTACAAAGGTATTGATGTGGTCTGTTTACTAGTCTGTCTTCACTGAGGACGGGGCTCATCTCTTTTTTATCTGTATCCTGTGCAAAAGCATAGCATATAGTCAATAGATGCTAAGTGAATTAATAAAATACATAATCAGTGTATATGTTATCTGGAACTCTTTATTATTGTTTAAGCTTGGACTGTAGAAACTAACTTTTATGGTTGATTCTCTTAATGGTTCATTACAGGAGGATAGCTTTTTTCCTTAAAATATTTTAAACTAAAACTTGCTTCTATTTTAAGCTCTTTAGTTTATGTTTATCAACTGTGATGGGACAGTTCCAGCCTCACATCTTGATAGACATTACATTGCATTTTGTCCCATCAGTGATCTCAGAATCTGTTGTCATTTTGTGATTTGTGGTCAGGAAGTTTGATGAAGCCCAAATGTTGGACATACAATACTAATTTGATTTTATGGGAACTGGGTGGTTTCAAAAGAGAGAACTTTCCTGTATAATGGTAATCAAATGCAGATTTTGGGGGGATGGGGTAGGATATGAAAACACAAAATCAGGTGGAGTTGGATCATCTTATTTTTGAATTTAAAACTTTTGTAATTGACATTTTCACAGAATATTTAGTGGCTTACAATTTTTATCTTTGTAAGAGATCATTATTTGTTAAACCATTAATAGATTCTCATGGAGAACTGTTATTGAGGAGAGATCCATTTGTTGGGATGTAACTAAAAAAGGAATGAATCAAGATAAAACCTCTAAATGCAAGCACCAGAAAAATTACAACACATCTTGGTGAATTTGCAAGTGGTAAGTCTACATTTAATTTTACATGGGAATATGTTTCTGTATTATGTGGCATAGGATCCTTAAAGTCTTATTTTTAGATGCATTTAACTGTTATCCATTTGCAAAAAAAGATAATTGTAGTTACATTATGTTTATTTAAAATTTTTCATATTAAATTTTAACTAGACATTTCTTAAATAAGAAATGTCTTTTTCCATAGAGAAAAATAATCTGTAAGTAATACAGATTTCAGGAACACAGATCTGATGTGGCTTTACAGCTGATGCTTCTACACTGCATTTTAAAAAATACTAATTTTAAATGCACTTAATATTAGGGTAATAAATATAGCGATAAAGAGAGCTTAAATTAAACATCTTGTGTACAAGGTTGTAGTGTCTAATCAGAACCCCTAGGCAATCTTTATTTTTCAGTTGGTTGAAAAGAATTTAGAAGTACGTATGTTTATTAATAAACTTAGAAGAACACATAATCCATACGTGAGATGTGAAAGCTTTCTTTGCACTGCTCTATCCTTCCTCAGCCCAGTGATAACCAGTCATGTTAACAGTTTGATGGGTATGTTTTCTTCTATACTTTTTTTCCCTGTACATATATAGAAATTACTAATACATGTTTTTTTAATAAAAAAAAGCATGTTATACAAACTTTTCTGTAATTTGCTTCCCCCTGCAACATTTAATTATGAAAATTTTAAACAGAAGAGTTGAAAAAATGTTATGGTGTAACATCTGAATACCTATCACCTAGATTCTACAACTAATATTTTATTAAACTTCATGACATGCTCAACCATCTCTCTGTCCATCCTTCAATCCACTTTATTTTTTTTGGATCCGTTTCATAGTAAATTGCAGACGTTAGTACATTTCCTCCTTCCGCCCCCTCCCTGATACTTCAGCCTACATATCATTAGCTAGAGTTCACTGTTGGTTTATAGGGTTTTTTAAAAGGTATATTTACATACCATGAAATGCACCGTTCTTAAGTGTACATTTGCCGACTTTCGACAAATTCACAACCTGTGTCTCAAATTCCTATCAAGATAGAGATCTTTATGAGGGAACCAGAATGTTCCCTTATACCTTTTCCTAGTCTCTCATTATCCTCCTCTCCAGGAAACCACTGTTAAGCTTTTTCTCATAACCTCCTTTCTTTCATTCAACACTACGTGTGGGTAGCCCTATGCAGATTTAGATCTACCTCCTTTCTCTTTCTCTCTCTCTCTCTTTCTTTCTTTCTTTCTAATTGCAGTAGCTTGGAAATAACTCTACACCTTGGATGTCTTATAATTTGTTTGGTCATTCCTCTCCCTCTTCATGAGCACTGATGTTGTGCCCAATTTTTATGATTACAAAAAGCACTGTGTGGAACACCTTGAATGTACATGTACCTCCACACTCTAATGAGTACTTTGGTAGCTCTTACTAGAGGTAAAACTGCTGGGTCAAATAGTTTGTCAAAGGGTCAGAGAGTTTGACTTTTTAATAGCTACTGCTACATTGCCATCTAAAGATGATTGTATCAGTTTACATGCATCGCAGTAATGGGTGGGAGTATCTTTTTCTCTGTGCTCTCTCATCACTGGGTAATCTTTCCAAAATTTTGTGAGTACAAAGGATGAAAAAACATACCTAGTTATTTCACATTTTCCTAATCAGTAATGATTAGCCATTAAATTTTTTTTCTTTCTGAATTGCTTCTCTGTGTATTTCTTTTGTATGCCTCTTACCAGTCAGATGTTGTAATGTTTTTTAAAAGGGATACTTTGTCTTTTACCTTTGTTTTTGGTATGTTTTAGGCTTCAGAAATTTTAATCTTTATGTGGTCTTGTTTGTGAAGGTCTTGTTTGTGAAGGTCTTCCTCATTTTGAGGTTATAAAACCACTTGCTATTTTCTTGTACTAGTTTTGCTTTGTATTTGGAATTTAGAAGAGGAAAATCACCGTGAACTGAGGTGGCAGGAAAAATTTCATCTGGAGAATGAGATTCAAATTGACCTTGAAGTGTGAATTGAATTTAAATAGAGTAAGCAAAATGGTAGGGACATTTCAGATAGGAGGAATGAGAGGGAATGTTTTTTTCATATTCATGGAACATTCGTAAGACTACTGGCTGAGGTGGAGAGTCATATAAAACTAAGTTTAGCGAGAACATTTGGCTCGATTTCTTGTAAATTATCTTGGCTAATTTTTATCATTTTCTAAAAGCTGCATTTTGATTGTATAGTTTTCTGTCCTATAATAGTTTTCCATCCCTTTCTTTTCATAGTGATTCGAGTTTTCTTCCTGAAGAAAATACAGGGTAAAATTTAGTGGCCTAAAAAGGCAAGAAAGGAAAGGTCGTTTCCTCCTAGAATAGTTTGGATACTGTAAATATTTATGTAGTCTAGTTTATTAAGAGTTGAATGATATCTTTAAAAAAAAAGTTGGTGCTGCAGTAATTTACATCATTAATGAAGTTAGTCACGGCACTCAAGTAGAGTTACCAGATAGCAATCTTAAAAAATGTTGAAGTACCAGTATGTCCACTAGTTACATCAAAGTTTGAGTTATGAACTCACCTTTTAATATACAAATTAGCATGTTAGAATCTCTGGCTAATGAAAGTATTTTACAAATGCCACCCTTAGGACCGAGTAGCAGCGCTGTGTTCAGTTTGGTTGTGGCTCAGGATGTGTAATAGTTTCTGTTCAGCCATAAGCCACGCCTGGGAGATATTAACTGAGTGGAGTGATCCCTACCACTCTACCAGGTACGTGTTTCTGGTTGTAATCTGATTTGGAGCTCTTCGAGGACTACTGTTTGCTTCTCTACAGTCTAGCCATAAAGCTTATGTGGCACCAATTTTCACTCACCAGGTATTTAAAAAACAATTCAACATCTTATTTACTCATTGTTTTATTTTTCTATTCTTTGCTTGCTTTTCCTTGGGGATGCTTTTTGTTTTAGAGCCTGTTGTCTATATCTGCTCACATGCAGGAAAATCAGACACCCTTAACTATGCTTTTCGGTATCTAGTATTCTTCAGTTGTGAGGAATCTCCGAAGAAGAACTTGTTATTCTCTGGTAGAGGAGGATACAAATAGAGTTCAGAAACATGAATGAGTGATACTTCTGCTGCTTGTTTGAATGCTTTTCTAATATTAATAAATTTAGAAATAAGTAATGAAATTACTCTGTTCTCTGTGATGATTGGAATTCATAATCTGTTTTTCAGTCCTGTCTGGAACTGAAACATTACAAGAAAGAAGGTACATGGAGTTAATAATATTGAACATGTTGAGAGACAGAGCCTTCTGTCATTTCTTTTGGCACTTGATGGTTGGCAAGACTGTAAAAAAAACATTCTTTTTAATGTTTCTCATTTTAGCTATGTAGACAGCTTATCATTTGTATTTGAGCTCCTTTAGTTTTTAAAACAATGATACCCAGTAAATTAAATAGCATACTTTATCCTCTGTGACTTTCCTCCCTTTAATGATACTGATAGGTCTTGTAATTTTCTAATTAAAAGGTAATGAAGTTCAACTTTTACTTTTTTAAAGGCCTAGGCACTATTCCTATTTTAAAATTCGTACATAAGTACTAATTTAGACCATATCTGATTTAAACAGTTGGGTGGTGTTGCGTTTGAGTTCTTGTCTTTTTTTTTTCTGCTGCTCCAGTATTTGCATGTTCTAAGGATGATAGGATCAGGGTATTACTTTAAAATTAGCTAATCCTAAATCTTTTTTTTTTCTTTCTTTGTTCCGGTAGCTTTGTAGCTTTAAAGAACATTGGCAGGGCCTCTAAGGGACCGCACCCTGAGGCTCTCCAACTGATGATAGTGAGGGATAGAAGATGAAACTCTCCGAGTCCTTCTGGACTCTTTCCTCTGTAACCCCTAATATCCAGTCAGTCAGTAAAACATACTGGTTGATTGTAACTGTTTCCTCAGTTGATCTCTTCTAAAACCTAATTTTGGCTTTTGTCTTTCCTTAGCTTAACTGATCTTTAATTTTATCCTCGACACCAGAGCTTCAATACTTTATTTAAAGTATAAATCTCATTATGTTAACTTCTTGCATCAGTAGCTTTCCAATGCCAAAGAATGAAGTCTTAGCATTCTAACGTGGCATCTTAATGTCTTTATTTCTCACCCCTCACTCTCCACTGCGAGCTTCATGACTTATGATGGCAATTTGTAATACCTCCTACAATTTTTACTCTTGTATACCTCCTGCTCTTCCTTCTGTTTACAGTATTGTTGTCACTTTTCTTTGCTTGGATAACTTTTACTTGTCTTTTAAAGCTGAACTCAGATTTCACCACCTAGAGGAAGTCTTGCCCTGATTTAACGAGTCCTGATCCTCCTCCTTCTGGTGACATCTTGTCCACATCTCTGGTACTTAACAAGTTGTATTAAACCCATTTTTCTGACTCTTTTCCCCAGTAGACTGTTAGTTACTTTAAGCAAAGACCACATCTCATTCATCATTGTATCTATAATAACTGGTGTGTTAATGGTGGCTCCGTGAATAAATTTGTTGAACTGCATTCAACTCATTGCCCTAACATGGAAGTCTTAGGGAAGCTTTTGGATCAGTGGTTTCTAGATACCAGTGTGCTCTATCAGAGAAACCTGGGGAACATTTTAAAACATTTTATTGGTTTTTGAGCTGTTATTCCATAAAGAATTATGATTCAGTAGATCTGGAATGGGACCTGAGAATAACATTTTTAAAAAGCTCCTCAGTTGATTCCGGTTAGCTTACAGGTTTGAGAAACACTGTCCTAGTTTGTTATTGTATTATTCCATTTTATTTTATGTAAAAGGTGCCCCCTTGACCTTATAATTTCCTGTTTAAGCCTTATAAATTATATCTACGAAGGTAGGCATATATCTTAAATCACCTTTTTTGGTACCATAAATATAGAAGTATCAACTTTAAGTGTCTCACTGGAAGGTCGATTAGCATTTTGTTAACACTCAGTGAAAAAACTCCATTTAAACAGTAGTCTTCTTGAATTGATAGTAGTAAGATTAGTTGGGCTTTGTTCTGTGAATTTAAATATTTTTGGCAATTTGTGATTATGTTCCGCTTTTTATTTTCCAAAATGATTAGGCATTGTATTGTGGTTTAAAATTAAAATCAAACAGATCTTAAGTGTACAGCACAGTGAATTTTTACACATGTATATACCCATGAAACACCACCCAGGTCAAGATGGAGAACAATTCTAGCCCCTCAGAGTTTCCCTTATGTTCCCCTCCCACCACAAGAGGACGGACCACTGTTTTGACTTGTATGACCATCAGTTAGTCTAATGATTAAAACTACTAAAAAATTTTGCATGTATCTTTTGATATGTGTCTCATTTCTCTTGGGTTTACACATGGAATTGCTGGGTTAAGGACAGACTTGTGTTTAGCTTCAGAAGGTATTGCTAATTTATCCTCTGTGATAGCAATTCATAGTAAAAATTGGAATTAAATGATTTGAAGCCTCTGATGAAGTTTGAATATCTTGAAACTTCTCTTTGTTTTGCAATGTGTTTCATTTTGTCAAAAATATCCAAAGAAAACTCGGCGTCATTTTATAGTTGCCAGTAATATAGTTTTGTTTCAGTCAAATAATTTTTTCTACGTAAGTAATTTTTTTCTTTGTCACCTCTCCTTAGGACTGTCTTTCCTTGTGGGTTGGCACGCAGTTGTAGGACTGCAGAATGGGTCTCCGGATTCACTTTGTTGTTGACCCACATGGTTGGTGCTGCATGGGTTTGATTGTCTTTGTCTGGTTATACAATATTGTTTTAATTCCCAAAATTGTCCTCTTTCCTCACTATGAAGAAGGACATATTCCAGGCATATTAATAATAAGTAAGTTCCTGATCTTTATTTCTTTATACAATTAGTTTTCTCATTGTGAATATTTTTGGAGTATAGTAGTATAGTATCACTATGATAACTTTTCTTTTAATATTATCGGCACTATTAATATTAAGTTACTTACTAAATTAGGGAAGTTTTAAAAAAGACTGGCTTTTATAGATTTTGCAGGGTTGGGTAAATGTAGCATCTCCATAGCTCTGCAAAATATATACAGGTCGTATTTCGTATACCGAAACTGGCACAGTAGTGCTATTTTGTGTGTGTCTGTGTGCATTTTTAATGTTTCTATTATGTACTTATTTCAAATGTGGAAGGAGTTTTAAGAATGAAGATGATATACATTACTGAGAAATGAGACTTTCATGATGCAAAAATTACTAATTATGACATTGATTATGATAACACTTTGAACTTCTGGATAATCATTTTCTGCTGTCGTTCATTTGGTGATGGCTTGCTTATGATTAAAAGAATAAGATTGAAATGATATATTTTACATGTATGTGGCATTTAGAGTTTCCTTGTACGTTATGTCATTTTGGCCTCACAAGGGCTGTGGGAAATATCTCTGTTATACAAGTGGTAAAACTGACCAGTACCATGCAGTCATTCCTGGAGTTAGCACTCAAACTGAGTTTCCTCTTACTGGTGCAGGGCCTCCCCCCTCCCCCGCCAAATGCCTATCTTTTTTATTCATTTTAAAAGGTAGAATTATAATGAATGAACCTGTTTTTCCTTACTGCTATTTTTCTAGTTATTCTTTTAGAAACTCAAAATTTCTAGATTCTTTATTTTCACATTACATCAATATCTTAAGCTTTATTAAAAGGAGCAATTGAATATCTCTAACTCAAATTAATTTTGAAGATAGCCAGTTAGAGGTAATGAAAAAGTTTAATTGTAGAATGGGTTTTAAAATGCTGCTTTGATTCTGTCAAATATAGTACATGTAGTAATGAAAAGGGAGCCCATTCATTTATGCCATTATTGACAGGGAACCTCTGTTAATAAAAAATCTGATTTATAACAAGTTTATCAGTTATGCAAAATAATATTTAAGTTAATATGTACGAGATAGTCCTCTTGGCAGTAGTATTTGATGAGTGAAGTGAATATTTAATTATTTTATTTAATCATTTAATTTTTCCATTTTAGTTTTGAAAATTACTTATTCTGATGGCATTAATTAAAACATGCTTTTAAACTTTGAATATGCTTTTTGATAAAGTGTTTTGAAGAATAAATGACAGATTTTATTTACTTAACTTTCTTATTTATTTCAAAGTATTCTATGGCATTGCCGTATTTTGTCTGGTTGCTTTAGTGAGGGCCTCATTTACTGATCCAGGAAGACTCCCCGAGAACCCTAAGATTCCACACGGAGGTATGGCACTCTTCAGATTGATCACTTTTGCTCTCTCGGCATTATTACCTTTGTGAATGTATTTTACAGCCTTTAGTATGTATTCATTATATATGTTCTCTAACACCACTCTCAAGTCTTTTCTCCGATGTTTCCTTTCTAGACTTCTTATTTTTTTTATTATTATGTTATGTTAATCACCATACATTACATCATTAGTTTTTGATGTAGTGTTCCATGATTCATTGTTTGTGCATAACACCCAGTGCTCCACGCAGAATGTGTCCTCCTTAATACCCATCACCAGGCTAACCCATCCCCCCACCCCCTCCCCTCTAGAACCCTCAGTTTGTTTTTCAGAGTCCATCGTCTCTCCTGGTTCGTCTCCCCCTCCGATTCCCCCCCCTTCATTCTTCCCCTCTTGCTATCTTCTTCTTTTTTCTTTTTTCATATAATGTATTATTTTATTTAAAATCGCAAATCCCAGCTGACTCCTGGTATCCCCCACTCTCTTCCTCTTTGTAGTTTACTTGTTTTTCTTGTCTCCCACTCTAGACCTATATAGCCTCTGTGAGGGTGTTGATTTTTTGTTTTGTTTTCTTCGTTCAGTGCTGTATCCTTAGTGCCCATCTCTGTCACTTAGTAGATGCTGGGTAAATGCTTGTTGAATGATACATAAGTACCTGATATATTTTTATTTAATAAAGGGATCTTTTTGATGGTCCCCTCTCTTGGTGATGTTATAAATTATAAATAGAATATTGCTTAGAGTAAATATTTGTAGTCTAATGATACTATTGCCTATATTTTTCCAAATTCTAACAATTCAGTGAAAAATTTGAAAGCTTTTTATTTTAGTGTCAATTGAAGGTAGTTTTGGGTCACCTTATTGCACAATAACCATTTGAACCACAAAAATGAATTGAAAATGTATTGCTTGTTTTATTACATGCCAGGTATAGTAAACCTCAGGAACTCTCTTTCCTCAGTTTCACTTTTGGATCATTTGTTCTATAAGCTTTGAGAACTCTCTGTACTTTCTTCTAAGGAGACATTCCTATGACTTCGTTGGGCATTAGAGAATCAGAACACTTTCTATAGTACTACAGTGTTTTCCAACCTTGCTGACATTAGAGTCACCAAGGGAGCTTTTAAAAATCTCAGTGTCCTGGGGCACCTGGGTGGTTCAGTTGTTGAGCATCTGCCTTTGGCTCAGGTCATGGTCCCAGGGTCCGGGGATCGAGCCCCCCCTTCCCGCTCTGTGGGAAGCCTGCTTCTCCCTCTCCTACTTCCCCTGCTTGTGTTGTCTCTCTCACTGTGTCTCTCTCTCTGTCAAATAAATAAATAATTAAAAAAAAAACTCAGTGTCCTGATCCCAATCCCATATTAATTAAATCATAATGTATGTAGGTAGGAGCCAGATATCAGCATTTTTCAAAGATTCCAGGTGATTCCAGTGTGTAAAAAATTGGGGAACCTATTAATTCCTTCTGAAATTAGATTAGTGGCAAGTCACTAAGGGAGTGAGTCTCCCTTGAGTTCCTGAATGTTGTTTTTTGAGACCCATCATTTAGGGACATACGTGGCCTTGCAAGTTTAATGATTAAATGGGAATGATAAGACACTGATGTTTATGTGACTGTAGAAGTTTCTCAGAACTGTGTCGAGTATTTCGTTTCTGTTCACTTAGAGAAGCAGCATCACTGTTAGTTTTTGTGTGTGTTTGGGCGGGGGGTGATGGGTGGCAGTCTGCAGTTTGTACGGAATCTCTTTTCTCAACTAACCTAACCCAAAGAAAGGCTCTCTAACACATTGGTGGATGTATTGCCTCCTTCATTTCTAAAGCCCAGTGTTTCTAGAGAATTAGGGAAGTAACCTTTTCCTAACTCAGGACCATGTTGTGATAAGCACTGGGTTGTATACGCAACTAATGAATCATTGAACACTACGTCAAAAACTAATGTTGTACTATATGCTGGCTAATTGAACATAAAAAAAAAGGACCCATTTCTGATAAAATCTTTAGTGTGCAGTGGTCACTCAGATGCCTACATGTATTAGATACTGCAAATCAGTGAAAGGGGCCAAGAAAGAACTATTTCATATTGAAAATCTCATATCCAAAGGCAGTAGCTGCAGTGAAATTGTCACGTAGGCCCGGTATTCATAGATCTTACAATTTTTAAAGAGAAAACAGAGAATTACAGTTTTTAAGAGAACTTTTGTGATTTAAAAAAATTAACAAAAAAATTAAACCTTTAAAAACATTGGTTTTAAGTGAATACTAAAGAAGTTGTGTCTGTAGGCCTAACTGAATCTGCATTAAACCACCGTGTTACCTTTAGCTTATAGACCCTAGTGATGGAAGACTCCATGGTATCTTGCTGCTGTTTGGATGTCTGCATTCTTTATGATCTCAGTTGGCATCTGGCCTAGTTTTCTTCACTGAGTCCCGAAGACTTAACCTTTTGCCCAACTGAAAAAAAAAAAAACAACAACCACATTCATTTATTGTATTTTAGTATTTCCAAAGTCTTTTACTATCTCCTATCATTTGATCCTTATGGTAATTGCATGAGGTAGGTAGACTGAATAATCAAGTGTAGATTGTCCTCTGTAGGTCACAGAGCAGGTTGCTGTGACACCCAAATACTTGGCTCCCTCATCTTTTTTACCATGCATCTATATAGAGGTTAATAATTTTAGCCCTTTATTCACCTTTGCTCTGATTCTGGGGAAAATTGAAGTCATCATGTGCCTCGTGATGCTGATTATTTTGTAAATATGGTTTTAACTTAGTAAAAAATAAAATTTTAAGAGTAAAAAAAAATAGCATGACTGGAGAGTTGGGGCTATAAGAAGTGACATTTATTCATCACTGTTTTAAGGTTGAGCAGTTTCATATAATTGAATTCTTTAGGAAAGGAAACTTAAGCCCCTAATACTTTTGATTTTAACCATGTTTTAATTGAATTACTCTGAAATATTTTACATGACTTTCTGTTTTTTTTTATAATAGATTTTAGATAAATTTAGTATCTATGTGACCTGCCAAATATATGAGGCAGTTTGAATATAAGAGGAGGTTCTGCTGTCCCACACAAAGATCCCCAGAATTTGACTTTTATAAACTTTTGGGGATGTAGATGAAATAGTCAAGTGAAATCATTAAATGTCTATTTATATTATTCATATTAATCCCATGCATGCTTGAAATATAGAAATATTACTTTATGTCATTTTCAAGTTTTATGAAATGATTTTATTCAGTCTCTTAACTTTAAAAAAAAACAGCTTTATTGAGTATAAATCACATGCCATATGATTCACCCATTTCAGATGTACAATTTATGGCTTTTAGTATGTCCACAGAGTTGTGCAACTGTTACCACAATCAATTTTATGAATGTATGTACGTATGTATGTAGGCTCTACGTCCAACATGGGGCTTGAACTAATCCAGAGATAAGAGTTGCATGCTCTATTGACTGAGCCAGCCAGGCATCCCACCCCAATCAATTTTAGAACATTTTCTTTCTTTCTTCCTTTCTTCCTTTCTTCCTTCCTTCCTCCTTTCCTTTCCTTTCCTTTCCTTTCTTTTTCTTTTTCTTTTTCTCTTTCTTTCTTTTCTTTCTTTCTTTCTTTTCTTTCTTTTCTTTCTTTCTTTTCTTTCTTTCTTTTCTTTCTTTCTTTCTTTTCTTTCTTTCTTTCTTTCTTTTCTTTCCTTCCTTCCTTCCTTCCTTCCTTCCTTTCTTCCTTCCTTTCTTCCTTCCTTCCTTCCTTCCTTCTTTCCTTTCTTTTCTTTTCTTTTCTTTTCTTTCTTTTTTTCTTTTCTTTTCTTTTTTCAGATTTTATTTATTTATTTGACAGAGAGAGAGAGCACAAGTAGGGGGAATGGCAGGCAGAGGGAGAAGCAGGCTCCCACTGAGCAGGGAGGTGGTTACGAGGCTTGGTCCCAGGACCCTGGGATCATGACCTGAGCCCAAGGCAGACGTTTAACCGACTGAACCACCCAGGTGCCCCTAGAACATTTTCATCATCAAGCTCTTAACTTACATGTTTGACTTCAGTGTTTTTTGTCATCATTAGAGCCATTTTGAGTAGAATCACCCTGTTACAGAGCAAAATCTTCCAAGTTTAAAAAAAAAATGTAGTGTGTTTAAAATTTGTGTGATAACGTCCCTTGAAATTGTAACCTGAGTGGTAGGGACACGTGCTATTAATGCTCAGGGTCATGTTTTCACTTGTAGTTTTGCGCCCCTCCCCATTTCTTACATTGCTTTTTAAAGGAGATCTGTTAGAGACTTACTACCATTTATTTTCTACATTGGCAAGTGATTCTGTCAGGGAACCTCTGTGAAGAGCCAAACGTATTGATTTTCATAGTTTCAAGTTATATTTTTCTCCCTAAAACATTACTTTGTGGTTTGAAATACAGTAATTGAGAAGACCTAATAAGTCTTTTAAAAGTCTTACTTAGAAGGTGATTCCTTTCTTTCTGAGGGATAAATAAAACAAAACCAAATCTTGCTTTTTTGTTTATTCATGCATTTACAGCATTAAGGGGATCCATGCAACACAGTGGCATACTGTTTACCTAAGTTACTTACTTAGGTGTACCCAGGCATTTATGGGGTTTGTCTTCTTTTCTTTGTGTTTTGATTTTTTTTCTTTAAAAAAGTCACTTTTCTATTTTCCTTTCTTTTAAAATTTTTCTTTGCTTTAAAAAAAGTCAGTTGTCAATTTTTCTATAGCTACCATAAATTAGCAGTTGAATTCTCTCTCCCATGGGCTTTTTTTTTTTTAATTTAAAATTTTTATTTTCATCACTTACAGATGGTATTTTGCCTTCTGATTCCCACCCCCCCACAGGCTTTTATTTTATATTAGATGCTAGTACAAAAGTCTTCAGACATCAGAATATGTCAGTCACCAAGGTCACATTTGGAAAAGAGCAAGAAATGGTTTCTAGATACGTAGGGTAGGTTTTTTTCTTGTTATATGAGGCAAAAACATAGAGGATACTTTAAATTTCTAGGTATTTAAAATAGTGATTTTTTTTCTTTGTTCTCTAAACATATAGGTGTGTGTGTGTGTGTGTGTGTGTGAAAATGTGAGATTTCAAAGCTATTTTAGATACTTGTATAATATCTTAAGTTTAGCCAAGGAATGGCTCAAGCTCTTTCTTTAAACAAATTTGTGATCCAGACCATAGATTGGCAAACTCTTCTTTACGGTACAGGTCCAGATAGTAAATATTTTCAGCTTTATAGACTCGTACAGTCTCTGTCACAGCCCCTCAGCTCTGCCATTGCAACCCAAAAGCAGCCATAGATAAAACATAAATGAATGGGTGTTCATTTGAACTGTGTTCAAATAAAACTTTTATGTATGGACACTGGAATTTGAATTTCAGGATTTTTACATATCACACATTCTTATTTTCAATTGTTGAAAATTGTAAAAACCATTCTTAGCTCATGAGAACAGGTGGTGGCCTGGATTTGCCTGTGAACTGTAGTTTGCCACCCCGTGATCTAGACTACACAATTACAGGCTTTCTCTCACTATAACCAAATGCTGCCTTCTTTTCTGAGGACACAACATTTCAAGTGTGAAATAAAGAATTTTACTCTCTAGAATATCATATGCTGAAATGTATTTTTATATTTATTTATAAATATATTTTATACCATATATTTATACCATATTTATATTTTAAGGCACTGGTTTTTAAAAAAACTAAAGTTTTTCTGTTGTCTTTTAATGAAAATTGGCTCATCAGGGGGAGTCTGCTTCCTGCTCCATTCCTTGCAGTATGTGAATTCAGAGTTTTAATGTTGGGATGTTTGGGAGCATCTCGCTAAGTGGGAAAAGAGTAATCTGCTTGTGACATTGTATTGTGCTACATATGAAATGAGTTTTTGTTTCAGTTACAGTTAAATAATACTAATTTAACCATCTAAATTAAACTTTAATGTTGCTTTCTCACATAAGTTTTTATTAAAATAAGAACTGTAAGTAAGAAATGAAAGAGGATCTTAACTCTAGGAAACAAACTGAAGGTTGCTGGAGGGTAAGTGGGTGGGGGAGATGGGGTAACTGGCTGATGGGCGTTAAGGAAGGCACGTGATGTGATGAATACTGGGTGTGATATGCAACTGATGAATCACTAAATTCTACCCCTGAAACTAATAATATAGTATATGTTAACTAAGTTGAATTTAAATAAAGAATTAAAAAAATGAAATTTTAAATGCAAAAGTCAATTTCTCAACTTTAATATTATTGGAACAATTAAGTTGATATTATTATTGATTTCTTCTATAGCAGAATGTTTTCCTAATACTTCACTATATAAAATTCCAGTATATTGATTTTACTCCTGGTCATTAAATTGAATTAATGGAATTAAAATAAGGTATCTTTTAGAAAATTGAATACTGCCTACTATTATCTTCTTTTACTTATATTTAAAATCTTTAATTTTAAATTTTTAAAAATTCATACTTTAGCAGGCATTTAGTGACCACCTACTGTGTGCCAGGGTCATACTTTGCATATATGAATATTCACTCAATTTTACTATTACTATGCCCATGCTTTTAACAAGGTTAGTGTAGTTTAAATGTAAGTGATGGAAGGTTTAAGAATTTTGTAAAAGTAAAATTCCATTTCAACAAATGTTAAAGAGATACATTCTGTATAATAAAGCAGTTGTCTTGATAGATGACTTTCATATAGTTCTCATAGGTCTGATTAGAAAAATTTATAGTGAAAATAAATGACTTTTTATTTCTGTAAACTTAATGTTTTTAGCACAAAACTTAAATGTGTGCTCTTTAATTACAAGGTAGAGGAAATTGCTACTTGGTTGTAAGAAAGAGTTTTGTAAAGAACTCCCTTATTTCCATTAAATAATAATTTTCTTGTAATCATCTTTACTTCTGAAATCATCCTAATACCTCCTATACCATGTGAAACACAAAATTTTCCTACCCTCTCCCATAAACACTCCTAAATGAATTCACTGATATTAAAAATATAAAATGGTTAGGGGGTGGGAATGCTATCTCTGTTTTTCTAATGAGTTTATAGGATTGATTTTTTTTTTTAAGCTTTTATTCATTTGAGCGAGTGAGAGAGAGAGAGAGAGAGTGCGTGCGTGAGCACAAGCTGGGGGAGGGGCAGAGGGAGAAGGAGAAGCCGACTTCCCGCTGAGCAGGGAGTCAGATGGATGTGGGCTGGATCCCAGGACCCTGAGATCATGACCTGAGCCAAAGGCAGATGCTCAACCGACTGAGCCACCCAGTTGCCCCTATAGGATTGATTTTTGACTTCTTAATCAATGAAACTAGGATTCAGAATTATTTCTTCTTTAGAGTCTTTAGTAAAATTCCTAGAAATTAATTTGTACATAAAATTCTGTTTTAATATAATAATTTGGTTGTGCTTTCGGGATTTGTCATTAAATTTCACTTATAGCAGGTATGTCCATAACCCGAATACATTATTTTCTATCCCTTAGTTTGACTATTAATGGTGTCTTACTATTACAGTGTTTAAAATTAGAAATGTATAGAATAAGACATGAATAGAATAGAGAAGCAATATTTATGGCAAATTCTTTTACAGTGAAGATGTAGAAGAAGAAAAATCTTGGACATATATATCGAAGACCTCCTATAAAATCTAAACTGTTGTTGCTAAATTTCAACATTACTCATTTGCCTTTATTAAGTGGATTTTAATTTCCTTCTCTAGAACGGGAGTTCTGGGAATTATGTAACAAATGTAATTTGATGAGACCAAAGCGTTCCCATCACTGTAGCCGCTGTGGCCACTGTGTTAGGAGAATGGATCATCACTGTCCATGGTAAGAAACTTATGATTTACTTTTGAAAAAAAAATAGTGAAAAATAAATCTTAGTACGTAGCAGATTTAAATAAAAGTTATATTAAAATCATGCAGTTTTCAAAAATCCTTCAGTAAGGATACTGTCAGGTTCTGTCAGGTTCTATCAACTGCCAAAGTCATTTTTGCACAGAGATCCTATCTTTTCTAACAAAGAGTATTTGAGCAGAAAATTGACATTCAGTGTCAATGCACCCAGGTGTACAAGAGAACTAAGGTTGTATTAAATGAGGCAATGTATGTAAAGCATTGTAGTGTAGCATCTGACACATAAAAAGCACTTAAATAGTAGCTGTTATTGTCTCTAACTGTAGTAAATGGTATACATTGCATTGTTGATATTTCCCTTTCCAGTTGTTTAATTAAAGAATAACACATCTCAGATACTCTGATAACCTCATTTCTCCTCCTGTAAGCTTTTTTCAATGTTATGTATTGGACGCAGGTATTAAGATTCCCTGCAAGCTGGATGTGTGTAAGTGGCAGTTAGCTGATTCTCCTGAATTGGCAACATTTTCGGTCAATAGGGGGCTCTCTTGTAATATTTTTAAAAACAGTTCTGTTGAGAAATAGAATTTTGAAAACAAATGCTGTGAGAATTCTGCATTGTATCTCATTTCAAAGCTGTCACAAAAATCTGTGAACAAGATATTGTATTTAATTCTGTTTTCCTAGCATGAGATCTCTGTATAAATATTTAAACTAGTATAGTGTAGCACTTTGTAAATATATCTAAATACATATATATTTATGTTTGTACACACATACATGCACATATACAAAGTTAACTGCATAATAGGCTTCTTAAATTTATAACTGCATTTATCTATAGTTGACTCAGTGGTGGTGTTTAGCTTTGCTGGATGATGCTGACCAATTTAGAGTTCCCCATATTTTCTGATAACTTACTCTGATAGCACAAGTTAGTATTTGCAGACTTTTAGTGAAAATTTGATTTTTACCATAAACTGATTATTTAAACAGAAGGTAATTTCCCGAGATTAGGAAAAATAAAAGCGTTTTAGATAAAAGCACTTTGTTACTATATAAAAAAAGTTTAAAATTGTCTAAGTCCATTAATGGGATAGTATAGTGTATAATATATAGC
This sequence comes from Eumetopias jubatus, assembly GCF_037043125.1. Taxonomy (NCBI): domain Eukaryota; kingdom Metazoa; phylum Chordata; class Mammalia; order Carnivora; family Otariidae; genus Eumetopias; species Eumetopias jubatus. The sequence goes on along the minus strand of NW_028274821.1, from coordinate 41,173,928 downwards.
CGATGTTTAAAAAATGTGCCTTGAATTTAAACAGATTAATTCTCAAGTGATTTTCTAAACCTGAGTGATCTGCTTACAGTTACAATAGTAATACATTAAAAAACAAAAGGCTAGGTAAAATACGTATTATTAGGCAAGTAGTAACCACACTGAAAAACTCAATTGTATAACCTTTTTTTAGAGTAATGTTTCTGATTAAGAATATAATAAATGTTCATGTTACGGTTGGATTTTGATACTTCCTTTTAAAAGAATGCAAGAGTTTAAGCTTAAAAAATAATCAACCAGGAGATGTTATGGTACTGTGGAGATTAGCGACATTCTTTCTTTATTTTTAAGGAGTAAAGATTAACTTGGTGACAAAAAATATGCTATTAATCTAAATTCTAAGATTGGGCGGTGAGCTCTCTGTTTGTTGGCCCCTTCCATGGTTTTCAGCTTCTCAGAGTACTTGTGGGAAGAAAAGTAGAAGTAGAAGGAGGTGGAGGTAGGGTAGGACGGTAGACCAGAGGCCTTAAACAGATCGAGGGACTTTCGTGATTGAATTCCTTAATAGGGCATTGCCGAGGTAGTCAGAGGGTGAGGGAAATAGACAGTGTGAATTGGAAGCAAGGAAATTTTTTGATATTTCCAGAAACTGCATTATCTTAACTGCCTAACAGCTTTAGATTTGGAGGTCAGTTCTCAGATCACCTGGAGATTTTCTCTCTTTCTGGCTTCCTGAGTAGTTTGTTATTGAGAGAACTCTTACATATAGACTGAGTACCTTTGCATTTCTCAAAGCTCTCTGGTTAAGAATGCCATCATTAAAGCGGGGGGGGGGGGAGTCAAGGAGGATGGGACAAGGTTAAGTCCATGAAGCCATAGCTGTTGGAGAGTATGTTTGAGTGCACATGTGAACACACTTCTGTGAAGGCCCTGCTTGCAAGTCGCAAAACACAGGAACTTTCGTGTTTACAAAGCATGAGCTCTTAAGTTTAGGGAATGCCTCTTTGAGTTTTGCATTTACTTCTATGTCTGATTTAAAAAAAAATAATGATACACCTTTGAAACAACAGTTTGTTAGGAATTGAACCAGCTATATCTTTTTTCCCCGAACAATGGCAGTATAATGCTATAGGGAAATGAAAACATTTGTGCAAGCTAAGTTCTAGTTTTGAACTAGGGTTTTCTGCGGGAATTATAAAATATTCTGAAAATTTGGAACACTAAAATTTTCAGCCTGCATCAGCCTTGAAAATTTTAGGATTACCACGTTAATTATTTTTCCTAGCTATGATTCACTGTTGTCATGGTGGAAGTGTAGCTCTAAGAATTTGTAAATACTTGTGGATATATATTTATTTTCAGCGACCAAGGATAGAATGGAAAAGTAAGACAAATTGGGAGTGCTTAGCAGTAAGGTCAGAGTGGCAGTTTTCAGTCTTCTTACTTCGAATCATTCAAATTGCTCTCCACAGCTGGGATGCTGTAATGGAAGAGCAATATCTAGAAGAAAGTTCTTGTTCTCTTGGCTACTGTCGCTTCCTCTGGCAAGTGTCTTCACTCCTTTGTTCCCGTTTCCATACCAATGAAACGAGGAGACTGCCATCTGCTCTTCCTGCCACACCGGGTGGTTGTGAGTTGAAGACCGATCGCATCCATGGACTTCCGTTGTGAAGTAGAAAGGGCTTTCCAAATGTGAGGTGGCATATTTAGCGTATAGCTGTTCCTGTGTGCTGTTGGCTTGTAGGTTGAAGTGCCATTAGCATAGCTCCGTAAAGTCAAGCATATATGAAGTTGTTTGTGTTTATTTTCAGTTTTCCCGATCCTGACGTGAACATCTTATTAAAGTTTAAAATACTGTTTCTGTTTTCCTTTTTTCTCCAGGATTAACAATTGTGTGGGTGAAGACAATCATTGGCTTTTTCTGCAGTTGTGTTTCTACACAGAACTTCTTACTTCCTACGCACTGATGTTTTCTTTCTGCCACTATTATTACTTTCTTCCAGTAAAAAAGCGTAACTTGGTAAGAAATGATTATAGCCACTAATGTTAGAGCGACGGTAGCATACAGTTATTAACATGTGGTTCCTTTACGTGCAGAAGATTGAAAACAAAAAACAACAAAAGTAAACGCCAAACTTGGTTAATTTTAAAATATATTGGGATTGAGAAAGTAGACCTTCATCTGACGTTCCCTTTTAACCAAATCCATTTATGATTATATATTAGGGTTGAGTGACTTTCTTGAAAAAGCAACATGTTAAATCTTTCGGTATATATGTTTTGGTTTAAAAATACCTACAACAATGAGAGAGTAAGTGAAAAATGCTAACTTCTTGTTTCCTTTCAGGAATAAAAATAGACTTAATTTTTTAAAGGTTCTCAAAGGAATGTTAAGTTTTTGAGAAAAGGGACTTTTCTCCCCTGACTTTTAACAACGAAAAGAAGAATTTGCAGGGTTCTTTAAAAAGTTGTTGTTATATATACTGTTGGAAACAGTGCTTTTCCCATTTTGTACAGGAATAACAATAGATCTTAGTTAAGACTTGTCCCAGATTGGTGATGTTAGGGGTGGTTATGGGAGTAAGAGCAGTGGCAAGTTTTCAGTACTTGACTATATACGTATCAACACCATGCTGTTGGGCATGCTGTGGGCATGTTGTTTCCATTCTCACTTTAATGCACACAACAACCACATGAGGTGGGGTACACTTTCCCCCACTTTTATAGATGAGCAAAGAGACTAATAGAGGTTAAATAGGTAGCTCCTGAAGGCACAAAGCTAGTAATTATTCAACTGATTTTAGTTGTAGAGCTGGGATTTGAATCTGATCATGTGTTTTTGAATCTTCTGTGTTTTGTGTGTACAGTTGATATTCAGTCTGATCTTGTGCATTATTTGGACTTGGATTTTGTTTTTGAAATACTGTGTGTGTGTGTGCGTGTGTGTGTGTATAAGTCAGAGAAAGAGGCAGACAGGCAGACAGAATGGAAAGAAAGCATGCACAAGAGTGCCTGTGTGTGTGTGTGTGTGTGTGTGTGTGTGTGTGTGTGTGTGTGTGTGTAGAAGGAGGGTAGAGTGGGAGCAAGCGAAGAAAGACCAGAATCCTTGATGGAGAAGGGGGATTTTTCTTTCCTATTTGTATCATTTTATACTGTTTAAATCTTAAAAATAACAATCTCAGTGGTGGCACATATAATTAAATTTTGGAGTAAGGGAGTGAAGGGCCTTTCTAAAGAATAAGGTCGTTAAGTTCTGTGTCTTTAGGTCATTTTTGTATATATGATCTTTTTTTTTTAATTAATTTATTTATTTCAGACAGAGAGAGAGAGAGAGGGAATGCATGAGGGGGAGGAGCAGAGAGAGAGGGAGAGAGGACCAAGCACACTCCTCCCTGAGCACAGAGCCTGACGCAGGGTTTGATCTCATGACCCTGAGATCACGACCTGAGCTGAAACTAAGAGTTGGATGCTTAACCAACTGCACCACCCAGGCGCCCCTATATATGATCACTTTGTATAAGTAAAAGAGGATATTTGCTGTTGTTGCTTGGCTGTGTATATTAGTTTGGTCTTGTGATGATTATGCTTATTAAATAAAGATTGAGCAATTAAAATTAGATACTAATAACTGAAAAAAGTTTAAAAGGGAGAAGTTTAAATATGGATGTTTGACATTTTCACACTGAGAATTTAGTGCACGCTAGTACTGTAGTTTTAGAAATGTTTTATCTGAGGGCTCCTGGGTGGCTCAGATGGTTAAGCGTCTGCCTTCGGCTCAGGTCATGATCCCAGCCAGGGTCCTGGAATCGAGTCCCGCATCAGGCTCCCTGCTCCTTGGGAGACTGCTTCTCCCTCTGCCTCTCTCTCACTCTCTCTCTCTCTCTGTCTCTCATGAATAAGTAAATAAAATCTTAAAAAAAAAGTTTTATCTGATTTATAGATTAATTTCTGATATAATTGGCATTATAGTTAGAAGATGTAAAAGGTTGAACGTATTCCCGCAAGAGTAACCTGTTTCAAATAATGGGGCCTAATAAGAAAAGCATTAAAATAAAATTGCCCAGTAAGATTAAGGTCATACTTTTTTAAGGAGAGAGAGAGATACAATTGGTGATGTTAATGAAACTTAATGGAGGTTCTCTAGGAGGAAGTGCATTGTAGTATAGTGAAGGGATTGGCAATTTGACCCTCCACCTGTTTTTATTAATAAAGTTATATTGAAACAAAGCTACTCTCATTTGTTTCCATGTTGTCTACAGTTGCTTTTGGGCTACAATAGCACAGTTAAGTAGTTTTGACAGGGTCATATGGCCCGAAAAACCTAAAATATTAACTCTCTGGCTCTTTATATTGAGTTTGCCAACCCTGGTAATAGAATGATCTTGGCTTTATAAACAGACACCCCTAGGATCAAGGCCTGGCTTTTGTTTTTATATGTATAACCTTTGACACCAGGTTTAACCATTCTGAATTACAATGTTCTCTTCTGGAAAATGTGAATAATAAGAGATTAAATGAGATAACACATGTGAAAGTATCTGATATGTAATAGATGTTCAGTTTATGTTACGTTTGACTTTATAAAAGCTCTCAGAAGGAGAAAACAGCTTTTCTTTGACCTATTAATTTTTTTTAAAGGTGATAATATTTGAATCCTTAGAAATATATATATAAATATTATATATTATATGATTTTATTAAATATATATTTACGTGCATACTGAATGTTGACAAAACACCAGCAGAATAGTAAATGTTTAAGAGATTGGGGCGCTTGGGTGGTTCAGTGGGTTAAGGGTCTGCCTTTGGCTCAAGTCATGATCCCAAAGTCCTGGGATTGAGCCCCACATTGGGCTCCCTGCTCAGCGGGGAGTCTCCTTCTCCCTCTCCCTGTCTCCTCCCCCTGCTCATGCTGTCTCTGTCTCTCTCCCTTTCTCAAATAAATAAATAAAATCTTTAAAAAAAATAAATGGAATTGTTTTCTTAAATCTCTTTCTGATAGTTTGTTATTAGTGTATAGATACACAACTGATATTTGTATATTGATTTTGTATCCTGCAACTTTACTGAATTAATTCACTAGTTCTGACAGTTTTTAGTGGTCTTTAAGTTTTCTGTATATATCATGTCATCTGCAAAGGACAGTTTTACTTCTTTTCTAATTTGGATGCCTTTTATTTTTTGTCTTGCCTTATTGCTCTGACTGGCAGTACTAAGTTGAATAAAGGTGGTGAAAATGGGCATTCTTGTCTTGTTCCTGATCCTACAGGACAAGCTTTCAGCTTTTTATTATTGAGTATGATGTTCCTCTGGGCTTGTCATATATGGCCTTTATTATGTTGAGATATGTTCCTTCTATGCCTAATTTAAGACTTTTTATCATGAATGGATGTTGAATCTTGTAGAATGCTTTTTCTCCATCTGTTGAGATGATCATGATTCTTTCTTTTTTACCATTCTACTAATGTGGTGTATCACATTGATTGTTTTGCAGATATTGAACCATTCTTGTATCCCTGGAATAAAACCTACTTGATCATGGTGTATGATTTTTTTAATGTATTGTTGAATTCAGTTTACTAATATTTTGTAGAGGATTTTTACATCTATGTTCATTAGGGATTTTGTCCTGTGATTTTCTTTTCTTCTAATGTTGTCTGATTTTGGTATTAGGTTAATGCATGTCTTGTAAAATGATTTTGAATGCAGTGTAGCTGCTTCTGCTTGCTTTTGGTTTCCACTTACATGGAATATCTTTTTCCATCTTTTCACTTGCAGTCTGTTTGTCCTTAAAGCTGAAGTGAATCACTCGTAGGCACCATATTGTTGAGGGTTTTTTCTTTAATCCATTCAGCCATTCTTTGTTTTTGATTGGAGAGTTTAGTCCATTTACATTTAAAATAATTATTGATAGGCATGCACTTAATATTGCCATTTCGTTAATTGTCCTCTGGCAATTTTATAATTCTTTGTTCCTTCTTCTCTTGCTCTCTTCCTTTGTGATTTGATGATTTTCTATAGTTGTGTTGTGTAGGAATTGCTCAGCTAGTTTATGGATTTCTTTCAAAGAATTGTTCCATATGTAGCAGTAGATTCAGTGTGTCTGTAAAAAGAGTTGAGTTCAGGAGCCTTGTATGTCACCACCTTGGACTGGAATTCCTTTTCTTTTCTTTTTTTTTGGTCTTTGTACTTTAGCAGTTATTCTGTGATGTGCTTCATTGCTTTCTTTGCATTTTTCCTCTTTGAGAGAGTTTATATAATTTCTTAAATCTCTGGCTTGATGACATTCTTAAGTTATAAACATTTCTTGGCCTCTGTTACTTCAAATATTCCTTCTGCCAAACTTTTCTTTTGCATTTCTGATATTCTGATTTTATGTACATGATTTCTTTTTTTTTTTCTTGATGCTTCAGAGTGGATATTTTCTACTGACCTTTATTCTGGTTTACTGATCAGCTCTTCTGTCTAATCTGTCAGACCTTCTACTGAGTTACTCAGTTCTATTTTTCACTTTCAAAATTTTCATTGATAACTTTTTCATAGATCACTTCTTTAGTGAAATTCTCCCATTTGTCATCCATACTTTTGAGCATTTTAATTAAAGTTATTTTAATGTCTATGTCTGTCAATTTCAGTATTGAGATCTACTTATGGGTCTATTTCTGTTGACTTTTTTTTCTGTCTCTCTTAGTTTCCAGATAGTCAGTCCTTTCTTCTGACACATCTGATAGGTTTTGTTGGATACCAGGCAATTTCTATGACCAACTGTAGATAAGCTGGTTGATTTTTTTTTTTTCAAGATATGATTTACTCCTTTTTTTGGATAGGCAATAAAGAGAAGGCTCATCTTGATCCAACCAAGGGTTTGTATGACAAATATTCCTAAGGTTAAATAACAGAACATTGGTCTTAATATAGCATTTCCTTTGAACATGACATTTATTAACATTTATTGAAGTTTGGAAGGATTTATGATTACTGGGCTTTGTCTTTGTGAAGGACTACTTTCAGTTTTCCTTCTCTTATGATGTAACCCTTCATGAGTCTCAGCTGAAAAATTTAGGTGTTTACTGTGGATCGTGCCTTCCTTGTTCTTTCCCCAACTCTGTGAGACTACAGACAGTTCCGAGCCTCTGCTTGTGCTTGACCTTTCATACCGGGTATGAATTGACAAGTACCTTATGGTAAAAAGCAGTGCAGAATGTAGGACTCACCTTAGTGCGTTTCTGTGCTCTTGGATCTTGGCCCTCTAAGCCTTAGCTAGTTTGGCTACTTCCCAGTTGTCTTTAGTCAGTTGTTTATTTATTAATTAATTGGATTTTATGTGGCTTTTAGTAGTGTTCTTATTGAGGGGCATCTCATAAAACTTTCCCCCAACAGATGACATTGGCAGTAGCATTTTGTTTAAAAATCTTTCCAAGTGATTTTTTTTTTTCCCAAAGATTTACTTATTTTAGAGAGAGAGAGAGTGAGCAGGGGAAGGGGCAGAGGGAGAGAATATCCAAGCAGATTCCCACTAAGCTCAGGCTCCATTCGGGGCTTGATCTCAGGAGCCATGAGATCAGGACCTGCGCTGAAAATGGGAGTCGGATGCTTAACCGACTGAGCCACCCAGATGCCCCACTTCCCAAGTGATTCTAATCTGTGTTGCCTAACTTTGCAGCTCCAGGAGGCAACACTCATGTCATAGTCTATAGAAAAGGTATCCTATGGAGTTGTGTAGAAAGTGCAGCTCTAGCCATAGGGTTTGAGAACTGTTGTGCTGTAGGAAATGAGGCTTGGGATGGACTTTAATATAGGTAGAAATTAACCAGATGAGATGGAGGCAGTCGTTGGACAAGAGAACAACTAAAGGTTAGAGGCAATCATTGAAATAATTGGTTTTAAGGTCAAATCTGTTCTAAAATACTAATATACTGTCTAGCAAATATTTCTAAGGTGAAATAGAACCTTGCTCTTACTGTAGCAGTTCTTTTAATGACAACATTTACTGTATTTTTTTATAAGGTAGAAAATACAAGTAATTTCAGTACAAAAGTCACCATTGTTACCATTGACACTTAAAAAAAAATGTTTTGTCATGGAATATTCTTCAAACAGCCCTGCCCCCTCAATTTTTTCCCAAGTTTTTGCCTGTGTCTTTTTTATTTTTCTCTAAAACAAACAAAACTATAACCAGCTCTTCCCTTTGTGTGGAAAGCTCGCCAGATAGTGTCAGAAACATGTTAATTCACATTGTTACCCTTTCAGTTATTTGAGATATGAAATAAAGATCCCCAGATGTCCCTGATTATCTTTGGCGATTGTATTAATGATGACTCTGCATCTTTCTTGTAGAGATATTAGCACAATTAAGGGATGCCATGGACTTTGACCAGGTTCTTCTGTCATTCAAAGGAAGTGAAAAAGCTTTAGTCTGTGTTCTTTATACCCTCTCAGGTTGGTAGATGGCAGCATAGTATCTTTTCTAGCCAAATTCTAAGGCCAAGTGCTTGTTCCCTGGGTGGGAAGAGAAAGTGTTAACAACTCTTCCTTCAGTTTTTGTTTCTTTTGTTTGTTTGTTTTTAAGGTAAGAGCGTTTATTCATTAAACAAAAGAAGAAATGGATTGCCATTTAAACTTTGCTGTAATGGCACTCAGCCTGTATTCAGTAGAAAACTGGTATATTTTCGTTAAGCTCAAGGAAAAGAGAGAGAAAGCAAGCTGTTCACAAACTGGGAAGTAAAGGGCTTGGGACCCTGATTTGCTTCCGTTTCTCTTCTCTTAGCTTCCTCTTGTCAGGTCTTTCTGGGCTGGATTGTTTTAACCGCTTTGCAGTTGCCCCCCCCCCCCTTTTAGAGTAACTTAATACTTTTTAAAAAATTTCTTCTTATTTTTTACTTTCAAAATATCCACCTATCGTGAACTTTCAAGGATTTATATATTTTTACTATGTGAGATTTTGAGGAAATATTTCAAATATCCTTTAATGAGGGAAGGAGACGTATAGGAGATAAGGAATTTATTCATCACGAATCAATGCCCAAAATAAGGATATATTTTTAAGCTGTAGATATTGATATATATTCTAAGTTTTATACTAAAGGCCTACAGACCTAAAATGAATAAGTATTACTATCTTCTTTGTAAACAGTCACTAAAATAATCTCAAGAGTCTCAGTATAAAACAAAAATACATAAATGGAAAAACTGTAGAAACTTAATAGGTATCTTTCTAAATAAACATGGATAACTTAAGCATTTTTAGTTAGAATCACAGAATCCAAAATCAGTAAAGATCATAGGCTTTGAGATATTTGAATAAGTTTTTCAAATGTTAGATGTCAGTTTAGTTTGACCATCATTTGTATTTATCATGCCAATATAATGTTAAATTTTACTTTTTAAAACCCTTCTTGAAACTAATGTCTTATTTTAAGTAGTTACCGGGATGAAATCATTTTAAAGATTTTAAGACTTTAATTGGCAGTGATTTGGCATTTTAAATTAATAAAATAAATGGATATTAAAGAAAATTTTCATTGACCAAGGTCCATATTTGACTATTTTCCGCATAGTTATTTTAAGTATTTATAAGCAAATGCCTAGTCATTTGGTCTATTTTTAAAGTATAATAATGTATTTCATTTTATTGTTTGCTAGCTTACCAAAAGTAATAGTAGAAAATTATAGCTGTAAAATTAAATATGAAGGAAGGTATCACTTTACCTAGTATGCTTTTAAAAATTTATTATTCATGGATTCATGAATATATCATTAGTCATATTTTTCATGAATTTTACTTTCTGTTATTCTTGATCTGTAAGCATTTGATTAGTGGAAAATGCCAACTCATTTAAAATACCTCTGAGAGGATAAGTAGTATGGTTCCCATTGTACAGAGAAGGTGACTAAGAGTCAGAGAGGCCCCAAACTTGTCTAGTTACCACTTGGCAGAGCTATGATTTTGACCCATTTCTGTCTGTCCCTGAGTCAGTGTTCTTTCCATACTACCAAGATGCTATTGTACTTTTTGTATTTTTCCCTAGGGTGATTTTTTTTTTTTAAACAATATTATGGTCACATTGTTAATTTAAAAAAAAATACAGATTTTAAAGAAATGCTAAAGCATCACAAAAATCTGTGTTTTAGGGAAAGCTCATTGAATCTCCTGATTGGTGAATTCATACTTTTGCTGTTTTCATTTTTCACTGAGGCAACCTGTTTTTAGTAGCTCATCTAATATGAAGACTGTCAAAATAGACCTTATTAAAGGCATTATAGTGGTTTAAATATTTTTAAAAATATGTACTTGCTGGCAATCTCATATTGTAGGGAATACTGTCTCTCTAGGTGAGAAAATCGGAGGTGGTTTTCTTTTTGAAATAAAGAATTCATAGCTAGTAGTATAGAGATTTTGTAGCTAATCATTTGTGTCATACCACGTTTGTTCTAAAGTGACATCTTTTAAATTGTTTTTACATGAAGTGGATTCAGATAATTTGTAATTGATTCTTACATACCTGTTTTTTTGTGAAGGCCAAAAACCAATATATTAACTGCATTTAAGGCTATAGGGAGAGTGGCAGAAGGGGGAAGGAAGGGAGAGAATTTCAAAAAGTACGTGCTGCCAATATTCAGAAGAGGAAAATAAATAATGTTTAGCAGTCCAGCCAACTCTTCAGCTAGGAAGATACATTATTATTATTCCAACTAGCTCATATCTAATAGCGTTGCTAAGGATTTGATGTCAGATATAACAATGCCACGGAATTAGTTGTGTAGCTTTTTGGCTAACAAAGAATAGAAATAACCAGAAGCTTTGATTGGAGGTAGCTTCGAATGTTGGTAAATCTCTATTCTTTCTATATAATCAATCTTTAAAAGTATTTCAGACTTTACTCAATAACCTCTGTTTTTTGGTATTTATAAAGTCATTCATTTATTTATCACGGTCACTTTACAATGGATAGAATCACTGAAATATGTATTTAACTTTTTGGATTTGGGAGAAAAATAGTTGAGAATAGGCAAGAATAGTGTGGAATTAAGAAAAAATGAAATGAAAATTATTTTTAATGCTAATATGGTGGTAATTTGGCGTTTTTATGCGTGTATCCTGAAATGGTGGTGGAGATATCATCCCTTGGTAATTTTTTTTCCTTGAAAGTAGTGGTGTCAAATATATAATTAGTTTATATTTGTAGAAAAAGAAACAGTTTAAGAATACCCTATTATTGGGACACCTGGGTGGCTCAATTGGTTAAGTGTCCTGACTCTTGATTTCAGCTCAGGTCTCCATCTCAGGGTCCTGAGTTCAAAAAAACCCAAAAAGAATACCCTATTATTCTAACAATTGTCAGTTGAATGTGTCAGTATATCCCAGTGCTTTTAGTGATGGATAGAACATGGAAACATTATAATAAGTCTTGACCTTGCCCTGCAATACCAGGTCTCCTGAATATATGTCTTCAGTAAATTTGTTTATATAGCTAATTATTTATGAATATTACAGCATTAAGCATAAAAGATTTAGCAGTTTTTATTTCTCTCTGAGAATGGTTCAGTCACTTTGAGTTTAAATGGTTACAGCCTGGAAGCAATTTTATTGTCTCGCTCATTTTTTTTTTTTATTTTAAGATTGAGTGATTGATTTTAGAGTGAGAGAAAGAGTGCACGGGCCTGGGGAGGGGCATAGGGAGAAGGAGAATCTCAAGCAGGTTCTGCACCCAGGGCTTGATCTCATGACCCCAAGATGATGATCTGAGCCAAAATCAAGAGTCAGACACTTAATTGACTGGGCCACTCAGGTGGCCATCTCACTCATCTTTGACCGAACATCGTAAGTTAAATGGTAAGTATAGCAAGAAAACATGGTATCTTTTTTTTTTAATTCCTCCAGTTTTTCTAGAGTTTTTACTACTGAAATATGGGAAGGCAGACAAAATGGTTTTTCTAAAATATTTTACCCTCAGCCATGAAACTGGCAGTCAGGTGCCAGTGCAGTTTGCTCCCTAAGAAAACTGCAATTATATCTTTATCAAAATTTAATGTGTCATCCTGAACCCTCAATGATAGCCATTAGTTAAGTGTGATTGATGATTTTTTTTTCATTTAGAACATTAATTTCCATTAGAATTTAACAAAACTGAAAAAATGCATTTTACTTGGGGGCTGGACATGAGAGAGGGATGTACAGAATAGTCCTATAACTTCTTTGGGATATTATGATCAAACTTAAACTAAGGCTCATTCCAAAATGTTCTGATAACCATACAGATGTAACAGGATTTTATTTTATGCAAGAGTAATTGCCGCAGGAATCTTAACTTCAGCATGTGAAGTTGGTTTTGAAGCCATTTTGAAAATTCAAATCTGTATGCTTTAGATATCTCCATTGTGATATAAGCTATTTCATTTTTGAAAAATAGAGGGAACCAAATCCCTTCCAGCAGTGCAGTGGGGGAGGGAGGGAGATTTTGTCCCTCAGAGGACATTGGTCATGTCAGGAGACATTTTTTTGGTTGTCACAGATCTGGGGAGTGCTTCAGGCATCTAGTGGGTAGAGGGCAGGGATGCTGCTAAATATCCTACAAGGCATAGGGTAGTCTCCCCAACGGAGAGTGATTTAGCCCAAAGTATCAACCGTGCTGAGGTTGAGAAACTTTTTAGTAAGAGGAAGATCATAAATACCTCAGATCTTGTTAATTTTCAGATTAGTCTCATAAAAACACAGAAAACTACTTGAAATAATGGCTTATAAATAAAGATTGCTTCCTACTGATGCTATAAAAACTTACATTTTATAATAATGTAAAATTTTATTTGTGAAACATGTTTATTTTATTTTTTTTTAAGATTTTATTTATTTGAGAGAGAGAGAATGAGAGCCAGAGAGCACGAGAAGGAAGAGGGTCAGAGGAAGAAGCAGACTCCCTGCTGAGCAGGGAGCCCGATGTGGGACTCGATCCCGGGACTCTAGGATCATGACCTGAGCCAAAGGCAGTCGCTTAACCAACTGAGCCACCCAGGCGCCCAAAGCATGTTTGTTTTAAAAAATTACTAAAAACACTCATTTAGCCATTTAACAAATATTTGTTGGGTGTCTATTGTGTGCATTGTTCCCTAATCTAGGCTCTGAGGATGCAGCAGTGAATAAAACCCAAGTTCTTGCATTAAGGAGGTTATATTCTAATTGGAGGAGACAGGCAATAAACAGATATATAACATGCAAAAAAGTATTATTAAGTGTAATACAGTTGGGTAAGGGATAGAGATTAATGATTGATAATACAGTCAGAGAAGGCCTTTCTCAATAGTGACGCTTGAGCAGAGACCTCGAACTCAAGCAAGTCACTGATATTGGGAGGGAGAGCATTCCAGTGAGAGGAAAGAACCCGTGCCAAGTCCCCCTGGGGTGGGAGTGCACTTGATATTGTCAAGGAGCAGTAAGAAGACCAATCTACCTTGAGTGGAGCAAGTTGGGGAGAAGGTAGGAGGAGCTGAATTGAAAGCAGTGAGGGATGGAATTGGAGGTTAGAGATGGGTTCTTTTTTTAGGATGTTTGTGGTCAGGACTTTGGAGGGTTTTGAGCAGAGTTACACAAACTCATTTACATTTTAGAAAGAAAACTGATGGGAAATAAATTGAGGGAGGACAAGCATGGCAGCAGTAAGACTAGTTGCGAGACTATTAAAATGTAGTCCAAACATGAGATGATTATGGGAGTGGTGGAAGTGTTGAGAAGTGGGCCATTATAGTTTGAAGAGCTAAAGGATTTGGTGATGTTTGGATGTGGGGTATGAGGTAAAGTGTGACAAGTCGAAGATGATTGCAAGGTTTCATGGCCTGAACAACTGGAAGAATAGACATATCACCTCCTGAGATGGAGAAGCCTGGAGGAAGAGTTGGTTTTAGGAGGAAGTTAACGATTTTTGGTTTAATGTATTTACTTTGAGATGCCTATTCCATATCTAAGAAGAGATGTTAACTAGACAGATGCAGGGATCAATTTCAGTGGAGTGATGTGAGCTATAATCTATGCACTTTCAGCATAAAGATGCTATTTAAGGCCATGGGATTTGATAGGAGATTTTCTAGGGAGTAAGTACACATAGAGAAGAAAAGAGGTCTGAAGACCAACCCAGGGCACTCTTGAATTTTAGAAGACAGAAAGATGAGGAGGAATCAGAAAGGTAACTAAGAAGGAGCAGCCAGTGAACCAGGAGAAGAGTGGTGAAAGAGAGGGTCAAGGAAGTTGATGGTGTACTGAGGGGAAGTTATAGCAGTGTACTGTGGCGTATAAACAGGGAGTCAAGCGAAAGTATTGGGGGAAGACAGTAATAGGTAGTGAAATGGTGGTTGCGTCAACAGATTGGAGGTCCCACTGATGTTGAGAATTTGTTAGCATTGATGGCCTACAGGGAGTTAGGCTCCAAAGGTAGGAGGTAGGTATTCAGAGTGTGCTGTGCTTGAATTTGCATTTATGTAACGGGTACAGTTATAGGAAACGGTATTATCTAGGATTTAATCAAAGAATTTGGATCGAGGGGCGCCCGGGCAGTTAAGCATCTGCCTTCGGCTCAGGTCATGATCCCAGGGTCCTGGGATCAAGCCGCGCATCAAGCTCCCTGCTCAGTGGGAAGCCTGCTTCTCCCTCTTCCACTCCCCCTGCTTGTGTTCCCTCTCTCGCTCTGTCTCTCTCTGTCAAATAAATAAAATTAAAAAAATAAAAAATTGGATTGATTTTAGATTAGGATAGAAGATAAAATTGTTGAAAGAAATGAGTTCAAGGAATTCACAGACACAAGTATTAATTAGAAGACTTACTTGCTAGATCGTAAGTGGCCAGATTCAACTCTTGGCTTATTTTCATTTAGCTTGCATCAAGAGGTGATGCCCCCACTGCTCTCTAGTTTTATAACATTTTGGAAGTTTAATTGATAGCATTACAAAAGATTGCCAGATAGGAATGTAGGAGTATTATTCCGTGCAGGCACCCCTCTCTTCCTCTGTTGGTTTGTGGGGGGTGTGTGTGTGTGTGTGTGTGTGTGTGTGTGTGTGTGTGTGTGTACATGTTGCCTGTGTGTTTCTTTTTCTGTGTTTATCTACACTATTGCATGTGTACAGCAGTCTCTATAGGCAGGGCTCTGCATCTTCACATGTTGTGGGGAGGAGACTCTGCTCTTTTGTCTAGCGTTCTTCCTCTTTTCCATTGATTCATTCAGTAAATACTTACTGAGTACCTGCTGTGAGCTAGAATTGGTTCTAGGTTCCAGGGACTCATCATTGAACAAAAAGGCAGAAGTCCTCATCCTCAAGAAATGTACCTCCTGGGGGGCGCCTGGGTGGCTCAGTCATTGGGCATCTGCCTTCAGCTCAGGTCATGATCCCAGGGTCCTGGGATCGAGCCCCGCATTGGGCTCCCTGCTCAGCGGGAAGCCTGCTTCTCCCTCTCCCACTCCCCCTGCTTGTGTTCCCTCTCTCGCTGTCTCTCTCTGTCAAAAAATAAATAAAATCTTAAAAAAAAAAAAAAGAAATGTACCTCCTGCTGAGCGAGTACATGTACATACTCCGGCAGGAAGTACATAAAGAAATAGATATATATTGGGTGGAGGTAGGTACTAGGGAAAGAAATAAAATAGACCAAGGAGATAAGGAATGCTGGGAGTTTCTGTAGTTTGGTCAAGGAAAAACAAGCAAATAGGCTCCAATAAAAATAAGCAAATTGGGTCTCTAATAAGGTGGTATTTAAGCAGAGACCTGAAGAAAGTGAGGAAGCAAACATGGGTATCTGGGGAAAGAGTTTGCTAGGAAGAACAAATGTAACAGCCCTGATGTGGGAGTTTGCTTGATGTGTTCAAGAAATAGCAAGGAGATCAATATGGTGGGATCGGAGTGGCCCAGGAAGAAAGCGGTAGATGGGATCACAGAGCAGTGGGACTCCTCCTCTCTCCTTTTTTCCTTCTGTCTCATATCCTTTCCTATAACTTATTTGACGTTTTTTGTCTCTCCTTTCATAGGCCATATGTAACCAAATTTTATTTTCCACTTTGTTATATGTATTTTAAAAGAGTTTTGTTTCTATTTATGAAATCAAAGTATTTTTATATTGTATTTTTCAAGGTCACAACTTTCTTCTCAAGTGTAGTTTAATTTTTTGTACCTTCTATATTGTAAAACACAGAGGAGTGTACACAAATAAAAACAAACAGCCCAGTGAATTATCACAAATCCTCTTTGAGCAATTCTTATAAGATTTATTCTTTTTGTTATTAGACATAGTTCCTTTTCATTGTAATGAATATCACTATAAATTTATTCATGGTGCAGTTGACCCTTGAGCAGCACAGGGGTTAGGGGAGCCGACCCCCTGTGCAGTTGAAAATTCATGTATAACTTTGACTCCCCCAAAACTTCACTACTGATAGTCTTACTGTTGACTGACAGCCTGAGCAATGACATAGTCGGTTAACACATATTTTGTATAGGTATTATATACTGTATTCTTACAATGAAGTAAGCTAGAGAAAAGAAAATGTTATTAATAAAAGCATAAGGAAAAGAAAATACATGTATAATATAGGGGAAAAAATCTGGATATAAGTAGACTGGTGCCAGTCAAACCAATATTGTTCAAGGGTCAACTGTATTTCATTTAATTTAAGACTATCCATTCTATTGATGGACATTTACATTATTTCCAGTTTGGGGCTGTTAGAGATGATGGTGCCAGAAAGCAGCCTTGTTCATGTCTCTCCTGTATATGTGCATGTATTTCCCTTGACTTATAGCTAGAAGTGATAGTGTTCAAAGGATATATCTGTGTTCCTTTAGATACTGTTATACAGTTTTCCAAAGTGGTCCTATGAATTTAAACCCCCACTAGTAGAGAATATAAGTTCAGAGTACTTCACAGCCCCACTAATACTCGTTCAGGTCTTCTTTTTTCTTTTTTTAAACATTTATTTGAGAGAGACAGAGATAGAGAGAGCATGAGTGGGAAGGAGGGGGAGAAGCAGACTCCCTGCGGAGCAGGGAGCCCGCTACAGGGCTCAATCCCAGGACCCTGGGATCATGACCTGAGCCAAAGGCAGCCGCTCAGTGGACTGAGCCACCCAGGCGCCCCTCGTTCAGGTCTTCTTAAAGTTAGCCATTTTGCTGGAGATGAGTAGTACTTGATTGTGTTCTCATTTGCATTTCTCCAATGACTAATGGTATTGAGCCCCTTTTCATATGTTTACTGACCACATGAATAGCCTATTTTACACAGTGTGCCTGTGTAAGTATTTTGCCTATTTGGTGGTGGTGGTGGTGGTGGGGTGGTTATTTGACTTTTTTTTTTTTTTTTGGTAATTGTAGGGCATTTTAGATTTGAACTCTTTTTTGAGTATGTATAATAAATATCGTCTGCTCTCTAGTTTACCTTTTCTCTGTTGATGGTATTTTTTGATTAACAGAAGTTTTTAATTTAAATGTACTTATCAGTCTTTTCCTTTTTGGTTAGTGTTTTTTGGGTTCAATTTAAGAAGTCTTTTTCTGTCCCCAAATCATCAATATAATTCTCCCACGTTGTCTTCCAAGTATTATATTTTTTTACATTTCCACCTGGAATTGATTTTTGTGTCTCTCATGAGATATGAATCAGGGTTTCATTTTTTTTTTCCACAGATGGATAGCCAGTTGATTTAGCACCATTTATTAAAAAGATAATTCTTTCTACTCTGCAGTGCCATCTTTGTCAGAAACCAAGCCATATATGTGTGTATCTGTTTCTGGTTCTTTGCTAGTCCGTTGGTCTATTTGTCTGTCCTTGTGGTTGTACCATGTCATAACTATAGTTTTATAGCAAATCTTGTTATCCAGTGGAGACTCTTCTTTTTTTCATTATTTTTGCTCCCTTGGGAGCCTTTTTAGACATTTTCTCCCCTTCCCTCTATGAAATTAAACACTAAGGAATAAGATTTTGTCAGGTAGGTTTGATTTGTGTATGGCCACAAAACTATTGAAATAGGTGATTTTTTTTCCCCCGGGAAGAACCAATTTTCTCCCTCCTTGGGGGCCATATTACCTATATTGAGAATGCATGCAGTAAGCCAAACCCTCCCACCTTTTTCTTTTTATATAGGAGTGGTATGTATTCGTTGTGTTTTGTTCATTCCTATGAAATTTAGAAACAGCTTACTTAGCAATTTGTACAAATCAAAGCAAAGTAAAATTAAAGAGAAACTGCTATCAGTAGACTATATGCTGTGCTGGTGGGGGATTTTTATTGGGATTGTATTAATTTTATACATCAGTTTGGAGAGTTGAATATCTTTAACAGTACTGAGTTTCCTGATCATAAGCGTAGTATAGCTCTAAGAAGAAAATTGCTTCAGGAAGGAATTGGAACCAGGATGAGTTCTATAACCATGAGTGAGTAGTTAAAACTTCTGCAAAGCATATTCACAGATTTACCAATGAGTTCTGGCTCTATCAAATATGAAAGGAAACAATAATTCTAGTCTTATACAAACTCTTTTTAAAAAGAACAGAAAAAGAGGGAACCCTCCCCAGCCCATTTTATGTGTACAGCATATGCTGAATATATAACTTATCAAAGATAATGAAGAATGAAAGGAAACTATAGTCTGATTATGATCATAGATAAACAACTTCTGCACAAAATATTGGCAAACTGAATCTGGATATATATGTAACCAGCCTGATCAAGTTGAGTTTATCTTAGACATGAAAGGCAGTTTTTACATTAGAAAATCAGTGTTGTTATCACATTAACAGATTAGAAAAAAAAATCTTGTGTATGCCGACAACCGTTTAGACAATGAAATTAATAGCAAAACCATTTATAATAGAATCAAGAAACAGGAAGTTCCTGAATTAAATATGGCCAAAAAAGTATAAGACCTCTGGGGGGAAAATATGAAGCTTAATAGAGAAAATATGTGTGTGTGTGTGTGTGTTTGTGTGTGTGTGTGTGTGTGTGTATCTGATTGTGTACTGTAACTTGAAAGACTTAATTAAAATTTTTCTGGAAATACACATGGATATCCATATAGTAAAAATAAATTCAGACCCCCGTATTTCACTGTGCACAAAAAGAATAAACATCAATTCCAGGTGGATTAGTGACCTAAATTGGAAAGGCAAAGCTACAGAGCTTTTAAAGGCTTTGGATGATAATATAGAAAAATGCCATTATTACCTCAGGATTGGGAAAGGTTTTTTAAACAGGAAATAAAAAGCACTAAAGGAAAAGATTGATAAATTGGTCTACATTAAATTGAAGCCCTTGGAGTTATCAAAATATGCCATAAAGAAAGTGAAACGGTAGACTCAGAGTAGAAGGTATCTGCAATATACAACTAAAACTTGGTAATATCCAAATGGTATGAAGAATGAGTAACCTTTACCTTCAGGGTAGGGATGAGGGAGAGAATGTGATGGGGAAGGAATGCACAGATGAAAGCTCTGTATGCTGTCAAATGTTCTCATTCTTGAGAGGGTGGTGTTACTTTTCTCTAAACTGAACTTACATCTTATGCATTTCCTGGATATAAGCACATTTCTTAACAAGAAATGGGGAAAATGAAAATGATAAAGGAATACAGTTGTTATATCCATTTGCTAGGGCTGCCATAACAAAATGCTACAGACTGGAAGGCTTACACAACAGAAACTCATTTTCTTGTGGTGCTGGAGGCTGGAAGTTGAAGAGCAAGTCAGCAGGTTGAGTTTCTCTGGACACCTCTGTCCCAGGCTTGCAGATGGGCCACCTTGTTGCTGTGTCCTCACCTGGTCTTTCCTCTGTGCTTGAGCTGTGTCCTGTGTTTCTCAGTTTCCTCTTATAGGGACACCAGTCAGATTGGATTAGTGCCAGCCCTAAGGGACTTGTTTTAACTTAGTCTCCTCCTTAAAGGCCCTGTCTCCAAATACAGTCACATTCTGAGGTACTAGGAATTAGGACTTCAACATAATGGGTTTTGAGGGAGACACATTCAGCCATAACGCTGAATATGTAGGAAAGATCTCGAATAGCAAAAGGGTTCTTGTGATTTGGATAAAGTTTTCCAAGCGAATCTTTAGATCCCAAAAGTGCTACATCGAAAAAAATGTAAAGTGAAGATGTTGTGCTCTGAAGAACTTTGCTAAATGACCAAGATTTGGATTTAGTACTGAAGATGTTCAATATGTGTGTGTAATCTTGGAATGCAGTTATGTTTTGAAAATGTTAAGAGTGATAAAAAGAAATTTCTCAAAGTATTTTACTGTTTTACACGAATACTCTTAAATATAAGTGTGCAACCTGGTGAATAAATGTAATATTAGAATTAGATCTTACAGTCTCATCATCCTCAACATTTATAAATTCTAGGTGGCAAAATTTGTTTAAGAGCTTTTCACTGGGAGAAGAGAAGATGCTTTTTATTTGGTCATATATGGTATATTTTCTACACCAAGCTCTACTATTACACCAAAAGTGCATTTCTTTTTTTTTTTTTAAAGATTTTATTTATTTATTTGACAGAGAGAGACAGTGAGAGAGAGAACCCAAGCAGGGGGAGTGGGAGAGGGAGAAGCAGGCTTCCCACTGAGCAGGGAGCCCAATGTGGGGCTCCATCCCAGGACCCTGGGACCATGACCTGAGCCAAAGGCAGACGCTTAACGACTGAGCCACCCAGGCGACCCCCATATGTGCATTGCTGAAATTCACCCTACTCTGTAAAATTATGCAGTGAAAACCACAGAGCTTATGGGAAGATGGAGGCACAACACTCAGAAACTTTGTCAGTGACACTCAAAAGGGTCAGAACCTAATACTATCAGCAGCACGGTTTCACACATGTTAAATAGTTGAGAAATACATAAATACGATACCAAACTTGACACTTTACCTTAAAAGAGACCTGCCATGTTGTTGTGGCAGTGGGCAAGAGATGGGTTACAGTAAGTGATGTGCTGGGAAGTAACAGAAGGAGAGTCATCTGAAATCGGAAAGGTGTAATAGCAGATGTGGATGAGTGAGGCTTCTAACACAGAGGATCAGTTGTGGTAGTCGATAGGTGTTCGGGTGTACGCATGTGTTTTGTGTATTCCCAGAAGCCTTAATTTAGCTGGGTTCAGTTTTCCGTGTTCATCTAGGGTTTCTTGCAGATGAAATCACAATAAGCAAACACAGAATTCTTGCTATGCTCAAGTTGTTTAATGTATGGACCACGTTGGAACAAATTTGTCTTTTCAAACAGCATTATAGCAGAACTTACTGCACTTAATTTTTTTTAACTTTTTTATTATGTTAATCACTATACATTACATCATTAGTTTTTGATGTAGTATTCCATGATTCATTGTTTGCGTATAACACCCAGTGCTCCATTCTGCACTTAATTTCTTGTATCATGCATGGCTCCATCTTTTCATCTTTACATGATTGGTAAGGACTCTAGACTCTTTTCACTGAGCGTTTGAAATGACTGCCTAATATCTGACTGCTATACAGCACCGTAAGTGTCTTGGTGGAGTTTAAGTTTTTCCAAGCCAATGAATTGAGCGGTTTGGGCGTAGACTCAGATTTCTGCTTGAGTCTGGTGGATAGTCACTGTGATACATCGAAAAGCATCAGTTCTGGGCGCCTGGGTGGCTCAGATGGTTAAGCGTCTGCCTTCGGCTCAGGTCATGATCCCAGGGTCCTGGGATCGAGTACCGCATCGGGCTCCCTGCTCCTTGGGAGCCTGCTTCTCCCTCTGCCTCTCTCTCTCTCTGTCTGTCTCTCATGAATAAATAAATAAAATCTTCGAAAAGCATCAGTTCTTTTGTTTTAAGCAAGCTCATTATGTTCAGTGACCTCCCTGTTTTTCATGTTGCTACCAGGATACCTTTAAGCCTTAACCTGAATCACTGTTAAAAAAGCATGTGGGTGGTTATGTTTTGGGGGTCCTTCCCATTCATCTGTTGCTTCTGTCCACTGTGGAAGTGTTATTGCAGAGTTTAGCCGCTGTAGGTTTCCAGAACTCCGTCTCACTCCTCTAGTCTGTCTGCTTGGTAACAGAGTAAATGAAATGCTTCTTGCTTGCCTGTCTTTCCACCACTTTCTTGGGTTCACTTTCAAGACACTCATTTTTATGCCCTGAGACAGGAAATCAGCTTTCCCTCACAGCATTTACATGTCTCCTTCCTGTCTAGGCATTGCTTGATGTTTCTACAGTCTTCTGCATATATCCCTGGTAGAACATAGATCACACTGTTTCGGAGTTTCATAAAATTGGGTTCTCTCTCTAAATAAGCTGCAGTTTTTTTCAGGGTATGGACCATATCTTTCTCATTTTTACTTTTCTATTACTTAGCGCAGTGCTTGGCGGTGGTGTTTGAGTGGGTGGATGGATGGATGGATGAAGTAGGCTTAAAGAGAACTTGTCCACACAATCCTATCATTAATATTTCCCCCTTATTTTGACTAAGTCACATAATCTCTGGGTATCTTGGTCACCTGAACTTTAATACTATGAGTCATGCTTGTGCATTCAAACTCTTTAGCAGTATAATAATAAAATTTCCTTTTGTGTAACCAAAGATTATATATGTTTTGTTTGTGTTTTCTGGAGGTTTCTGTTTTGTTTTTTGGTTTTTGCTACAAACAGTAAGTGTGGCTAATTTGCAACTTTAGGATTGGGGTTTTTCGACACAAGAGTAGTAAAAATCCTATTTTTTGGCTTGCTACTATGAATTAAAAACAATTATTTTTGAAATTTTCAAATATTTATATAGTGATTAAGTGGAATAAACTCAAAAGGGGGAGAGTATTTTTTTAAGAAAATAAGGGGCGGTGTTATGGGTTAATTCTTGATGGTTACTGCAATTATAAGTAACTTTTCAATTTGTTTTTAAGTCTGTCTTCTCTCTTCTTATAGGACCTCTTTGTTGTTAGACATGAATTGGCCATAATGAGACTAGCTGCCTTTATGGGCATTACTATGTTAGTTGGAATAACTGGACTTTTTTATACTCAACTAATTGGCATCATCACAGTAAGTATATTTTTTAATGTAATGTATTTATGAACACATTTGCTAATTATGAACTTAATTCTAAGAAGTGACAAAAAGTTTAGAAATGAAAGGAGAAAATTACCACATAGTCATTTATATATTTTCATTTCCATATGCCTGTGTAATTTTAACATAGTTAGAATCAGTGTATAGAGTATATATACAGTTTTGCATCCTGCTTTTAAAAATTGGCATATTTCCATATGCCTACAGACTCCATGTTTACAGTTTTTAATAGTTGGATATACTCTGTTTAGTGAACATACCATATTAACACTTTGCCTTTTGATCAGCATCTAGTGTGTAATCTTTTTTTCTATATTACAAATAACACTACTTTGACCATCTCTTTTTCCTCTTTAAACAATTTAAGACTATTTAAGATAAAATCCAAAAAATGGAGGTGCTGGTTAGAAACACTTTATTAGTGATTGGGTCTTATTTATTTATTTTTTTGCATGTATTTATTAGCCAAATGGGATTTATCACAACAGAGAAGTTCAAAAAGTGAGAAAAATTATATTGAGTAAGGATTTAAAAGTTTGATAATCTACATTGTAGAAGATGTAGGCTAAGGTTTTCTCATACATCGTCGATGGTGGTAAATTGGCATAACCTTTTTGAAGGGTTGTCAGTGTGTATTAAACCTTAAAAGGCACAGTCATTTTGATCAACCTCTACACATTTGTTTTGTAGAAACTGTTTATTGACGTGTGTAAATAATCATGTGTGTTATAAAAGATCCCCATTATATTATGTATAGCATATGTATTGTGTATGTAAGCATAAGTGTTTACCAGAATATGTTCAGTGAAAACAATGTATAGTGAGAAAAAAATGTTATCAAAACTTACTATAAAGTAACAGTAATCAAGAAAGTGTGCTACTGGCACAAGGATACGCATATAGATAAATGACAATAGAATTGAAAGTTCAGAGATATATGTATGTGAATATAGTTAACTAATTTTCAACAACGGTGCCAAAACTATTCAACGGGGGAAAGAAAAGTCTTTTCAATAAATGCTGCTGGGATAACTAGATATACACATGCAAAAGAATAAAGTTGGACCCTTACCTCACACCATATACATAAATTAACTCAAAATGGATCATAGACCTAAATGAGGATCTAAAATGATAGAACTCTTAGAAGAAAACATAGGAGTAAATTTTGGAGTAGGAAATAATATCTTAGATATGACACCAAAAGTGCAAACAACCAAGAAAAAAATGGATAAATAAAACTATAAACTTTTGTGCTTCAAAGTACAAGATCAAAAAGGTAAAAAGGCAGCTCATGGAATGGGAGAAAATATTTGTAAATCCTATATCTGATAAAGGGCTTTTATATCTAGGATAGAGAACTCCTGTAACTCAGTACTAAAAAAAAAAACCCTAATTAAAACACGGCCAAAGGATATGAATGCACATTCATTCAAATAGGTTATACCAATGGACAACAAATACGTGAAAAGATGCTCAACATCATTGGTTATCAGGGCAATAAAAATCAAAACCATGATGAGGTACCACTTCACACACACTAGGATGGCTGTAATAAAAAAAGATGGTAACATAAGGTTGGTCAGGACGTAGAGGAATCAGAACCCTCACACACTGCTAGTAGGGATGGAAAACAGTGCAGACAGATAACAGTCTGGCAGTTCTTTAAAAAGTTAAACATGGAATGATCATTTCATTCAGCAGTTCCACTCCTAGGTATATACCCAAGAGAAATGAAACGTATGTCCGTGCAAATATTTGTACATGAATATTTATAGCAACATTATTCATACAAAATAACCTCAAACTGGGAGCAATCCAGGTGTCCGTTAGCTGATGAACGGATATACAAAATGTGGAATATCCACATAGTGGGTCTTATTCTGCCATAAAAAGAAGTAAAGGACTGATACATGCTGTAACATAGATGAACCTTGAAAACGTTATGCTAAGTGAAAGAGACCAGTCACAAAAGGCCCTGTATTTGTGATTCCATTTATATGAAATGTCCAGAATAGGCAAGTCTGTAGAAACAGAAAGGAGATGAGGGGTTGCCTAGGGGTGGGGAGCTAGATACAGGTAGTGGTGACAAGCCTCTGAATAAAACTGGAAGAATGCAGTCAGAAATGGAGGGAAAACATATTTCTTGTATAACCTATGTTTGCATACTTTATAAGGTACTCATAATAACCTTTCCTCCCTAGGTTTTATAAGAAAAACATTAAACACACAGGAAATTTTAAATTTACGGTGAATTACGACCACAATTAACATTAGAATACTTGCTTTATCATGTCAAACTGTCTATCAATCTATTACGTGTTTCAATAACATATCAAAATAAATTGCAGGCAGCAAATTGTTCACCATGCAAATCATTAATAGAGCTCAATGCTTGTTTACATTTTTTTTCCCTTCATGTTCTTATTGGCTGTTCATGGAATGTATAATGTCTGTTTAAATTATTTTTGTTACTCAGCTTGAAATATTTTCTAATATCTCATGACTTCTCTAATGATGATAAATAACATGGTATTAATAATAGTGGTGAAGATGAGAGTAGGTCTTTGCCTAAAATCTTTTCTCTACTTTTATACTAATTCATAATTACTTTATAGTCTGTCTATAAGTCATGTCAGAATTGCCAGATTATACTTGCATTTTTTGAATTTTCACTTTTGGATTTACCAAGATCATTGGTATATATTTGTATCTCCTGGAATAAGAATTCTCAGATTTTTTTCGATTTCTTATGATGAATGACTGGAAATGGACATTTGGGACATTGCTGCTAAGAGTACAAGTTACTTATAAGGGCTGTTGGGGTTTATAGCTGGGGGCAGCAATTTCCTTCTCACCCAGCAACCTCAGAAGCTTCAGAGAGAGGAGTTTGGCAGCAAAAGCTTCAAAATCTTTAAGAATCCCTGCTCTAAAATTTGAGTGTTCACTTCTGAGTTGACCCTAAAATTATTTATTGAATTTCTTGGTTTTTAAAAGATGTGTAATACCAGATTCTGTTCTGACTCTATTCCATATTGCCAACATGTTAATAGTTTTCAAATTGCAGGATTTTTTATTTTGCTATAATACTGAACAGCATTTCATTGTCTTAAGATGGGGAGGTTGGTTCTGATGTTTTGCTATTTCTAAAACTAAGTAGAAACCACGTTTGTTCTATAATGCTTTCTCTAAAACTTTCATTCCTTTCTGTATATATATAGTGTCCTCTCAGAATACTCTGTACTAGACAGTTCTGATGTCTGTAGAAATTATACATTTGCAAAACATTCAAAAACGAATGCAGTGTTAGGGGAAAGTATACCTTTGTTAGTCCAGTCTTTGCTCACTCTACTTCCTCTTGAATCCAAGTGCTTTGAACAATTACAGCAAATTTCAATTCCATTTACCTGGGCTTTCATAGTGACCTTCTATCATCACTCTTTTTGGATAAAAAAAAAAATTCTTTTAAGGTTTCCAGAGTGCACTCCTCCTCACATTGATTTAAGGCTCTTTAAGGCTTAATTATTTAAGGTTGTTAAACCTCAGTATTAATTTTAAATCCAATGAATTATTAGTATTTAAATAAAATAAAATATATTTTAATTAAAGTTAAAAATATAGAGATTTTGCTTACTTTTTTTAAATACAGTATGCTTGCTGTTTTCATTTTATGAAAAAAATCAGACTGTCCACAGGAAATTTCACACCTGGGCATGTTTCGGTCATAATTTGAATCCATGCATCTCTCACAATGTGAAAGAAGTGATGAATTTGTTAGGTAGCATAAGAAAGAAAAAAAAAAGCATAAGAAAGAAAATTTCTCTTAACACTGCATTCTTTTTTGAATGTTTTGCAAATGTATAATTTCTACAGACATCAGAACTGTCTAGTACACAATAAATTTAATCCTTCCACTGAAGTCTTCCTCCTTCCCCTATTCCTGCACCCAAAGACCAGGAGGCATTTTGGGAAAACACTGGTAGGGGTATTATTTCATTATATAAACTATGTCATTACATAACTTGAATATAGACCTATTAGACAACAAACAGGCAAAACAAATGCTGTCTTTTTTAGGTTTAGATTGAGGCTTTGAGGAAGCAGCACACCCATTTTCAGTAATTTTTCTCCCATTATTCTTGGAATAAATAAATCATTTCTCTCCACTTGAGAGGGAAGATCCTGTCTTCTTATTGATAGTAGAAGGTAACAGGATAATCACAGTGACGACTATCTGATATTTCAGATTTAAGCAAGAGCAGATTATCTGTGACCCAGATAAAATAACTAGAAATTAAATTTAAAAACGGGATTTCTAATCTCATTTCCAAGGTTAAAAGATCTCAACTCAACCAGATGTTTCTGTGGAATAGACTAATCTTAAACCCAATTTTAAAGGATTACCTTTGATTACTTTTAGATTTAATTTTAGACATATGTTTAAATATATGTTTGTACATTTTTACTAAAATTAATATTGAAGTTAAAATGTTTCCAAAGCAACCTGCTTTGAAGTATTCTTTATTTAGGGAACAGATTATTCTAATTACTCCTTACTTAGCCTGCTTAGCCTTTTTCTGTTTGTTTCCGAATGAAATGGATAGTGATGTTATTAATGTAATTGATGTTGTCAGAATTTCTCATTGAGCAGTAGTTCACACACAGCCAAGAATAATGTCCATTCTGATGAGCACCAATACTAATGGTGCTGGATGACTGTGTTAGTCATGTTTTCAGTCCCTGGGCTTGGGGAGAGTTCATCAAGAAGCGCTGTAACAGCTGGTACAGTGCCTTCTGGTGAGCTTCTGACAGTGAGCTATTGTGTACCGTGACAGTGCTCTGACAGTTTATCTAGATTTTGTATACAGGCATTTTTGTTTTCTGGGCACCGTGGAGTTGATATAATAGCTTAAGCTTTTGATGGAGTCTCTGGAGCATAGTGCTTTTCTCAGTTGTGGTGAGGTTGAGGGTAGAGTGGGGAAAATGTATTTAGCTGTGGTTTTCTGCTTTAAATTTGCAAAGAAAAAAAATTGAGTTTTTGCATTTGGTCTCGCAGGTACTATTGTTGGACTCTACTCGAATTACTAAAGATAGCTTGAAGTAAAGCTTTTCAAATTAAAAGGAGGAAAACATCCCTCCCCACCACATACTGACTCATGATTACTTAAATAAATACAGAAAGAATCACAAATGCAGGGGTGACTTAATTTTAACTTGGTTATCTTATGCAATGAAAAGTATCTTATGTTCAAAATGTTCAATTAGTTTAAATGAGATTATCTATTAAATAGCATTCTCATTAATCAGACAATTAGTGGGCTTACCTGCCTTTTAATATGTACCCAGAAATATAGTCCTGAGATTATTAATCCTTATAATTAAATTTTGCCGAGTATCCCACTGAATCAATGTGGTGAATTAACATCATTCAGTACAGTCTCTGTACAAATTATGTTTGGTTTACTCAACTCCCAAATCAGCATTGCAAATATGGAAATCATTGCTAATTATGCTGAGCCCAGCTCACTTAACATTTTTATAAAGGGTGCTCTGTATGGCATTTTCTTTTCTTTCCTGAATTATATTTTTTGTTTAAGAAAAACAAAACGTATTTCTAATAGAATAATTCTAGTTGTAATATTTTATGAAATATCTTCTCAGTGGCTTTTAAAAACCTAGAAAAATCATTAAGATTTTAAGTGCCATTTCTTATATGCTTTTAATATATACACAAATATTGGCTAATTAATATTTCTTTGAACTTTGAATATGTAGAGAACCTTATAGTACCTAGGTTCCCCTTTGCCAAAGAATTAATAAGTTATGTTGCATAGTAATATAAAAGCATTCTTTTAAAAAATGGCTGCTAGCATCAAATTTATTATGTGTGGGATTGGATTGCTCTTTGGCATAAACTTGTTCCTTTGTGAAAAATCTATTTATGTTGTGTCATCTCTCTGGCTCAATGTCATAACCTCCTTGTATTTTTGATAAAATTACAAGTAATTACAAACTATTTAAATCTATTGCTAGAAGTTCTTCCATAGGAATACTGCATTTTAATTTTCTCAAAGCATTACTGATTGCTTGAATGATTAAATCGATGCTTTTTTTAGTAAAGAAGCTAAACATGTAAGAGTTTTCATTTTACTTGCATTTTTACCCAAACATTCATTTTATTTTCTCATGTTCTGAATCTACATGAATTTTTTATCTGACTTTAAAACATTACTGTAGGATTGGAGAAAATACTGAATCCTATATTTATAGTTAACTTGTAGATCTTTCTCATAACAATTCATATACTTCTCTGTCACATTTTGTCAGTATATTAGTTACTCCCTGAATCTTAGCCAGAGAGGCACATCAGCCCATCTTACCAGTATACTTGTAACCAAAAATCTTATTGAAAGTATAATTTTGTATTAAAAATGTTTAAGAGTAGTTGACCTGGAGTGTTGATTGGGAACATAGTTTCCAGCTGTTTCATACGTTTAGGTTAAGGCTGACTTAAACAATGTGTTATTGTATGTAACCATTCTCTCTGGCATTCTCTGTGTATTTCTGTTGGGTTATCTTGTATACTTGACTGCTTTCACTAGACTGTAAGCTCCTTGATGCTAAGGATTGTGTTATCATAGGTCCGTAGTAAATTTTTGATAGATGCATAAATGAGTAAATGAATCCTGGCTTATGTGCATAGTACTTATTTTTTTCAACTGAATTGTGAGCCCCTTGTGGACATTGGATTTATCTGTGTAGTCTCCCATTGTCCTTGTCATTTTATCTTTCATTATAAAATCCACCTTTTAGAAGTTATATTCTGATGTAATTGAGATACTGTATCTCTAAGCCCTCAAAAAAAGAGTATAGTAGGAAGCAATATCAATAAAAAGCATAGCAGGCAATATCAGTAAAAAGTAGGACTGCCATTTATTGAGGAGTTATTAAGGGCTCTAACATATATTAACTCATTTAATGCTACCAAAATCTATGAGTAAGGAGTTATTATTTGGAAAACTGAGATACAGAGTTTTAGTAACTTTCCCATGGTTTTCTATAGCCAGAAAGTGGCTTGATGAAGAGAAGTACAGGAATTATTTTGGAAAGAGATTTTCAGTGACTATACATAAAAGCTCTACAGCTTTCTCACTTTGGTTCCATGACTGATTAAATGTTTATGTGAACTCCAGGTCTCTAATAAAAGAAAATAGCTGGTCCTCTGTTGGAGATAGATGCTTAAAAAACCAATTATTTCAAATGAGTATAGTGAGTCCTGGCTTCAAAGGAGGAGAGAGAGCTGTGATTAACAGGAAATGTTCTCTCTTTGGATTGCAACAAAAAAATTAAGGAATCATGCTAGTTATGTCCGTGTTCAGTGAGTTTCGTGCTGCGAACATATATTGAGTACCCACTTGACACAACATATGCTGCTGGGTGCTATGGAAAATAACAAAGCTGCTGTCCCTACATTGATAACAGGTGCTAGGAAGTCAAGCAAAAGTCTGTCTTAGAATTAATAGACATTAGTAATAGATAAAACAGGTATATAATCTCTAGTTGTGAAAAAAAGTTCCTGAGCATTTTTTTTAACTCCAGATTAAATCAACAGAATCACTGAATAAGGTATGTGCAACAGAGTAAAGTAAGAATAAAGAGTGATAGGCAGTCATCGAGGTTAGATTGGACTGTCTTTGTGATGGAATGCTCTTAACTTGCATCAGGTTTTCAGTTTGGCAGGTCTAGAAACTCCATTTTGAAAACGTTTCCAGAGTTAGATCCAGAGGCAGTGACTCTTAATTTCAGACTCCAAAGCGATAGTCGTATAAACCAGATTGACTGTTTATTCTCTTATGTGCAGTAGTCAGGTGTGCCAAAAGGACTTCCCAGCACATTCTTTCTCCTGTACGACAACATATATGGCAGTGTTGCTTGGTGAACTCAAAGCAGGATGAGTCAGTTGGATGGATTGTATCATCAAGCTGTCTATTCCAAGAGGGCTAGATTCTCAAGACTGTTAACCAGGAAATGTCTGGTGATAAATTCTTGCTCTCTGGTTCCCACTCCTCCTAATTTTTCTAACAGACAATAAGTAGTTTCCTCTCCCTTTCTGTTAGGAACACGCCCCCCCCCCATTCCAGATATAATCTTATTAGTTAGGATATTTTAACTTATCTTCTTAGACTGAACCTGAAAGATCATTTCTTAGGGTAAGATCAGCCAGCAGGAGAAGATAAAGTATCAGTTGATAAAATAGGCAAGGCCCATGTAGGTCTTGCTGTTTCCGGTTTATTCTTTTTTAGAAGATAAACTTTCAGTTTTTAAAATAAGAAAGCAGGGGCGCGTGGGTGGCTCAGTTGGTTAAGCGTCCAACTCTTGATTTTGGCTCAGGTCATGATCTCAGGGCTGTGAGGTCGAGTCCCACATTGGGCTCTGTGCTGGGTGTGGAGCCTGCTTAAGATTCTCTCTCCCTCTTCCTCTGCCCCTGCCCAGTGGCTTGCATGTGCTCGCGCTCTCTCTCTAAAAATAAAATAGGAAGGGATTTTCATATATCTCTTAGTTAGGCAGATGGATGGAAGTCTTAGATATTTTGGTCATTAGACCCATCATCGTGACATAAATATTTTTCTGGAGGTAAATTATCCTGATTATAGACAACATACTATAAACACTTTGTTTCTTATCATTCTTTGAAGGACGAATTTTTCTGGATAGCTGAGTTTTATGTATAACTAAGGATTTATAAATTGTATTTAGACTCCTTAAAGATGGCAAGTATCTTATTGGTCATTTCCTGATGGTCACTAAAGGTATTGAGTCTTTTATGCTGAATGAAATTATCTGCACCAAAACCTATTTTAATTATTTTTAGTGTGTTTCTTTCTAAAATAGTCCACATTTCCTTGCTTTGCAACATATGCAAAAAACGTATATTAAACCTCATTTGCCACTTTGGGCACTAACTTGTGGTTTTTCAGTGTTCTGCCATTAGTAACCCTCTCTCCTCCTCTGGTTTGCAGTTCCTGTTGTATTTACTAATGTGATAGCATGTTGACTTGTGTTGTTTCTGAGCACGTTCTATAAGTGCCAAGGACGTGTTTGTGCCATGTTTGACTATTCAAATACAAATTGTATTTTTTTCTTATAACAGTATTCTTGATAGCTGAGTTTCAGAGAGATAAGCATTTGCTATTTCTAGAGGGGACAAAAAAAGCCTTTCCTGGCTAGCCTTACAAATCCTGTTCATAAAGTCATGGTAAACATCACATTCTTTGATAGAATAACCATCTGTTTATAATGACTTAACAGGTACTATTCTCCTTATTTCTTGAACCAGATTCTGGAAAGATGTCAAAAGCACTTGGAAGTAAAAGCTTTTCCCACATGAAGTCTAAATCCAAAGTCTTTGAAGTTGATTCTTTTATTGCCACAAATAAGTACCTCAAAGTTTTAATCAAATTGTAAATTTATGCATAGCAAAAATTTACTATAATACTAGGTGTACTAGTCTGACTTTGTAGTTGTCTTTCTTACCCCGACATAGTTTGTATTATCCACAACTGTGATTTGAAGCCATTTACTTGCATGTCCTAAGAGCACTTACAGACCTCTGTCCTGTCTTTTCCTTTGCCTGGTTGCACAAGCTGCCTTCATTGTTTGGGGGCAATGTGTCGCCCATCAGTGCTAAGAACCGTTCAGATTACTTCATTCACTTTCTGTACAGATGTGGAACTGAGGCTCCACTTTCCTCTAAGCCCATAACCAATGTTCTCATGTATTTGCAGACTGTGTTGTCACAAAGTAAAACGTTATTTTGAGGAAATAATGCAACAGAACTGAGAAAAGTTAATTATAAATAGACTTGTCATTGGACACCATGAATTTCAAAGCCTGATAGGAAAACTAATGAATATGGAATATGTGGCTAATCTACAATCTTGTCACAAATTCCCAGGAAATATGGAAATGAAACACTGCTGTCGGTGACTTTGCCATCTAACAAAATAGATTTATTTTCTCGTATGTGGGCTGTTCATACATTAAGAACTTAATAGTGTGAGCTGTTGATGTAACTGCTGTAAGGAGAAATTTTTAAAGTCAAAGTGTTTTTTTTATTACTACCATTGGAAGAGAGTCTGCAACCGAAGTTCTTGGGATTGGAGTTGCCATCTCAGATATCTGCATGAATCATAGTTCTGTTTAGTAACAGTGTAGTCCGCCTGTCATATGTGAGCAAGCTCTTCAAGTAGAGGATAAGAGGAGGAAAACTTCTGTCACGTCCTTCATATATTTAAAAGAACATATTTTCTTTTGTAGTACTTTGAAATGTGTTTAAAATGTAAATATATGTCTAAAATAAGATTGTGTGATTTGTGTTTTGATTTTTCTGGCTATTAACCATCACAGCTTCTCAGCCTAGCGATGGATTTTCTCTTAATGTAAATGAAACCAGCATGTCTAAAAACTGTCTTCTCTTTGTTGAATTGTTTCGCTTACATATTTGTGTTAGAGCTTTATAGAAAACATATAATAAGAAATTGTATTATTATGAAGTTACTGATTTTTCTGTTAAAAAAATAGTTTCATTTTACTTTTCAGAGTAATCGATGCTGTAATATGGCAGATGCATAGATTGCCTTGTTGGATTTGTGTTTGTTTATAGAAATCCAGAACCAGTAGCCCTCTTTGCCTCTTGGCAGTTTTCTGTTCATTAGTGCCTTTAATTCGTCATTTTGATATTTATTTTTTAATGCATATTCACTGACAGTTGAATTAAAAATAAATCGTAAACTTTTAAAAGAATTATCAAAGAAAGCAAGTGTAATAGAAGGTTATATTTTAATAAAGTGAGACTCCTACAATTTTTGTGAGGTTTTGTAATTGAATAATTTTTTTGGCACAGTGTAATGTTCATTCTGTTTTTGTCAAGGTGATTTCAGCATTGTATGTGGTAATTTAAAATTCTTAGTACCCATATGTAAACTGCTTAAATCTTTAGAATATTCTCTGAATATGATGAAAAGCCTCATAAAGTAGATATAGGATAAAGCCTTGATAACTTTGTTCCATCTGAGTATAATTTTTCTTTAATTTTCGATAGGATACAACATCTATTGAAAAGATGTCAAACTGTTGTGAAGAAATGTAAGTATAAACGTGAAGTCTGTAGTACTTTTTATTTAAAACTGGAAAGAGTGGGCCACATTTGAAAAATGTGTGCATGCAGTGGAAAGATAACATAATGATGGCTTTTACTCGGGGCCCTGTCTAAGGCCTGAGCTAGACAAGCATAATCCAGTCTTCCAGTAGGGGTCTTCAAGCCATGATAGTTTTCAAACAAAATAAGTACTGATCCTTCTTGTTCCTTGTCTAACTAAAGTAAGTTAAATTATTTGTCCCGAAAGTACATCAAAAGAGATTTGCTACTGTGTTGTTGACACACATTCTGTTAATCCCGAGATTCTCCTCTGCTTCAAAAGTTGCCCTAGGTTGATTGACGACACAGATACAATATCTGCTATCCGGAGTTAAAACTCAGCTGCATGCCATAATGAAAGAAAAGCTGTATTTGTGATGCTGGGACACAATTCATCAGAGTCCAGTAATGGATCCCCAGCCAACCTGTATTGTTTTAGCTGACTGAAGTACGCCGTGGGAGTGCTGTCTTTCACTAATAATGCTGTCTTCTGTAGATCGAGGCCCCGAAAGCCATGGCAGCAGACCTTCTCAGAAGTTTTTGGCACTCGTTGGAAGATCCTGTGGTTTATTCCTTTCAGGCAGAGGCAACCACTGCGAGTTCCCTACCACTTTGCCAATCACGTCTAAACAGATGGATGGTGGGCACAGATGGGTCCTCCATGCTGGAAATGCGTTACAGGTTTTCTGATAATAGAACTATGACAGTCTTCAAGTCAATTAAAATCCACCCACCAATCTTAGGCATCATAATGTGCCCCAGGCTTTATTTTAATAGTGATCTTGATCTGTTGTGGGACTAATACGAGATCTATATTTAAGTTTTAAAGCATGTTTACTTTCAAATTAGCTTTCCCCAGGGATTTCTTTAAATGCTTTTGTGATTAGACCCCAAAGGCAGTGATTGAAATAAAATAATTGTACATATTTTTTTTTTAGTACCGACAATGTTACAGATTTTAATTTATGGGAAATTTCAGACGTTTATTTAGATTTTTTCACTCTTAAGCAGTACTAACCAAATTTGAATTTAATTCTTCGGGTTTACAAAAGTTGATACATCTTATATTATATGTAAATTTTCTTTTTTCAAATACATCATAATTTAAATAGCAGTACTGCCTTTTATATGTGCTGCAGGATTTTCTTAATGCAGTATGGAATTGAACAACAACAAAAAACCAAAAACAACAACAGAAAAAGGGCAGTGTTTTCTTAGAAGTAGCTCTCTAATGTTTTCTGTTTTTCTCTCTGCCAAAAACGAATTAAAAACACCACTAAAATAAAACACCAACTACCTACCTTATTTTAAAGGGAAGGTGAATTTTTTTCCATATTAACTTTCCCACTTCTTTTCCCTGTACTGATGTAATTATTGGTTGTTGTTAAAGTAATTGCTCCAAGGCAGAATTTTTGACCACACGGGCATGTATTCTGTTTTACCCTAAGATTTTGATGAGCAAAAGGGTAGAGAATTTGCAATAATTCCCCAGGTACCTTTTCCAGTACAGTTATATTAGAATGCATATGTTTTTAAAATGCTAGTGTACTACATAGTGTACAATGTACTATATAAGGAGGAATATTGTGCTTTTACAACACACACGTGGATATATATACTTTTTACTTTTATTTACCTACTGGTCGGTCCAAAATTACACATTGAAGGTTTATATGTAATAGATATTGGCCAACTAAATAATGAAATTTTATTTATAGGAAGTTGCTAGTAAAAGTAAGTAACCTTTGTGTACCTATAATCACCCAAATTGAAATGAAATTTTAATCGGCCAACTGTAAATTTGGATTGAGAGACCTTTTGTTAGTAGCTATTGTTAAGAAATGACCTTACAACAAGAAAACGTAATTATCTATATTTATCATTAGCTTATACAAATTTAAGTTGCAATGGGGATGGTCTCTTGGAAAGCATAGAAGATTTGTGTGAAAAGACATTTAGCATGCTTTGAAAAATTCAGCTTTTACATTTTTTTCCATTAGAATACTGCAAAATCCATATATGTTTTTAGAAAATGTATGTACTCACAGTCTTTGCCTTGAAGAGAAGATTGAAGGGGTCTGCTGTTCTTGGAGCATATCAATATTTTCCTTTTAGTTAGTTTTGAGAGTCAGGAGTCACACCTGAGAAATCATGAAACCGAACATTTCCATTGTCATCCAGTTAACTATACTGTAGTTAGTTCTTTCAGGAATTGTAAATATCTTCTAAGATAATTGAATAAGCTGTTCTCAGAGATATAAATACCATGTCTTTTATGTTCTGACTGCTGCAGTGCTTTATTAAAAATTTAGAAGTGGCAGATGAAAATATTTATTGGTGCTGATAAGATGCATAGGAAATTTAATACGAGAAGTAAGTATATTTATAGAGCTTAATGAACCACAAAATTAGTATGTTCATGTCAGGCAATTGGGTTGGGTTTTGTACAAGCTAACATATTGACCAAATTCGGTCTGGTGACAGAACTGTTATAGGGAAGTAATGTGTAGATACATAGATGGGTATCAGTCAGATGCCTTATGCTGTATACATTCCTGTCAAATGAGAACCTTGAGAGAAAGCAAAGCCAACTCTAGACCCCCCACTAAAGAATTTTATGGACATACTTATACTTCATATAGTAGCAGTAGCTACCTTAAAGGTACACACCTGGGAGGTCCTCAGTGCCAGCCTCTGCCTCAGCAATGAGAGCCAGAGGTGGTCTCTTTCCCGCTCCAAAGGTGGTTTTTGTTTTTCCTAGATACACCACTTCTAGGCACATTTTCTTCCGTTCTTTCTCTTTACCCTCGGTCCTGATCCCGCTACTTGATTCCTCTAAGTTACTGGCATACGAACTGATACACTCGGCGAGGCATATATTTATTCTGTTTGAATGGCAGAAATGCTATATATCGATCTATTTATATAAGAATCTGTATTAAAGCATATCTCTACATATACTTACGCTGTAACTTTCAGTATTCCCAAGTTAGCACACCTAACCGGGTTTATAATTCTTGTGCCAGGACTTGAAGAAACCAACTGGCAATTTCCTAGGGAGTGCATGAAGTCTAGTTGTGTTCCGGCTGCGCCCTCTTTTGGCTAATTGGGGTAATTATACTGGCTCTAGAGATTTACTGCACCACAATTAATTGTATAGCCTAATTCTGAACATGCCAGAACTTAGAGGGAGTGTATGTACAAAAATGTAAGGGTTTATGAAAATCAGTGTGTTCCAGTTTATCATGGCAACGTCTAGTTCATATAAGTGTGATAACTAGTTTGCTTCATTCATGTATATTCTTATTTTTTTTTTTACTCTCCATTAGAAATTTCTATCAGATCAGGATAAACAAATGTAAACCACCTCATGAATTTTATTTTAAACCTTTACTTTGGCAGATTAAGTCCTTAGAATTAGGAAAGCCATTACCTAAAATGACCAGTTTATTACAAACCACAGAAACTTATTGTAGTTACATCAGCAAGCAAGTACCTAATGTGTTTTAATGAATATAGAAAAAAATACGTTTAGTTTTTTTAATCTCAGTTTTGGAATGACTTTTGTTTTTTTGACTGATTCTACTGCGTTGAAAAAAATAAGAGATTAATAATTCTTTCTGTACTTTTCTTCATTCTTTTTTAACTCTCCTATTCAGAGTTATAGCTGTAACTTTAGTAGTCTTTGTGTTATGTATTTTGGATAGCCGTGAAAATAAGTAATGATGTTGAGCATTAGAAAATAGTTATGAGCAGTGGGATTACTGATGTGATCTGTTTGTTGGAAGAAATATTTCCTTACAAACATTCCATTTTGTTTTAAGCAAAATATATGTTAAAGGATGCTTTACATCAGCCAAGTTTGTAGTTGGGCTTCTGGAAATGAAAGATTTTTAGCTAGATGCTCTAGCTTACACCTCTTGAACAATTATATTTGTTGTTGTTCTCTTCTGCAAACAAACATGTTTATGGGCCCAAGATTGCAGGCAAAAAGTGACTGAGTTCAGAATCCCTCAAACAGTAGGCATTCGGTTAAAGAGCTTTTGGTACTTTGTAACTAAGACATATAGTTTTAAAATATGTGAAGGTGTTCCATTATAAGAAAAATGCTATTTTGCTTAAGAGTTGTATTAAAAATATTTGTGGTTAACATAAGAGATAGCTGTATTTAACATTTTAGTTAATGTATTAATCTCTTTTCACAGAGGAAAGCATAGTTTACTTTTAATAGTAATGGAATTAGAGCACATAAACATAGATAATGTTCAGTATAACAACTAAGCTAAAAGTTCTGTCAGACTGAACATCAGTGAATTTTTGTTAATGCTTAGAGGTATTTTTCTCTAAGGATGCTGGCTAGTTATAAATATTCATCATCAGGCTTTTTCAAGTCACTTCATAAAAGTAATTACTTGAAGGTGTGTTTCACCCAAAAGGATATATTATTTCTTGAGTGCTAATCATAAAGACTTAGGTTAGAATAACACTTTCAACCAGGAAATGTGAAGTAATTTAGACTATGGCCACACAATTTTCTATGTATTAGACCAGAGGGCAGTTTGAGTGTTCTCACATATGTTGCTATAAAATCAGTGTGTCCAGCCCTGGTTTACAATGGCATTCATGTTAACAGAGCTGCTAGTCTCTGCCTGGACTTTTTTCTAGTCTCTAACTATTTCCCTTGTACTTGATGTATTATCAATAGATTATCCAACTCAAGTTTACTAAACTATTGCTGCTTCATTAAATAAATTTTTGACATCACCTCTAATATATGTAGATATACCTAGAATTTATTTGGGAAAGCTTATACTTACAAGTGTTAAATAATTTACTAATAGATACAAGTATTAGATTGTTTACCCAACCTACTCTTGCTTTTGAAAATATAAGTATTGGCAAATGTAGTTAGTCATATACATTTAGTATAGTCTACTTGTTAGTGTTATTAACCATATGATTAACAGTTGAATGAGTATTATTTAATGTCCACATTTGTTACCTTTTACTCTAAGAATCATCCTCAATTTATCTATAAATCAAAAATTTCATTATGCTCTGAATTTAGCCGTTCTCAATTGAATTCTAGAATATCCTATAGTAGAATGTGAGGAAGTAATAGGAGCCACTTGCTTAAAGTAGTTTGACCCCATGTTGTTATTTTATACATCAACCAGTATTTGACATTTCTGCTGCCTTTGGGACGATGATGGCTTAATTTCAGGAAAGTGTTTTCTCTGATGTCTCCTTTCATTATCGTTGTGCAATTTTTAACAACAAA
Organism: Eumetopias jubatus; assembly: GCF_037043125.1. Lineage (NCBI taxonomy): Eukaryota > Metazoa > Chordata > Mammalia > Carnivora > Otariidae > Eumetopias > Eumetopias jubatus. The sequence continues at coordinate 41,134,429 of NW_028274821.1, read as the reverse complement.
ATTTACTTCATTTTTGTCTGTTCTTCAGATGTTGTAATACTTCCTGCTAGTGCTGATTTGAAACAGAAATAACAGTGGTATTTACAGTTCTTCAGTTGTTGATATTGCCACCATTTTCCATTATCATTATATATATTTTTAATATTGTGTGTCGTTTTCCCCTTGTTCACCATAGAGGGCAGGTACAAATGAGTAGTGAGTAGCCAAAATTGGATAGAGAGAGCAGGGGCATTTACAAGGATGGAGAGGAGGCTAGACAGGACATGGATAAGCAGCATCTCAGCAACAGGGTTGATGGGCTACAGTCTCTGTGACATCAGGAAACTCCCCCTGGCTGCAGTCATTTGAGCCTTATCTCTTGTTGATACCATTTTACTGTAAGGGTTGCTACTGCACGTAAGCATTTAGTTAAGAGTCATTTTATTTATATTGCTGATTCTCATCATTGGCTAGATGCCTTTGAGAAGTGATTTTAAATTTTAAATATCATAATTATATAGCATAGGCTCACCTGAAGTGTTATGAATAACGTGAAAGGTGCAGCTATTGAATGCAGAGGAGAAATGAATAGGTTGCCGAAAGTTTGAAAAGACCGGGTCCTTTTTTACAAGCCTCCTGTTGCAGAGAAAGGATACTAAGTATTCTAGTAAATTTTGTCACCAGAGGAAAAATCAGCAATTTGTGTATAGAGGATGACTTTCACTTTAAAATGTGGTCTGTTTTGGAGTTCTTGATTCCCCGAAGGTCACCTAACCTATTGGTATCATAAATACCTGTCACATGTGATGTGGTGCTCACCACAGTCATTCACCACTTGGATCTTTGTGGTATTGATAGCTTTATGTATGAACAAAGATGTGGACAAAAGAGCAACAACAAAACGTGTTTTTCTTTTTGTGGTTTTGCTTGCCTGTTTGACTAAGTACAGGGTTTAACTGCATAGGCTGTTAACTAAAGGGCACGATGGTCTGCATGTTGCAACTCTGTGCTCTTGCCAGTGTGCATCGGGTGATCTTTTAACCTACTGGTGCCTGAAGTTAGCAGTTTACAACCTCAACAACTAAAACATCCTGGTGCTACTAACTTTAGCATTGAGTGACATTTTTAATTCCTGTACCAAAGAGTTAACTTTTTTTTTTTTTAATTTTTGGTTGACTGAGACTTCTCTCATCCTTGTGAACAGTGTTCCTAAGAACAATTTTGACGAACACATCTTTGTTTTTGCACACTGCTGCCGCCACTTAATTGGTTTTAAATGTCTCCCATTTGGAATTTTTTTTTTATAGTTTGGCATATTAGTATGGTTTTTCGTTCTGCATTTTAATATAGATTGGCTACTTTAAAAGGTAGTTTAATAGATTGAGGTTACAAAAGATAATTGAACACTTTTCACAGGATTTTTTAATTTTGTTTTTCTTTCTGCAGGAGTCAGTGAAAACTAATAAGAACTCTCCTTTTATTTCTATAAATGAGCTATATAGCTTATTGAGCCCTTTTAATGAATGCTGAAACAAAATGCTAAAATGAAAAGTTAAGGGTCCATTCTGATTATAAGTGAAGAATCCCGCGTCCGTGTTATGTGTGAGGATGGGGGGGTATGTAACCCTTAGTGGGACTAAACAATGATGTTGCCATTTGTCTCTTTTGCAAATAAAGATAAAATTAAAGAACACCTTTAAAAATATATATGTGTATACACACACACATACACACACTTTCCCAAGAGGAAATGCAGATGTACCTTGATTTAAAAGCAAAACTACTAATAGAAAATTGAACTTCACCAAAACACACACAAAAAAGAAGTCTGGAGGTTGTTACTCACTTAACATAAAAGTTAGAATAAGGTTATTTTAAAAGCTAATTCTGCTTAGTGGTTCATTTTACCAAAAAAAAGGCCGGGGGGGAGAGAAAATACCCTTTAGAAATACTTGTGATTGTCCCAATGTCCTACTGCTGTGTATACTAGTCTGGTTCCTTATTTTTTTCCACAAATTTTCAAGACACTACCTTAGTGTCCTTAAAACTGCAACTGAAATGGTTAAAATTTCTGGCAAGAAGATAACCATTCATGTACTGGAAAAGTAGACAATCACATTTGAGAATGTTTTGCATTGTTTTCAATCAACTGAAGATGTCTCCTTGAATGTAGATACGCTATATGGTTTTGCAGTGATTTCTGAATGGAAAAAAAGAATCAAGTCTGTAACTTAAATGAAATATGACTTAGGATCATTTGAATTATATATAGAAATACGTATGTACATGCCATTCGAGGTAAAAGGGAAATTTGTAAGCAAAATGGAAAGAAGCAACAGTATGTCTCTCTCTAATTGTCAACAATATATTTCCTAGATTCTGTTGCTGCAATGTTGGTTCTGAGTCTTTTGGCTTGTTTATGTATTATTTAAATTAATGTGGCTGAGTGCAGTTACTTGTTCAAGTTATTGGTAGTGGGTAGTTCACCACTATCTGTTGTCCTCCAGAGATGAATATTAAAAAGAAGTTCTACTTCAGCATAGGTAGAATGAAGCAACTAAGATGACATGATGGGGAGAATTTCCTCCACAATCAGAGATACTCAGACAAGTGAGTTGCAAGTCTAACGTGGTGGGGACGATGGAATAGGGGGCAGTGGGGTAGGCTTTGGGAGACCTGAGCACGGATGACCATGCTTGTATGGGCTGTGTGTCCCCAGAGTAGGCTTTTTAAAAAATCTGACTGGCAAGATTGATGAATGGGCAAAATCTGTAATATCTGGGGACTCATGTCAACCTCTAATTGTGTCTAATGTTCTATCCCTACAATAAAAGACTTTTAATAGTGGTGTGTTCCAAGTGCCATATAAAGATCCTGTTTTTAAATATGTCAGGTATGTTTTCATTCAGTGCATATGTTTAAAGCGGAGGGCTGTTCTGCTGCATTGTCTATTTTACCTTGTCTGGTCCCTCAAGAGCATTTAAAGAAAATCTTCACTAACATTTCTAGTACTAAGGGTAAAAAGGAAAATAATGGTTGAGAGATATGAGACTAGATTGAAAAGAGGGAGGAAGATGACAAGCAGGAGCCATGTATCTGAGATATACTTGTTTAAATGAAAAGTCTACACTGGTTCTTAAAATGAAAAACCATGTATCTACCTTAACAATTTTTTTAAAAAATACATTTTAGTGATTTAATTTTTATTCATGTAATATTTGTTTTTCTTTGCAGATTGTTTTTAATTTAAATTGTGGAATTTTTACTTCTCTTGAAATGTATTATGTACTGTATTTTTAGAAATCTTATTTTTAAATAAATATTTTTTAAAAACCTAGGACTGTTTTTCTCCCCCACCTCTTTATTTATTAAAAACAACCCAAATTCTAGGTTCTAGCACCAAGAGTGTGTGATAGGCCATTTCTTTTAGTTTAATGCAATTGGGACAGGTATTCCTAATTAGTAGCCCTTTTAGGATATTGTTCTACCATAGTCTCAAAATTCATTACACATCAAGGAGAACTAGGTATACATACCAGGACTGAAACTGACAAACACAGTATTCACAGTCAGACATTTTTGTCTTAGAGATGACCCAGATGGCTAGATTCAGTCACCCAACTTATTTACCATTTATTGTGCCAGACACCATCTTATAGAAATATTTTTTTCTTTGAGGAATAATTGACATAACATGCAGAAAGTTTATGCATGTAGGCATTTTAGAGCTAGGGATATTGGATTACTTAAAGCCTTTGTTCCCATGGAGTTATAATCTAAGAGTTTATAGATAGCTTTTTGTTGACAAATTTCCTGAGTCTCAACTAACTGCTCTATTGGCACATGCAAGAAGTCACAAAGGAGAAGTGTATATTCATGAATATAAATTGGTCAAAAATACCATCTGAAAAGACAAAGCAGTTTGTCTTAGAAACTGAAGGAATATGAACTGCCCTGAGATGGAAAGATACAGGCTTAACTTTATTTTTAAAATTCTTAAGTTTTTATTATCAGAAAAGTTATGCTGATAAATATTCTGGGTTTACACTTAAATGACTTGGTAGAATTGCAGATAAAACTAAAATTGCTGCGTTGGCAAATGAAAACAAATTCTGTTACACTCTGACAAACTCAAGGATTCTAAAACTTTAATCTTTCTTTTTCAGTTTCCTTTGCTCTAATTCTAAGCCACATTTATAAAAATTGTGCTTCCTTGGTGATGATAAACTGTAACGATTCTCTATCTTTTTGGTCCTAGGACTCCTTTAACACTCATAAAAATTATTGCAGGCCTCAAAGAGTTTTTGTTTATGTAGCTTGTCTTAATCACTATTGACTGTTATTAAAAATTAAAACAGAAGTATTTTAAATGCTTATTCATTGGGATAGCAATAGTATACTCATTGCATGTTAATATAAGTAATGTATTTTTAGAGACTTGAGTTTACATATTTTTTTGGAAAACTTTAATATCTGCCTTCATAAAAGAAATTTGAGGCATGCCTGGCTGGCTCAATCAGTTAAGCATCTGCCTTCGGTTCAGGTCATGATCCCAGGGTCCTGGGATCGAGTCCTGCATCAGGCTCCCTGCTCAGCGGGGACTCTGCTTCTCCCTCTCCCTCTGCCGCTCCCCTGGCTTGTGCTCTTTCTCTGACAAATAAATAAATAAAATCTTTTAAAAAACATTTGAAATCGCATACTGTTTCTGCATTTAATCTGTTGCATTGTTATTTGGTTGAAGTATCTAGAGAAGTCTGGTCTCATGCAAGTAGTATAGTTGTGAAAAAGATGAATATTTTAATAGTTTTTTCAAGTGGCTGCATATTCTTCTTTGATACTACACAAAAACTCAACAATTGATGGTTTCTTAAAAGTTTACTTGCAATGTGGAACCAGAAAGAAAACAAAACTTTTTTTGAAGTTTTTAATTCCAGTTAGTTAATATACAGTGTTCTATTAGTTTCAGGTGTGCAATATAGTGATTCAATAATTCTGTACATCACCCAGTGCTCATCACAAGTGCACTCCTTAATCCCCATCAGCTATTTCACCCAGCCCCCGCTTACCTCCCATCTGGTAACCATCAGTTTGTCTGTTTATGTCCAATGCCCATTTCTTAAGTGGATTATTTGTTTCTTGGGTGTTGAGTTTTATAGGTTCTTTATATATTTTGGATACTAATCCTTTATTAGATATGTCATTTGCAAACATTTTCTCCCATTCCAAAGATTGCCTTTTAGTTTTGTTGATTGTTTACTGTGCAGAAAACTTTTATTTTGATGAAGTCCTAATAGCTCATTTTTTGCTTATGTTTCCCTTGCTTAGGAGACATATCTAGAAAAATGTTGCTGTGGCCGATGTCAGAGAAATTACTGCCTGTGTTCTCTTCTAGGATCTTTATGGTTTCAGGGCTCATGTTTAGGTCTTCAATCCATTTTGAATTTATTTTTGTGTTTGGTGTAAGAAAGTGGTCCAGTTTCATTCTGCATGTGGCTGTCCACTTTTCCCAGCACCATTTGTTGAAGAGACTGTCTTTTTCCCATAGGATATTCTTTCCTGCTTTGTCGAAGATTGTCTTATTTCTGAGTTTTCTGTTCTCTTCTATTGATCTATGTGTCTCTTTCTGTACCAGTACCATACTGTTTTGATTACTGAAGCTTTGTAATATAACTTGAAGTCTGGAATTGTGATGCCTCCAGCTTTGCCTTTCGTTTTCAAGATTGCTTTGGCTATTCAGGGTCTTTTGTGGTTCCATACAAATTTTAGTATTGTTTGGTCTATTTCTGTGAAAAATGCGGTTGGTATTTTGATAGGGATTGTACTGAATGTGTAGATTGGGTAGTATAGACTTTTTTTTTTAAGATTCTATTTATTTATTTGACAGAGAGAGACGCAGGGAGAGAGGGAACACAAGCAGGGGGAGTGGGAGAGGGAGAAGCAGGCTTCCCGCCGAGCAGGGAGCCCGATGAGGGGCTTGATCCCACAAGACCTGAGCCGAAGGCAGACACAACGACTGAGCTACCCAGGCGCCCCTGGGTAGTATAGATATTTTAACATTATTTGTTCTGCCAGTCCATGAGCATGGAATGTCTTTCCGATTCTTTGTGTCATCTTCAGTTTCTTTCATCTGAATTTTATAGTTTTCAGAGTGCAGGTCTTTCATCTCTTTGCTTAGATTTGTTCCTAGGCATCTTATTATTTTTGGTGCAGTTGTAATTGGGGTTGTTTTCTTAATTTCTCTTTCTGCTGCTTCATTATTGGTGCATAGAAGTGCAACAGATTTGTGTACATTGATTTTGTATCCTGTGACTTTACTGAATTCATTTATCAGTTCTAGCAGTTTTTTTTTTGGTGGAGTCTTTTGGGTTTTCTATATATAGTATCCTGTCGTCTGCAAATAGTGAAAATTTTACTTTTTCCTTACTGATTTGGATGCCTTTTATTTCTTTTTGTTGTCTGATTGCTGTGGGTAGGACTTCCAGTCCTATTTTGAATAGAAGTGGTGAGAGTGGACATCCTTGTCTTATTCCTGATCTTAGGTGAAAAGCTCTCAGTTTTTCCCCAGTAAGGATGATGTTGGAGGTGGGTTTTTCATATATGGCCTTTATTATGTTGGGGTATTTTCTCCCTCAATCTACTTTGTTGAGGATTTTTTTTTTTATCATGAATGGATGTTGTACTTTGTCAGATGCTTTTTCTGCATCTTTTGAAGTGATCATATGGTTCTTATCCTTTCTTTTGTTGATGTGCTATATCACGTTGATTGATTTGTATATGTTGAACCAACTTTGCAACCCGGGAATAAATCCCACTTGATCTGGTTTTGCAATCAGGGTAATGCTGAGTTCATACAATGAATTTGGAAGTTTTCCTTCCTTTTCTGTTTTTTGGAATAGTTTAAGAAGAATAGGTTTTAATTCTTCTTTAAATGTTTGGTAGAATTTGCCTGTGAAACCATCTGGTCTTGGACTTCTGTTTATTGGGAGTTTTTCGATTACTGAATCTATATATTTGCTGGCTATCAGTGTGTTCAAATTTTCCATTTCTTCCTGTTTCAGTTTTGGTAGTTTATGTTTCTAGGAATTTATCCATTTCTTCTAGGTTGTCCAATTTTTGGCATGTAGTTTTTCATAATAGTCTCTTATAATCGTTTGTATTTCTGTGCTGTTGGTTGTTACTTCTCCGCTCATTTGTGATTTTATGTATTTGAGTCTTTTTGCTTTCATAAGTCTGCTGGCTGCTTTATCCTTCAGGCCCAAATTCTGCAGAAGTTCTTTTTCCCTGTTATAGGCAGTGTTTGGTCCCTGGTGTGTTTTAACTAGGTGTGCTCTGGTCTGCTTATGAAATGAGAACTGTTGTCACTCGCTGCTGGAACCGAGGCTCCGCAAAGCTCGGGAGGCGCAGGTGTAGGGTCCAGGAGATGCGGTGTAGATGGGGGTTTGGGCTGGTCTTCTGAGGGAGGGGGTCCGCCACACAGGGACTGAGAGGCAAGTGTGACTGGGAAGGGCAATTCTTCCAGAATTTGTGTGTGTGGGTGGGGGGTGCTTGGTGTAAGAAACTAGGTATCGCGTGTCTGCACTGAACTCATTCCCATAGGTGTTTCTGTGCTTATGCTGAGGAGCAGGGGAAGGAAGTGGCACCTGCCAGCTCCTTTGTTCCTAGGGAGTCTCTCCGTGAAGGCTGCCTCTCTGGGACATGCTCTGAGATGAACAAATGACGTCCCCACTGTGTGGCCAAGGCACTCTTCAGATGGCTCTTTCCACACTGTATGCCTGCGAGCTGTTTGCCCTGCCTTCTCTTCAAGAACAGCTCCAGTGCTCCTTGGCTCTATCCAAGCCAAGCTGGTTGACCTTTAAACCTCCAGGCTTTGAGCCCCAAGAACTCTGCGAAATTCAGACCGTCTCACTTTCTAAGCGAATTGCTATTTGGACTCATTTTCTCTGTGTGCTCCCCTGGGTGTCGGGTCTGTCCTTTGCCCTTCTCTGCAAATGCAGTTCCCTCCCCACCGCAGAGGCCATGATCTGTTTCCCAAACCGAATCTGTGCATTTCCCACCCTCTTCAGTGTGGTCTCTTCTCTACCTTTGGTTGGGGAGTTTCTTCTGTCAGTCTTCACGTTGATTATCTGGGATATTTAGGATGATGTGATAGTGATCTAGTTGTATTCATGGGATGAAAAGAGCCTAGGGTCCTCCTATCACACCACCATCTTCCAGACTCTCCCCAAGAAACTTTTCATATTTTGTTACATTAAAATCCACTGGTCTCTTTTTTCCCTTTGGAAAGTTCTCTTAACCCTACATGATTTTGTGATAGCATTCATTGGTCATTTGGAAAATACTGAAATCATGCAGATCTTCCAAGTGTTGACATATTTCATTCTATAAAATTAAATTAGATTAAATTAAAAAAAAAACTTGATAGTACCACTGGCCTTGTCAGAAAAGTAAGTACTGGAAAGCTGTTAAACTCATAATAATACATTACATTTTTTAAAATTCTAATTTTTATCTGAAAACTTGTATTTTATTATTTGTAACCACATACTGTCGGTAGTTTTCCTTGAAGGGACAGGATCACTTTGCTTAGTTTTGAAAAAAAATGTGAAATACCTACATCTAAAAGAGCATAGTCTTTCAAATAAAAAAAATAGTGTTCCATGCAAAAATGGCTAGTTCAGCTTGCAACTCAAACAGTTGCACCAGTGCTTTTCCTCAAGAATAACAATCATACTTTGAAATGCAGGTGAAATCCTTTATGTGTACTTCCCGTGTTGTCAAATGGAATATTACAAAAGTACTCCAAGATTTAATAAAATTAATCATTTTTACTGATTCACCAAGGATACTTTAAAGTGAAGCTGGCTTATTCTCCTTTTTAAGCAAAGTTTATCTGAATCTACTTAATTTGGCTCTGTTTAGGGAAGAAAGCAATGGAGGAAGATAGGGTAGAATATTATGCATTTGAGACTCAAGTTCATTTACTCTGTATTTGATAAGTGAAAAGGAACAGGAGCTGCTTAAACAGAATTTGCATTGGTATATTCCTGCTTTTGAAACACCTAAAATATAGCATCCTTAAAGATTTAACATCTATTTAGTCCTGTTATAAAAAGACAAAAACTCAAAATGCATGATAGTATCATATTGCAAAACCATTTGAGAAGCTGCCAGATACTGTAGATGAACAAATCCATACAAATGCTTCTCTAGGCTGACCAATTACCCATATGAGCAGCAATTATATTAGCGTGCAAGGGCAATTGGAAGGAAAATTAGACCCTGTGGACATCCAGCTGAGCAAACAGGACTGAGGAAGGATAGAGGATGTGTTTGAAATTAAAAAAAAAAAAAAAATACATCTAAGCTAACTTAAAAAAATATTTGTATCAGTTGCAGCATATTCTTTACATGTTCTCTGGTTGCTTAGTATTTTTCAAATTAGCTCTATTCTACAAACAAAACAAAAATGCCTCTGCTTAGATCAAAAGCCCAAATAGCAATGTGTTTTGCATGTAAAAAATGCCAGAATAATTCAGGAAATAGAGAACTTGGAATCTACAAATCCAAACATTCAGATGCTACCATACATATGCACACACAATTGTGGCATGGTTTGGATTATATTTATCCTTCTTAATACTGCAATTCACTATTTTTTTATTTTTATTTATTTTTTTAAAGATTTTATTTATTTGACAGAGAGAGACACAGCGAGAGAGGGAACACAAGCGGGGGAGTGTGAAAGGGAGAAGCAGGCTCCCTGCTGAGCCAGGAGCCCTATGTGGGCCTCGATCCCAAGACCCTGGGATCATGACCTGAGCCGAAGGCAGACGCTTAACGACTGAGCCATGCAGGCGCCCCTGAAATTCACTATTTTTTAAAAGATTTTATTTATTTTATATATAGAGAGAGAGCCCACAAGCAGGGGGAGGAGCAGACAGGGAGAGAGAGGGAGAGGGAAAGAATCTCAAGCAGATTCTGCACTGAGCGTGGAGCCTGACACAGGGCTCAATCTCATTACCCTAAAATCGTGACCTGAGCCGAAACCAAGAGTCGGAGATTAACTGGCTGAGCCACCCAGGAGCCCCTGAAATTTATTATTTTTATAACTAAAAGTGTTCCCTACTTCTTAAGATTCATGGCAAAGACTGATTGAAAATTTAATATGATGTGGAGCTTTTATAGTTTCACACTGAAACTATGGGTGGCTAATCCTTGATGAGTAAGTAATGACCATCACACTAATGAAAGTTGTTCCATAAATTGTATAAGCTGTGTAACTGTAGGCCAGATAGCCTCATTCCTTTGAGCAGGTTTGTACTTTAATGGCAGCTAGAAATAACGGATATCAAAGTTTTTTGGGTGGTCAATACTTCTTATAACTTGATTTCTGATTTAGAGAGTTCTTAAATGTTTGAAAGCATCTCAAATATTCTCAATATGGAAAAGTACCCACAGTGCAGAAAATAACAATCCATCCAAAGTGCTCTAATTTTTGCCATTCATTTTCCATGTGCATTTTTTTATTTTTGAAAAATCTCAATAATTTGGGTGATCACTGTGGTAGGGAAGCTCTAAGAGGGCATCCAGTCAGCCTCACTTCTTGGTATTCAAGTCCTTGTAGAATCTCCTTTCTCCTTACAGAGGTAAACATTATTATAAAATCTATTATTCCAGTTGTGTTTTTATACTTGTATATGTGTAAACATGAAAAATATTTTATTCTTTGGTCAATTTCTTAAATTACATAAACCTCCCCACAGCAATCCCTGTCTTTCATCTCTGCTATTTCTTTCTCCACAGCATTTATCACCACTGGGAACAAAATGTGAAAAATCCTCACTCTCACTCTCCTCCCAAAGGTAGCTACTGACAATACTTTGGTGTCAATCCTTCCTTAGCCCTTCCTTCACATAAATATATACATATATTTATCACATGCATGGTTGGTTTGGTTTTCAAGGGAGATTTCTACTAACTCTTGTGTGATTTGAATTTCTAACTTAATATGTCTTGTGATCATCCACATCAAGACATATAGTCTATTGCATTCTTTTTTAACTTTTCTGTAGATTTCACCATAGCAGTTTCCTATAATTTATTTGACTTTGCCTCTACAATGAACATCAACTATATTCCTTTATTTTTTTTTTGCTATTAGTAATAATGCTACAGTAAACACATTTGTACAATATCTTTGTGCCCCTTTGCTATTATTTCTTTAGGTAGATGTCTAGAAGTGAAATTGACAAATCAAAGGATGTGCTTATTTTTAATTTTGATAGGAAATATCAAATTACCTTCCAAAATTCTTTAATTTATACACAACCTCACTTGATACCATTAATCTTTAAGGTTTTTGTCAATCTAGTAGAGGTGAGTGCTCATTTTTTTCTCTCTTCTCCAGATTCCGTGCTTATGAAGTTTGCGTGGGTTGTTTACTTCTCCTTATTGAATGTTATTCTCTATATTTTCTGGGATATTATCTTTTTAAATTTATTCAGTGTGTTTCTAAATTTTAGCTCAGTCTCTTGTTTTTCTTTATAGTGATTTTTCCTGTAACTATTGCTGTGTAACAACCCCAAACTTAGTGACATAAAAGAACCAACCATTCTTTTATGGTCACAGATTCTGTGGGTCAAGAATTCAGAAAGGACACAGCAGTTTTTCTCTGTTTCATGGTGTCTGGGCCTCAGAAAGACTTGAACACTATGAAGGAGTCTATCACTGGAGATTGCAATTAAGTAAAGCCTCAATTTACTCACATGTCTGATGGTAGATACTGGCTATCAACTGGAGCCTAGCTGGGGCTGTCATCAAGAACACCTCCATGGGCCTTTCCATATGTCTCGAGCTTCCTCACAGCATGGTGGATGGGTTCCATAAGAGAGTGGCTCAACAGAAACAGGCAGAAGCTATATCATTTTTGGTTCCTAGCCTCAGGACTCATAAAGCCTGCTCAGAATCAATGAAACAGAATTTAGATTCTAGCTATTGGGAAGAGTGTCAAAGTCACATTTCACAGGAAAAAGCATCTTAGTTGGGAGATACTGTTGAGGACATCTATGGAAACAAAACTTGCCACAATCATTGTCTTATGGAAGAAGTAAATTATCTTGAAATTTAGGGGCTCCTGGGAGGCTCAGTCTTTTAAGCGTCTGCCTTCAGCTCAGGTTATAATCTCAGGGTCCTGGGATGGAGCCCCACATCAGACTCCCTGCTCAACAGGGAGTCTGCTTCTCCCTCTCCCTCTGCTGCTCCCCCTGCTTGTGCTCTCTCGCTCTGTCAAATAAATAAAGAAAATCTTTTAAAAAAATTTATAATCTTGAAATTTATCATTTTCCTTAAGACTTCTGGGTTTTATCTTATGTTTTAAAAAGGCTTTCCTAAATGAAGTTTACATATTTCTCTTTATTTTTCAAAAAAAGTTAATAATGTTGCCTTTTTGTATTATGCTGCTAAATCCATTTAGAGTTTATGAATATAAACTCCAATTAACTTTAATTTTTGTAAACTTCAAAGTTTTTTATATACTTCTATAAACTTTTTTTTGTAATAAATGTGTAGTGGGAGACTAAGTTTAAATTTTTTAGGTGTACAAAATGTCACCAACACATTTTTTTTTTTGCATAGCTTATTTTTTCATATCTGATTTGTAAGGTCGCTGGTGTTCTAGGAGGTATGTTGTATGCATTTAATTCTTCTAATTAATTACTGTTAAAAATTTCAGAAGCATTCACCAATATTTTTCTAATTGTAAACTTTATGTAAGGAATACCCCCACCCATTTGAGACAAAAACTTCTCATATTTTTGTTTTCCAGAACTTCACATAAATGGAATTATACATATACAGTATGTTCTCTTTTTTTAAAAAAAAGACAAGCTTCTGCTCAGCATAACGTTTTTAAGATTCGTTCGTGTTTTATCAGTTGCTTTTTCTGTTGTTGCTTTTGTATGAGTAATCTTCAATGTGTTATCTATTCTACTTCCTGAAACAGTTATGAAGGATTGGTATTGTTTCTTTAAATATTTGATAAGGGGCACCTGGGTGGCTCAGTTGGTTAAGCATCTGCCTTCGGCTCAGGTCATGATCTTGGGGTCCTGGGATCGAGCCCTGCATCAGGCTCCCTGCTCAGTGGGGAGTCTGCTTTGCCCTCTCTCTCTGCCCCTCCCCCCTGCTCATGCTCTCTCTTAAATAAATAAACTCTTAAGAAAATATATTTGATAAATTTCACCAGTGAAGATAAATGGACCTGGGCTTTTCTTTGCTGGAAGATTTTTAATTAACTCGTTCAATTTGTTAACTTGTTATAGGTCTATTCAGGTTCTTCCATTTCTTCTTAGTTTGGGGAATTTATGTCTTTGTAGGAATTTGTCTATTTCATCCCAGTTGTCTAATTTGTTGGCACAAACTTGTTCATAGTATTCCCTTAGAAGCCTTTTAATTTCTGTAGTGTCAGTAGTGATGTTCCCTTTTTCATTCCTAGTTTTGCTAATGGGCTTCCTTTTTTTGTTTTGTTAGTCTACTTTAAGGTTTGGCAATATTGTGATCTTTTCAAATGACGTACTTTTGTTTTCATCAATTTTCTCTATTTTTGTTTTCTATGCAAGTGTTTAGAAATTTCTCAAATTTATTTCTACTGTAGGTTTCTACTTTAATTCCACTGTCATTGAAAAATACAGTTTCTCAATTATTTTAATTTATTGAGATTTATTTTTTTGTCCTAGCATGTGATGTCTCTTGAAGAATGTTACAAGTGTGTTTGAAAAGAAGGTGTATCCTCCTGCTGGTTTGGAGTAGTGTTCTATAACTGTCACTTATGGCAAGTTGGTTAATATGTTTTTCCAAATCTTCTATATCTGTAGTGGCTTTCTGTCTAGTTCTTCTCTTAATTATTGAGATTAGAATATTACAATTTCTAAATACTGTTGAATTGTATATTTGTTCTTTTAATTCTTTATTTTTTGCTTCATGTATTTTACGACTCTCTTGTTAGACGGGTATAGATTTGTAATTGCTAGAGATTTCTGGTTGTACACCATACTGTTTGGTTTATAACATAGATTTTATATATAACATATATAGATTATATATATGTATGAATATGGATTATACATACACACAATTGCACAAAGGAAGAGAAGAAATAGACTTATCCTGGGACAAAGTTTCTGTATCTTGCTGGAATTAAGTTAGTGTTAATTCATAATAGATAGTAGTGAGTTACAATGGAGATTCTAATCAGTGAAGTAACCACTAAGAAAATAATCCAATAAAATATAATTTAAAATCAGTAGAGGAATTAAAATGGTACACTAAAAATATATATTTAAGACAAAGAAGGCAGTAGGAGAGGAATAGAAGGGAAAGAAGATATAGAAAACAAGTAGTAAAATGATATATATAAATCCAATTATATCAATAATCACTTAAATGTAAATAGAATAAAAACTCCAATCAAAATGTACAGATGGTCAGACTGGATAAAAAAAGCAAGATCCAACTATACACTGTCTACAAGTGATAAAAGACATAAGTAGACTGAAAATAAAAGGATTATAAAAGATAGACCATGCAAGGAGTAATCAGAGAGAGCTAGAATAGCTGTAATGATATTGGACAAAAGAGATTTTATACCAAGAAATGGTACTAGAGACAAAGAGGGATGTTTTATAAAAGAGGTGTACTGAGTAGTCATGATTTAATAATATTGGTAAGTTTTACTGCTTCATGAAGGTTTTCTCAAGTGGGACTGACTTTTTTTCCCTGCAGATTTAATGAGGATGAACAATACAATGATTACTAATACAGTGTGTTGTTCTGTCTTGATTTCTGCTAAAGGGCCATAGACCATGGATTTAGAACTGCTGATTTAGACCATTTATACTTAACGTATTTATCATTATGGTTGTGTTGAAATCTAACATCTAGCTATTTTTTAAAAAATTATTTGTCCTATCTATTCTCTTTCTGTTTTCCTGCCTGTTTTGGATTAATTTAGTATTTCTGTAATACTCCATTGTATTCCCACTATTGGTTTATTAACTATACCTCTTTTAATCTTTTAATGGTTTCTCTCAGAACTACAATATGCCTCTTTAACTTTCCAGTCTATTTTCAGATATTATTATTCCATTTCATGTATAAAGCAAAAATCATATAACATTTTGTTTCCATTTTCCTCTTCTTTCCTTTTGAATGTTGATGTCATATATTTACTGGTACATGTGTTACAAAGCTCACAATAACATTGTTATTACTTTTCTCTCACCAGACAATTATCTTTTAAAGAAATTTAAAAATAGGAAAAATATTTTTAAAATTTGCCCATCTGCTTACCATTTCTGGTGCTTTTCAATCCTTTTTTTAGATCTTGGTTTTATGTATATCTTTTTCCTTCTGTCTGAGAATTTCCTTTTACATTTCTTGTGATTCAGGCCTGCTGGTAATGAATTCATTCAACTTTTGTTTGTCTGGAAAAGTTTTATTTCACCTTCATTTTTGAAGGACATTTTTGTTGAATATAGAATTCTAGGGTGGAGGAATTTCTTACCTCACTTTTCTAGTCCATCATTTTCTGACATGCATATTTTCTGGTGAGAAGTTTGTTGTAGGTCTTCATTTTTGCCGCCTCTACTCAATGTATC
This sequence comes from Eumetopias jubatus, assembly GCF_037043125.1. Taxonomy (NCBI): domain Eukaryota; kingdom Metazoa; phylum Chordata; class Mammalia; order Carnivora; family Otariidae; genus Eumetopias; species Eumetopias jubatus. The sequence continues at coordinate 41,118,800 of NW_028274821.1, read as the reverse complement.
ATTTTTTTTCTCTTGCTCTGTCTCATTTAATGGTCCCTTTATCTGTGGTGTTCAGCATTTTAATTATGATGTGTCTTGGTGTGGTTTTCTTTGTGGTTATCCTATGTGGGTTTATTGAACACCTTAAATCTATGAATTTCTTCTTTTCATAAATTTTTTTTAAAACTTTGGCCATTATATCTTAGAATATTTTGTCTACCCCATCACTTTTAAATATATGCTATAACACTTGACTTTGTTCCACAGGTTACTGAGGCTAATTTCTCTGTTTCTTTGTTTTAGTATTCTATCTGTCCTTCTGTTTGAAAAGTTTCAATTTTGATGTTTCAAGTTCCTGGGCTTTTCTTCTATAGTCTCTAAGCTACTTTTAATTCCATATAATGAATTTTTCATTTTAGATCTATTTTTTATTTCTAGAATTTATATTTGGTTCTTTGTATCATACATTTATCTTTTTATGGGGTACATGTTTTCCTTTAAATATTTAAGCATGATTATGACAGCTGTGTTTTAAACGGTCTGTGTTTAGACTTGTCTGTTAATTCCATCATTTCTGACATTTTTGCATCTGTTTTTATTGACTAACTTTTTTCCTCATTATGAGTTACATGTTCTTGCTTTTCATGTGTCTAGTAATGTTTGGTTAGATATTGGACCTTCTGAATTTGACACTTTTGAGTGGTAGATATTCTTGCCCATCTTTAAGAGTGTTAGACTTTGTTGTGATGGGCAGTTAAATGACTTGTTGACCAGTTTGATCCTTTCAAGGCCCAATTCACCATCTTTTCCCACTCACTTCCTAGAACCCAAAGAACGCAGATACTCAGCTGGCCTGGTGCCTTGCCAACTTTTAGAGGAAAGATTATTAATCTCTTGGTTAATGAAAAACAGGGGTGCTGGAAACCCCCAAACTTAGCTAGAATTTCTTTTAGGATTTCCCTTCCTTAGTTTCAAGGAGAACAAATGTCAGTTACCCTCCTCCATGGGGAAGGGAGGGTGGGTGTTACCTCTTTCTCTGAATATTCACCCAGAGGCCACACTTGCCTGCCAGTTCTGCCTTTATATCAATTGGGGTACTAGGGTTTGAGGTGGGGAAGACAGAAATAAGCACCTCTCAGTAAACCTAGGACATTTGGGGCCATTACTTACTCCATTTGTTACGATTCCAGGAGAATGGGGAAAATTCTGTTTTACAATGACAATAGTAATAGCCAGAAACTCTGCTACTGGTAGCTAGCAATTACAGGATACTTACTTTATGCCATACATGGTGCTGAGGGCTTTATGGGCATTAGCTTCTCGAATCCTTAGAACAAGCCTCTGAAAGTGTCCCCCTGATTTCATCTTTATAGACGAGAATATGAAGGTCCCTCAGCTATTAAATGGCGGGGCCAAAATTCAGATCTAGAGTCTGCATTTTCTTTTCTTTTTTTTCAAAATGTTTTATTTATTTATTCATGAAAGTCAGAGAGAGAGAGGGGGGGGGCAGAGGCAGAGGGAGAAGCAGGCTCCTCGCCTAGCAGGGAGCGCGATGCGGGACTTGATCCCAGGACCCTGGGATCATGACCTGAGCCAAAGGCAGATGCTTAACCATCTGAGCCACCCAGGCGCCCCTAGAATCTGCATTTTCTAACCACTAGTGCTATTTTCCCCCAGACTGTGCATTTGGCTGTTGTTGTCAGTGATGCTATTGCAAGTTTCCATCTTTGGTTGTATCTTCGTATGTATCAATGGGAGAAATCGCTGGGAAGCACTGGTGCTGTTAGAAGCCCTTTTCAACCAACAGTCTCATTCTTCCTTTGGAGTCTTTTTAACTTTAGGATTCTGTGATTTAGACATAAATAATAAATATGGTTTAGCAGAGGGTCATAAAACACTCATTGATTTACTGCCAACTTTACTCTAGGTCCTCGTTTCTTTGATTCTCTTAGGGAATAACTACCTCTTTGGGAATGAATTTCCCCATGTGGATTTGAATTAATTCCCTCAGGCCACACAATTGTAATCTGGAAGAGTTCATTTAGCAAATGGCACCCAGCTTTTCTCACCCTGGTTTGCCAAAGACAGTGTGAGGCTTTGTTTGAACACAGGCAACGGTTCTGGACAGCAGATGTTTGCAAATACCATTTGTTTAATTGCTTAGGCACTTGATAATATATTTTTCTCCTAAGCTGTGGGAAACACATCCTTTATCAGCTTTAAAACAGAGTGCAACTTTGGAGGGCCATTCTGTCTGTCTTTTTTCCTTGTGCATCGGTCCAGACGGATTGAGTGAACAAAAAGAAGAGAAAGGGGAAGCTGTTGGCAGTTACCCTCGACTTTGCCTCTTATTGCTAGCAGCAGCGATATAGAAATGAGTACCCTTTCCCATCCCACTCCCCACCCTCTGAAATAAACCAGAAAGACACTCACAACTCACAAGCTGAAGAAACAGTCAAGAAGAAGGCTCACATGGCAGCAGTCCTCCCTAGCAGCACATCTTGCTGCATCCGCAGTTAGTCAGTGTCTGGGTTCTGGCACTTTCCCAGGGACCTGGCATCGCCTTATGGCTGCCATCAGCTCTAATGGGACGCGTATGCGGGCGCAGTAAGAGTGCCGGGCATGGCCTTTCCTTCTGTGCACAGTGACTTCAGGCTCTTCTGTGGAAGCTTTGACACTTGCACCTTTGAGGATATGGGCGTGGGGTCAGTTGGTGTAGGTTTCAGATGCATTGCTGGTCTTAGATGAGGCCCACAATAGGAAATGAGGTTCTCCAGAGCCTTCTCCCATGATGTCGTGTAGCCACAGACTCTTCCTGCCTAGAATCAGTGTGCCAAGGCTTAGCCCTGTTCTCTTCCACCCTTAAAGAATTCCCAGAGATGCCTCCCAAACCATATACAGCCAGAACTCACTTGGAGGGTTTGAGTCAGTCTGTCTTGATCTGGACTTGAGAATCTGCATCCATGTATCAATCCAGTGATTCAGATCGTATAGCTAAGGTTGAGAATCCCTACCTTAGTGCTTTCTAAACTGGGGCACTAAATGCATCATTTGTATGTAACAGTAACAAGGAAATTCTGTAGAGCCAAGGTTCTTAATCCCAGCTCTGGCACTTGTTAGCCGTGTGATCTTGCACAGTTAACCTTTCTGTGCCTTATTTTCATAATCTCTGACATGGGAATGATAATTGTACTTACACATGTGGTGGTTGGAGGATCAGATAAATTAGCACATGCAAAACCCTTAGAATACAGTCCCTCAATACGTTGTTGTATGTGTAAACTTATTTGGAAGAAGAAAATGTTCATATATTTGCTTTGAGGCTTGTTTGGTTTGAATCTGGTTGGAAATTGCTTTGTTCTACATCTGCCTGACCATCACCACGTCTGAGCATAAAGAGAGCTATGGAGCTGTAGAGCTACTTTGTGGTGCCAGATTTTCCCTTTAATTCTTGCTGTAATTTTTGTCTCTCTTACGAACTTTTTCAGAGAATCCAGTTTTAATAAAGAGTTAATTATATATTTTAAATCTCTGAGGTGATTTACTTTTGGCTTCTTCGGGACTCAGCCTGTTAGCCAGATAAGGCACTAATCCCCTGTGAAAAATACACATATTCTGGGCACATATTCAGTATTTTTTTATTTGTGAAGATTTTTATTTATTTATTTGAGAGACACACACACACAGAGAGAGAGAGAGCATGAGTGTGGGGAGGGGCAGAGGGAGAGGGAGAAGCAGGGTCCCCACTGAGCATAGAGCCCCACATGGGACTTGATCCCAGGCTGCTGAAATCATGACCTGAGCCAAAGTCAGATGCTTAACTGACTGAGCCACCCAGATGCCCCACATACTCAGTATTTTTAAGTTCAGTTAACTTCAACAAATATTTGATATGTTTATACCGGGCGCGAGGCACTTTTGGGAAAGGGAGGAAATAAGAGAAAGGAATCTGACATTTATTAAGCAGCTGCTTTATGCCAAATACTGTACTAAGAACTTTATAATCACCTCATCTAATGTTTGTGGTTGCTTTAGTTAGCTGTGTTTTATAGATAAGGGAACGGGGACTTCATAGAATTCATTGACCTAGTATTTGAGAAAATCCAAGGCTCTGCCATTACTACTTTTCCATACCACCTGAGAAGGTTCAAAGATGAGGGTGGAACAGGATCATACCTTATTTATACAGCATGTTATTGCTTATAATCCCATGCACACCTACATTGTGCACAAGGACTCAGATCCCAGAGCGGCTCACTGTCGTGTATTCCATGTTACTTTCACAGAGCTGATAATCACCTGCGTTTGGGGGTTACTTGATGCTAAGGGAGTGCTTTTGTCTTACCTCGCAGGATTGTTGCAACAACGCCATGAGGGAAGTAATAACAATCATAATGATGGACAATATTTAATAAGAACTTATCATCCAGGTCAGCCTGCCTCTGAAGCCCAAGGTCTTAATCACCATTACACTATCTCATTATCTGCATTTTATGAATGAGGATACCAAGGTTCAAAGGAGCTATGTGACAGCTGGACTGAGAATCAAGCCCCTCTCGTCTGATGACATGTTTGTGATCAGTCTAGTAAAGAGGACTAAACAGGTATACAAACAACTATACTACAAGGCAGAATATGAAAGGAAATAGGAAAATGACAGGTGTGCAGTCTGGTGGGGTAAGGAGAGGCTTATGACGGAAGCGAATGGAGTCTAATAAGATGACTAAGATTTCTAGAAACAGAAATAACCAGGAAGGATATTTGATATGAATCCAAGAAAATGAGTAGAAGTAAAAAACATGGAATATCCAGAAAACAACAGATACACTGATATAAATTCACCATAGGATGAGGTACACATAAAGGGTGCTGGAAGACTGGGTTAGAAAACTATGCGTGCTTGAATGCAGGAAGGGTTTGCTCTTACATTGTTGGAGACTGGGGAGCCATTGAATGTTTTTGAGCATGGAAAGTGTCATGATCAAAGCCACAATAGGAAGATCATTGTGGCGGAGAACACTGAGACCAGGAAGAGGCCGTTATAATAGTTGTTAGTATAGAAGGAGGATCTGACCCAGTATCGGAAGTGTGGGAAGGGAGAATTCAGGAAAACATTGCCATGGAGAGTTGGCAGAACTTCCTGACTGTCCAGATGCTGGGGCCACAGAGAGGGAGGCAGCAAATATAGTTCTATGTTGGCATCTAGGTCCCTAAAAGAACTGTGTTGCTGTACATGAAAACAGGGAATTAAGAAAGAAGAGCTAATTTAGAACCGGGGGTGGGGGTGGTAATTATCTCAGTTGGAAATAGGGCACTTTGGAGTGCAGGCAGGTTATTAAAGTTGAAATACGTCAACCTGCATAGAAAGTGATGCAACCAAATACTTTAGTTGAAGGAGGCATTCAAACGAAGGTGATCATGGGTTAGGTCATGGAGACAGCAGGTGCAAAAAGAGAGGCAAGGCCCAACCTTTGGAAATTCCTACACTGAGAAGGCAGACGGGTGCTGAGGAGCTCTTAGAGGAGGTAAGGAAGTAAGCAGAAAGGCAGAGGGAGAACGAAGTACGAAGACAAGGAAACCAAAGATGGGAGTGTCTAGAAAAAAGAAATGACTAACAGTAGGGAAATGGGACAAAGAAGCTGAAATCAGAAACAAGATCCTAAGAGCAGGTTTGATTCCAGAGTGGTGGTGAGTAGAGAGGGGTGGGTGGTAAGGGAGCCTAGACGACAGGGTTAAGAAGTGAGTGTACTAGATCAGGCAGAATGAATGGGCCGCTAACTCTCCCACGAAATTTGTTAACGAAAGTCAAGAGACAAGATCAACTCACTCCTGTTTTGGAATGTCACTTGGCATAATGCACGCAAGTCAAGGAGGGGCGGTGGGTAGTAACTTTTTGTATATGGATCTGCATTTTTAGGGGATTTGGAGAACATTTTTTAAAAAGTGTTGGGAACCAACATGAGAGAGACTTCTATAAGGCAGTTATTCTAAAGAGGATGGATAAAAAAATACAATATCACAGGATGGAAATGAACTTGCAACTTAAGAAGAGATCACAACTTTGGTTTTTATACAACATTCCACTAATAATTAGAGAGAAAACTACAGCCTCTGGGAGAAAAAAAAAATTCAAATCATTTCCAACCCAGAGACCGAGTTTCTGAAAACAGCTAGTAATGCACCTGGCTACACATGGTCCTTATCTTGTAGATAAACAAGACAGCTTCCTCAGAGAGACACAGTATTCAGTGTTCTCTTGGTAAATGCTTCATTTCAAAGCCTTCATCTCATATCTCCCAACAGATTACAACAAAAGGACAACATTCTTTTGTTTTCCCTTATTATTTTTTGCAAGTTATTTTTTGCATGTTACAGTGATGGTCAGATTAAAATGGGCCCTTTTAAAAACACTCAGTGAATATTGGACTATTTGAAGAGGATACACAGACCTTCAGTTCATAAGCTGTATAGATGTAATAACTCTCATGTGCTCTGGAGTAAAACCAGGTTGCACAAGGAAGAGACTATGATTCCAGATGGTCCATACTTACCTCTGACCTCGAAAGACAGACAGACAGACAGACAGACACACACACACACACAAGCTAAAATAGTACAGTTAGTGAATCATTCCTATTTTTCTAACTGAGGTACCAAGACCTACTCTTCTTGGGGTAAATGGAAGTCTTGTTTTAAAAATGATTTTGGCACATGGCTGCCTTTAGATGGGTTTGTCTCTCTTTCTGTACATAACTAAGAAGCAGGAAACCAATAAAACGCTCATTGCTTACTTACTATCTATTTCAGGCCCTTACAACTTAAGAGACCCCATTTGCCCTATTCTTAAATGTTCCTTCTATTTAGAAAATTTTAGAATTGAAACAGTCACTTCATTAATTTTAATGTAATTTTTAATAAAACTGTATTACAGAAGACCTCCCAAAAGAAAGAAAAACATTACCTATAACTGTATTCTAAGACTGTGATCTTTATTTTGATGTATGTCCATCAGTCTTTTTGGCTATGCGTATTTTTACATAATTTTATTACAATGCAATTTTGCATTTTCTTCACGTAATTTTATGTCTGAAGCAACTATTCAGTGTCCTTGCTTCATCTCAGGGACTAACACAAAGATTCCCTTCCTTATCAAGTAAGGCTACCAGGAGACTGGTATTTACCAATTCTTCTCTCTTGAGGGAGAGAACTAGTGTTGGTTAGATCTTAGTCCAGTTGTATGCTGTTTGCATTTCTTTTAGTTCCTTAAAAACAAAGAGACGACATCATTATCCAGAAGACCTGCTTGCCTCTCCTTCGACAATGTGAGAGTTCTTTCACCTTTGGGAAGTCTGAAAATAAAAAGTACATTCTCACTTTCCTATATCATCAGTTCCCTGCTTACTGCGCCCATTATCCTGCACTTCCTAAAAACTGCTTTGCAACCAGAACTATCACTCACTTCAGTATTAACCTAGAATCATGCCAGGGATACAGGGTTTCTAGTGAGGATGACAAATCAGGTGTCCATTTCGATTCCACATCAATTGGCAGTGGTTGGATAGGAACGTGCAGTGTATTTCCTCTTAGTAGGGAAGTGCCATGATTATTTAGCAATGTCTGCCTCAAAGGGTGGGGAGGAGGTTATAGCACCCATGCCTAATGTTTGCCTAAATCAGAGAAAGATTTATTTAAAATCTACTATATGCCATATACTCTGCCTCCACCATATGATACATTCCTCATAGCACTGCTAGGAGACAGACACCATTTTCCCATGTGGGCAATGGGAAGACAGGAGCACAAAAGTGAGGGGTTCACCTGAAATCAGAAATCAGGGAAATAAAATTACCTCAGAGGGTGAGGCTGTGAAATCAGCACAAAGTGAAATGTGGGGAAGGAACTTAAAACTTTCTGCTAAAGAAACTTGTCAGATTGGTTCCCAGGAGAGCAGTATGGTTGCTTGCCAATAACCATATCTAATGATGAAGCGTATTTTAAAAAAAGATTGCCAATCAGAAGAGGATTTGATTAATAATGGAAGCTTAACTCAGTGGGTGTCACTGAGTCAAATATAGGCTGTACATTCCCAAGCAGGACCTTTCAGTTAGTTATATTCAGCAAACGTTTATTGAATGTCTCCCGTGGGCCGTGCATTATACCGGTTGCTGGATACGCAAAGGTAACTAAGATACAGTACTTGCCCTCAAGAAGCTCACAGTTGATTGGAGGTAATGGACACAAAAACAGGTAATTAAAACAACTGCACAAGGTTAGAGATTTGCTTGTGTATTCGAAAGTCTGGAGGGAAAGCATGCACCCCATCTGGGAGGAAATGGCGAGGTTTTCTGGAGGAGGGGATATTTGAGATGAGACTTAAGGCAGCTTCTCAAACTACCCATAGTCAAGGGCTCATTTTTTTTCCCTCTTTTTAATTTCCAATTTGCTAGGTAAATACAATAAAAATGGATGACTAGACCAGTAAAATTAAAAAGTACAAGCCCAATTTTGTTATTAGAGTACACTGATATATAATCACTCTAGCATATTACTATAAAAGTTTCTAAATGTTTACTTTTAACCTCCAGCCTTACCTCATTTCACTGGTTAAAAAACCCAACAAAACAGTTCAGAGCCTGGAGTGGCCTCGTATCGAAGGATAAGTAGGCATCAGCCACCAGCTGGGGAGGGAAGCAGGTGGTGGGGGGCATAGCCTAAGCAGGGACAGGGCTACAAGGCTTCCGGAGTTCAGGGTGGGGTAGGGGGTGACATGGAAGCACTGCGCAAATTCTCTGGGCCACTCAAGGGACTCAAGGGACTCTTCCTTACCCCTGGCCCATGCGGGCTCTGCTTGCAAACCCCCTCCAGCCCTGTGCCTTTGGTCTCTTTCTTTCTCTCCTTCAAGCTGTGCATTCTTCTCATCTCCTTCCAAACCTAGAACATCGACTTTTCTGGGACCAGGAGACAAAACGAAAGAGGGGGTAGGCATGATCAGGGGAATTCCTCCATTTTCCTTCTTCTTGGTTCTGGTCGGAGAACACTTCAAATTCTTACTCTTAACATTCCCAAGCGTACAAAGCACATAGGATTTTATGTAGAAATGGAACTGATGAATTTGAATCTGTTAAATTCAAATTCAAGAGTTAAAGGAGTCAGGGGTCAGTCTCACATTTTAATTTTCTGAACCTAAGACCTGGAAAGGGAATGGAGTGTTTTTAAAAGGTAAATGAACTTAAAAAAAAAAAGGGGGTAACTTTGTAACGTGTAATTTTTTTCATTGCCCCAGCATCACTCATGCTCATTACGACATCTTGTCATAGCCTCAATTAGAGCAATTTCTAACTCAGAACTTTAGAATTGGCTTCAGTGAAGCTTCTGTGTGTGGTTTGGATGAACTGGCTTTCCTAGTTTCAGAGGCTGTTTATGTGAATGATATACTGAATACGACTGGCATTAAACTCGGTTATAAACAAAGCAAGTGATGCTTGTGTTGAACTATCCAGGGACTCAAAGCAACAAATGGATGGGCCGAAGAAGTCATGAGGGAAAATCTACAGATTCAACTCTGTTTTTTTTTTCATTTTTAATTTTTTTTATTATGTTCAGTTAGCCACTATATAGTACATCATGAGTTTTTGATGTAGTGTTCAACAACTCATTAGTTGCGTATAACACCCAGTGCTCATCACCTCACATGCCCTCCTCAATACCCATCACCCTGTTACTCTGTTTTTAAAATGAAAACTTTCTATTATATTAAAAACATCAAAGCCAAAATGAAACAGAAAACCAACAGGAAAAAATATTTATAACTACATTGAGAAAGGACTAATATCTATGTTAAATAAATAAACAAACATAATATCTATGTTATATAAATCACTTATATACATTAATGAGAAAAACACCAAGAATACAATAGATAAATGAGTAGAGGGTGTGAGAACCCAGAACGGACATTAGATAAAAGTGGAAATTGTAAGGTAAAAATGTTTTGTTTGTTTATTTGTTTTAAGATTTTATTTATTTATTTATATATTTGACAGAGAGAGAGCAAAAGTAGGCAGAGTGGCAGTCAGAGGGAGAAGCAGGCTCCCCGCAGAGCAGGGAGCCGGATGCAGGGCTCCATCTCAGGACCCTGGGATCATGATCTGAGCTGAAGGCAGATGCTTAACGGACTGAGCCACCCAGGTGCCCTGGTAAAAATGTTTTTAAATGTTAATAAAATTAAATTAGAAAAGAATTCTAATCCCTAATGATGATTCTGACTAACACACTGTTGCACTACTCTGAGCAGCGTAAACATTTGAGGGAGTTGAAAGCCATTGGGCAGATCCAGACCCTGTAATTCATGCCTGTGTGACCATCTATGGCAAATAAATAGCTTATCTATAGGAAACCGTTTTTCAAAAGGAAAAATATACACTGTATGTACATAATACCATTGTAGCATTGATTAAAAAACCAACATGTCCAATAACAAGAGAATGAGCTATTAAATTATGGCATATTCACAGGATGAAATAGAAGTACAACACCCTAAAAATAATTATGAAGATCATAATTCACCAGCTTACTACTCTCATCAGAGAAAATAATTTGTGGCTTAAAATATCACAGAATAAGTCAATGTAAATTTTTATTGTGCTATGATTAAATGATATTAGATGGGTATGCCTAACAATAATAACTGGAAGAGAAAATAGAAGGCTGCAATAAGTAGCTGTTTCATTGAAGTGCAATGCTGTTTAAACTCCCTTCCTTTCTTTCTCCTCCCCATCCCCACCTGCTTTCTTTCATGTGTTAAATAATATGTTGGTGTGACCTCTCAAAAGCAGGCTTCCATTTGTCCTGATTTCTACACTTAAATTTCTTTTATAACTGGATATGTTTTTACAGGTCAAGCTAAATTGTTTTTAGGAACAAGCCTAATTATAAACTGATAAATGAAAAAATAAATAAAATGGTGAAGAAAAGAAGAAAAGTTTGCCTTATGAATTGGTTGTCCACTCCCCACCCCTCACGTATGGGAACATCCTCTGAGTGCACTGCACTAAAGGAAGGATTTCCTACGGACCTCAGAAAACCCAAAGCCTAATAGAAAGGAGGATGGAGAGTTAAACAGGTATTGTTACAGATAAAATGTGGCTAAAGGCATGAATGTGTTCTTATCACTGTGTTTATTCATGAATGTTTCAATAAACTAGTCCTATGAACACAACTGTGTGAAACCATGTAAAGTAGAGCCATGAACTTGCTTGCGAGATGAAGTTGTAAAGAAGAGAGGACATTTAGTAAGTTTTGTTGATTTAAAAAAATAATAAATTTTTATTCTAACAACATAGTGCATGTATATAATTTAATATGTCTAATAGTTGTGGGGCGCCTGGGTGGCACGATCGGTTGAGCTTCTGACTCTTGGCTTCAGCTCAGGTAGTGATTTTAGAGTTGTCAGATTGAGGCCCCTGTTGGGTTCTGAGCTCAGCACAGATTGTGCTTAAGACTCTCTCTCCCTCTGCCCCTCCCCACTGTGCTTTCTCTGTCTCTAAATAAATAAATGAATGATAAATCTTAAAAAAATAATATGTCTAGTAGGGCACCTGGGTGGCTCAGTTGGTTAAGGTCTGCCTTCAGCTCAGGTCATGATCCCAGGGTCCTGAGATCGAGTTCCGCATCGGGCTCCCTGCTCTGGCGGGGAGCGTGCTTGTCCCTCTGCCTCTCCCTCCCTCTCTCTCTGTCTCTCATGAATAAATAAATAAAATCTTTAAAAAATATATGTCTAGTAGTTTTACAAAGTTTTTCATGAAATCAGACAAGCCCGGAGTCCCACTCGTAAGAGACAACTATTCCTAGCACTCTTCAGGTCTAGTTCTGCTACCAATATATTTCTAAATAATATGTTTATGATAATATTTCTTAATTTTTTCCAAGTTAGTGGTGTGTGTTGACTTATGTCTATGGAAACGTGGATTTGGCTTTCTTATCACATGACCTCCATCTCATCTTATCCGCCTCCCATCTCATTGACTGGATGCCGGTTTTGTTGCTGTCTGTCATTGTAGAGACTTTGTTCAGAGGTCTCTGGACCGTGGCAGTTGGTTCCTGGATAAAGTTGCCTAGAACAATCTGTATGGAAGGGCTAGACTGGTGGCTTCCCTTTGGGGGAATCAGGCCGGTATCTTGTCATTTTCTGGGCAGCTCATAAATGTCAATATTTTTATAGTGTCTCTTTTGGGTTGTCCAATTTCCCTAAAGAGGAGTCTTACAGTCTCTTGCTTGGGATGCATAAAACTGGTGGCCAGCTTTCTCAAAGCGAAGTTGGGCAAGCAGCTGGGAGGCTCCCCTTCTAGCTTGGGAATCTCATCTTCTAGTGTGTAGATTTCCCCTTAACCCTTGGTGCCCTGACATAAGCTGTGCTTGGTCTTTCTAAACCCAGAGTTCCTCAGGCTTAGCCTCTCTAGGATTAAATCGCAGGGCTTCTGGGTGGAGAGGGTATTTACCTGGCTGTGTGGGGAGGGTAAGTAGATCCAGGGGTCAGCAACTTCTTGTACATTCAATGAATACTGTTTTCAGCCTGTCCCACCCTGCCTTCCATGGTATCCAGGCCCCTGTTTCCTGAGTCCTCTGGGTTCTGCAATGAGATCCACTTTGTTACTTGGCTCCCCCACCCTGCAGGCCCTCAGCCATTTCTGGTCTGCTAAGTTGGGCACCATACATCTGCTTTCCACATTCCAAAGTTTTGTTGAAATGCTTTATCACCTGTCAGCTTCTCTACTCTTTGTCCTTGTGGCTTTATGCATCTTTATAAAAAAAATCCTTTTTTTAAAAAAGATTTATTTATTTTAGCTGGGGGAGAGGGAAGGGAAGAAGGAGAGGAAGAATCTCAAACAGACTCCCCACTGAGCATGGAGCCCGATGGGGGGCTCGATCTCACGACCCCGAGATCATGACCCGAGCTGAAATCCAGAGTCAGACACTTAGCCGACTGAGCCACCCAGTTGCCTCATACTTAAAAATCCTTTTCATATCCTTTTAGTAAGTTTTCATGAGGGAGCAGGGAAATTGCATCTTCAATTGGTCCCTTTTAACTTGGAGCCATAAGTTATACTTTGAAGGACGATTTAAGGGTGAAGACATGGGGGCATGAAAAAGGCATTTTTAGGTAAAGGAAAGCAAGGCCACAAACATGGGCTCTGAAAGGGTATGGTATCATGTTTGGGAAATGGGGGTCACGGTTGGCTGGAGTGTAGGGTGTACTGGATGGGGGGGTGGGGTGGGCTGAGGCAGGTAGACAAGGTATCTATGGTAGACTGGTTGCAAAAATGGCCCAAATTATTTTTCTCCCTCAATGCACAGTCCTTACAATGTGACTTTGCAGCTTCTTCCATTAAGGGGGAGAGTCTAGGCCCCAACCTCAGAATCCGGGTCGGCCTTGTGGTGACTTTGGTCAATAGAATGTGGCAGCAGTGATGATGTACAGTTCACCCTGGGCCACAAGGGGGCTTGCATCTCCCACTCACCATCTTGGAATGTGCCTAGGTGCCATGAGAACAAAATACGTTAGCCTATGGGAGGATGAGAGTCATGTGACCCACCTCACTTCACCCCACCCAGTCCCCAAAGCAGCCACTCAACTGACTTCTAGCTGACTGCATGGACAAGGGACCCCAGCTGAAACCAGAAAAAGCACCCAACAGAGACATGTCTGAGGGTCCAGCAACTTAGTGGTTCAAAATTCTGAGCTAAATATGGTTGTTCTCAGTGATGATGTTTTTGGGTGGTTTGTGACTCAACTAGAGCTAATTGATGATACGCCCAAGTAGAAATTTGAAGAGGCATCATGAGGCCAGGAAGAAACTACTGGTTAGAATTACAGGATCAGATTCTAGTTCTTCTTTTGCTACTAACTAGTTCTGTGTCTTTGGGCCAGTCACTTAATCTTAGCCCTGCCATCTAATTAAAGACCCTGGAAGGTAGACCACATAAGTGGTTGTCAAGCTTCTTTGCAAAGTAAGCCACCCAAGAGCTTGTTAAAAAGAGCCATTCTGTCCCCAATCTTATAAGATGGAAAACAACTATAATTTTATTTAGTTCCCTGGTGACTTGGATAAAGCCAGGCCAGCAGGTGTCTCACACACCACTGTACCATGAGATCGTCAGAGTGTCTTCCAGGCTGAAAATGGCGGCGAGCTGCCCTCCCTTCAGTGGGTTTTGCTGTGGCTTTAGATGCTTGTCCACCAGGGTGCCTAGGTTCCTTCCTCCCACGGGGCGGCGTCTCTCTTCGACCACCCACCCTTCAGCCCACTCTGCTCCCACAGGCTCAGACGGCTGCCTACAGCTCCCCATCTCCCCCTTCAGCGGCCAACAGTTCAGAGCTCTTCAAGAACTCTTCATTCTTCAGGAAAACGGTCATTCCCCCTGAACTGCCTTTATTCCTCAGCCTTAAAGCGGAACCCATTCAGCATTCTCAGGCCCTTCAAATCACTGGTTCCACGGTCCTTTGAATTCTCTGATAGACAATGGAAGGTTTCCAGTGTTCTTTGGTTTCCAGTGTCTGGTGACTGGTGGCCCATGCCGTGTCACACCCTGTTCCATCAGCTGTTGTCTTAGGTTCTGTGAATCCATGTTTTAAAAAGACCTCAGTCTTCTGCCCCTTGACATCACTCATTTCCCATCTGGAATGCTCTTCCCACAGGCCCACGTCTCCCAAACTAGGGTGTCTCCTGGGTAACCGTTTTACCATGGATACCAGTGGTTCTAGCTCTCAAATCGAATAACAAGCCTTGGTCTAAGGCTTCCTGTCATTTATTCTCAAATCACATTTCGCATGTGTGGTCGGGGGAGGGGGAAGGAGAAGGAAGACTTTCCATAAACTGCATCCATATTGTATACTCCCCCTCCTATCCTAGAAAAAAAATGATCTCAGGACATCAGACAAAAGCTGTAAGGCAGATGGCAAAACCAAAGTGGTTCCCAGCCTTAGGACAACGGGTGGGGTTTGCAAGAGGCAGGGCTCCTGGGAGCTTGGGGAGAAGAGACACCCTTTGTCATCCTGGATGGCCCTTCAGTCTGACGGCATCTGGTCCTAAATGCTCCCCTTCTTTCTGGATTCCCTTCTGCACCAGGAGTCAGCTCCTCCAGGGGACAGTGATTAGCAAAGCTGAACAATTTGCAGATTGGTTCTACATCTTATTTAGGATTTAAAAACTAGTGGGGGTCAATACTGTTAATTTAACACTTTTTATTGTAAAGCTAGGGTGATTTATTCGATAATGCACATGTGGCACTTGGCGGCTTGTAGCCACTCACCGTGTACTCAGCCAGCAGGGCTCAAATATATAACTTGTTAACTTCATTTCTTTGAAATACAATATTCTAGCAATCAACCTGGCTTTTTTTCATACTTGAAAATAAACAACTCTGTTTCTTCATTGTTTGGCCATGAGTTAAGGTTCTGTCTCACTCACGGATCTTTGGATAGATCTTTGCTAGCAATTTGAAGATGAGCCAGCCTTGTTTCAGATCAGATGGTCCCTTTCATGGTCTCTTACACTTGTCTTGGGATGGCCTCCAGATTCCGTGTCACTCATCCTATCACAAGCTCGGTGGCGGTAGGGCCCGCGGGGTCTCAGTGTCCACATGCGGCCCCATGGCATGAGCACTTCCCCGTGTTGGGAAAATTGAGTTCTACATGGGGCTGGACAGTGACTGGGCTGAGTGACCCAAGACAATTCTTTTCACCTCCCTGCCTCTCTTGTTCCTTATTCTATATAAGGGTGCAGCACAAATGGTCCCTAGAGCTCTTTCAACGCTGACATTGTGAACACATTTGTGATTACTATTTCAGTCCTTCAGTAGCCGGCGAGGAGAGTAGACTCTGAGTAATCATCCAGAGTTCCTGACTGACTGATGGAATTGAGGTTGGTATTGGGTTCCCTCACCCTCCGATCAGTCCCGGGTACTAATTCTTAACTGCAGAGGGAAACATTGAGACCTTCTGTTTCTGATTCAAAAGAATCTCAACACTTGATAACATTCATCGTTCATACTCCAAATGCCAGCATGAGCTTGGGAGTTCATTTTTCTCATCTGATCCTCAATCTATGAGGACATCAGAGCAATGGTTAGCATTTTTGTTTGACAGAAAAGGAAAATCAGGTCTTGCCGCTCTAAGTCACTTGTCCAGAGTCATGTGGCTGGTGATGGTGAAATTGGCTTCGAATTTGGGCTTTGCACTTTTCACTGGGGCTCTTTACACCATAACTAAAATCCCTGCAAAATGAAAGGCTCCCAGCCATACACCTTTCTCAGACAAACACAGGGGTCTCTCTGTGCCAGGCTGCATGCTGGGAACACAGGGTGACCCAGGCATCAGGGGCTTGGGGGCAAGGACGGGAGTAAGATGGATCTGTGCCATGTGAATCAGCTACCTCAAGTTCGGAGTTCGGGCTTTAGGACCATAAATGCATTCTTCACTGGATTTTCTCCTCCATCTCAGTCTCTCCTTTATCCAATACCAAAAGAAAATTAGCTCAGAATGGCACTGCCCCTCTGAGTGTGTTCTCCAAGGCAGCATGGTCCAAAGGAAAGAAAACATGAGCCACATGTATGATTTAAAGTTTTCCAGCCGCATATTTAAAAAGTACAAAGAGGTAGGTAAAATCAGTGATATGTTTTATTTAAGCCCATATAGCCAAAAATGTTATCCTTTCAGCATGCAGTCAATACAAAACTTATTGAGACATTTTACATTCTTTTCTGTGAAATAGGGGGTATCTTTTAACTTTTCCCAGCACACTTCATTTCGGACCAGTCACTTTTCCCGTCCTCAGTCGGTGCCTTTGGCTAGAGGCCGCCACGTTGGATGGTGTGCTCCACTGGGTCGGCCTCAGGGAACAGCCTCCTAAGGCAGCATAGCGGGGCTCTCACCACCTGTCCCCCCGCTGTTGGGCGCCCCACTGTAAGGAGTCCTGGACTCCTGCTCTGATGATGCTCTGGGGGAGAAGCTGCACCATCCCTCCTGTTGCTGGTTGATCAGCCACAGGGAGTCCTTGGCCTTCCTCAGGTTCCAGCCCCCAGCAGGCCTCCTTTCCTTATGGTGAAATGTGACCACGGCCTGAGCCTGGCTGGCAGGCGCCCCTCACAGCAAACCCCCATTTGCAGCCCTCATGAATTGCTCTTTCTTTCCCCGGCACACAGAAACCATTTCCCTGCCTGCTCTTACCCCTGTAGCAGCACCACCCCGCCCAGCGGAGGGAGCTACACAAGGCTCCCTTTGTCTCTTGGCTTGGGGCTCTACAATGTACCTGCTTTCCATAAAAGCCTTACCCTGAAAAGCCACATTTTTGTCTCTTTTCTTCCTTTCCCATTTTTACAGAACCAAACAATCAAACCTTCACTTTCGCCATTTAACCTTGCAAAATATGAGCAGGTTTCAACTTCGGAAGTGGGTCTGAGAGCTCCCCGGCGGCTCCCTGCCCAGGGTTTGGCTTTCTGAGAGGAGAGCTAGCTAGGAGCCGGGCATCCGTTCTGAAGGCTCCAGAAATCCCTTTATGATGCCTCGTGGTCATTTGGGGACCCTCTGTTATCCTCTATTTCTTACTGAGATCTTTTCCTAACCTCGGGGCAGTGGTGTCCTTTAAAGAAATGGGTTTTGATAAAAACTGTGCCGTTTAGGTAATTCAAAGAAAATCAGGAAGCCCGAGCTTAAGGGGAGAGACACAAATGCCATCCCTGAGGATGAGAGGCGCCAGCGTGTGTGCACAAAAAAGTGGAGCCATTCCCCCCTTCCCTCCCTGCCCCACCTCAGGGAACCTGCTCCCCAGGTTCTTGTAACTTGTTTTCTTATTTTAAATCCAGAAACCTTGCGTTTGCTGCACATCAGGGCAGCTGGAACCCGCCTCAAACGGTTGTCTGACATTGTCCTAGGTGCACCTTACAAAACAACACTCAGCACAAGGCAGCCCTGTGGAGAACATGGAACCAACCGGCTGGGCCATTCGGAGGCCTCTTCCAGGGTCTTTGGACACAGGATACTTTTAACTTAGGCGCCTGGAACTTTTACTTTTGGGAGAGAGCCTTGGTATTATTGAAACCAGTTTTCCTCTGGAGGAAATAATGTTTTTTTACTCCTTTCCTTCGCCCCGTCCCCATTTGATTGACTCCAGACTCAACACTCTCTAGGACTTTGCTGCAGAGAGACTGCGTTTCCATTCAGTGACCACGGATTGAGTGTTTACGCCTTGCCACCTGCCGCCAATAAGACTAAGTAGGAGAGAGGCAGAGAGGCCCAGGAGAGGCTCTACCCTTACAGCCCTCACCAGCGCTGAAGGGGAAACTTTTATCTCCACTCTGTAATCATCATTGCCCTCGGAATCTGTAGATCGGGGGCTGGCAAATGATGGCCTGATGGGTAAGTTTGGCCATTTATTTGTTTGCTTTTTAATAAGATTGTGGTAAAATATACTCAACATAAAATCCACCATCTTATCCCTCCTTCCCTCCCTCCCTTCCTTCCTTCCTTTCATCCTTCCTTCCTTCCTTCTTACTTTCTTTTGAGAGAGAGACTCTTAAACAGGTTCCACACCCAGTGTGGAGCCCAATGTGGGGCTCGATCTCACAACCTGAGCCAAAATCAAGAGTTGGACACTTAACCGACTGAGCCACCCAGGCACCCCTAAAGATTTTTTTTTTTTTTGAGTAGGCTCCACACCCAGCAGGGAGCCCAGTGCGGGACTTGAACTCATGACACTGAGATCAAGACCTGAGCCAAAATCAAGAGCCAGACGCTAATCTACTGAGCCCCAGAGGTGCCCCCATCTTCCCCATTTCTAAGTGTACAGTTCAGCGATGTTAAGTACATTCTCAGTGTTGTGCAACCAGTCTCCAGAACACCTTTTATCTTGTAGAACTGACACTCTGTACCCACTGAACAACCCCCCATTTCCCCTCCCCCCGGTTCCTGGCAACCAACATGCTACTTTCTGTTTCTATGAATTTGACTACTCTACGTACTTGATATAAGTGGAATCATACAGTATTTGTCTTTTTGTCACTAGCCTATTTCACTTAGCATACTGTGCTCAAAGGTTCATCCATGTTGTAGCATGCTCTGAATATGGGTGTACAGATATTTCTTTAAGACACTGTGTTCTATTCTTTTGGATATACACCCAGAAGTGGGATTGCCGGATCATATGTTAATTCTATATGTAATTTTTTGAGGACCTGCCAAACTGTTTTCCAACTGGCTAAACCCTTTTACAACCTCACTAACAGTGCTCAAGCCTTACAATTTCTCCACAATTTTGCCAACAATGCGTTTTCTGTATTTTTGATGGGAACCATCCCTAATGAGAGTGAGGTGGTATGTCATTGTGGTTTTGATTTTCATTTCCCTAATGATTAGTGATATTGAGCTTTCATATGCTTATTGGCCATTTGTACATCTTTTTTTTTTTTTTTTTTTTTGGTAGCAGTGTCTATTCAAGTCCTTTACCCATTTTTTAATCAAGTTGTGCCAGTAGCCTGGTTTTGGAAATGAAGCTTTATTGGAACTCACCCATTCATTTGCATTTTGTCTGTGGCTGTTTTCTGAGCTACCACCACAAAGACCATATGGCCCACAAAGTCTAAAATATTTACTATCTGGTACTTTACAGATAGTTTGCCAGTTTGCCAACCCCAGCTTTAGAGAATTGACAATTGACTATGAAAGTGTCCTTCCTCTTGTTGAAAATGCATAGATGGTATACATAGCAGCTCACACATAATTCCACAAATGATAACTTTCACAAACATCAATATGTGGGGTCACATAAATGTTAAAGAAGAGGAAAATAAGACTTAGATTTTTGTTCCTAGCCAACTCTTATTCTCATGTCCGTTGGCAGTGGCTTGAAGCTATTTTTACTCTCCTCAGATACCCTTAACCTTAAAACCTTCACTCACTTTTCAGAAATGACCTTGCCTCCCACTTCACAGGAGGAAGAATAATGTAGCAGAGAGATGAGGTTCTTCAAGCTCATTCCCTACCAAATTTAACAGCTTTCGTCCTTGGTTTCTGTCTCAGAGGGACTACTACCTCTACCTGGGCTCACAGTCCCACCTCATCCTACTTTCTCTGAAAGGTCCATCAGGCATCCTCTCTCCTTATATGTTTAGTCTTTCTATTTTCTAGCTCATTCCCCTATGCTTTCAAACAATGCTTACTTCCCTGAATAAATAAATCTATCATCTATCTATCTATCTATCTATCTATCTATCTATCTATCTATCTATCCACCTATCTGACATCTATCTATCATCTGTCAGTCATCTCTCCAGCTTGTCTTTCCGTCAGGTTGCCACTCTCTATGAGAACTTTTGGTTTTGGTAGCAAATGTCAAAGCAACCTGAGTTTGAGCAAACAGAAGGGTTGATTGAAGGACCCTGGGATGGCCTAGAGAACTGAAGGGAAAGCCAAAAGGGCTGAGCAACCAGGCTTCAGGAAGGACAGACTTGAGGAGCTCAGGTGCCTGGAGGTCTAGAACTTAGCAACTCCCAAGGTTGTTCCATAGGACTCCCTATCTCTCTATTGCTTTTCTCTGCTTTTTGTCTGTGTGGCTTCAATCACTCAGACTGTATTTCTCCACCACGTGGGAGACATGGCTCTGGGCATCTCTTAGGAGAATCTCTTTTCAGCATTGCCACCAGAAGAGAAACAATCAACTTTTCTTAGTTCCTGTTTAATAATCCCCAGAGAGGGGCTCCAATCAGCCTTTCTTGAGCCATGTGTCACCCTACAGTGGGTACCATGATTGCAACATTCTTTCAACCGTGTGGACAGAACAGATCTCCAAATGAAGGCAGGTATGTTTTTTTTTAATTTTTTATTGTTATGTTAATCACCATACATCATTAGTTTTGATGTAGTGTTCCATGATTCATTGTTTGTGCATAACACCCAGTGCTCCACGCAGAACGTGCCCTCTTTAATACCCATCACCAGGCTAACCCATCCCCCTACCCTCCTCCCCTCTAGAACCCTCAGTTTGTTTTCAGAGTCCATCGTCTCTCATGGTTCGTCTCTCCCTCTGACTTACTCCCCTTCATTCTTCCCCTCCTGCTATCTTCTTCTTCTTTTTTTTTTCTTAACATATCTTGCATTATTTGTTTCAGAAGTACTGATCTGTGATTCAACAGTCTTGCACAATTCACAGCACTCACCATAGCACATACCCTCCCCAATGTCTATCACCCAGCCACCCCATCCCTCCCACCCCCCACCACTCCAGCAACACTCAGTTTGTTTCCTGGGATTAAGAATTCCTCATATCAGTGAGGTCATATGATACATGTCTTTCTCTGATTGACTTATTTGACTCAGCATAACGCCCTCCAGTTCCATCCATGTCGTTGCAAATGGCAAGATCTCATTCCTTTTGATGGCTGCATAATATTCCATTGTGTATATATACCACCGCTTCTTTATCCATTCATCTGTTGATGGACATCTTAGCTCTTTCCACCGTTTGGCTATTGTGGACATTGCTGCTATAAACATCGGGGTGCACGTACCCCTTCGGATTCCTACATTTGTATCTTTGGGGTAAATACCCAGTAGTGCAATTGCTGGATCGTATGGTAGCTCTATTTTCAACTGTTTGAGGAACCTCCATACTGTTTTCCAGAGTAGTGAAGGCAGGTATGTTTAACTAAAAGAAAGGAAGGGCACCGGGCAGTGAAAATGGATTTTCACAATACTCTCTATTTTCCTACTTCCTTTTTCTACCAAATTTCTTCAAGGCATTGTCATACTTTCTGTATCTATTGAATCAACTGGCATTTATTCAGGGTCCTGTCATTACCCTTCCATCACTGCATATGCCTTGTTAAGGTCACTGATATCTTCATTCTTGTCCTTTGACTTCTCTCTGGGACTTTTGACCTGGTGGAACCCTCCTTCCTTCTCAAAACCCTCATCTGTTGTGACTTCAGTGGTGCCATCCTCACTTAGTTCCCCTACTCTCCTTTTGACATTTCAGTGTCTTTGTTGGCCCTTGCCCAGCTGATTATTTCTTCGAAATTTTTATTCTCCAGGACAGTTCTTTGCCCTGATTTATATTACACACTTCCTTTAGGCATTGTGCTGACCTCCTGAGGCTCTGCTTACCACATATAAACGAGGAACTCCCAAATCTATCTTCTGTTTCTTTCTCCATCCTGATCTCCCGATTGGCATTTACAAGTTCTTCCTCTAGATGTCCCTTTGGCATTTCAGATGTGTACAGAAACAGACTCACCATTTTTTTTCTCCCTGGCCTTCCCTGTAGAGACTTCCCTCTCCTTCTGAAGATCCATTTTAGTTAATGGTACCACCATCTCCCAATCTGCTAGGCCAGGAACCTGGGTTCCTCACTTTGCCTTCTTCATTTCCCATATAGCCAAGAGAATTCCACCTCATACATATCACTTGGATCCATGTTCTCTCAATGCCCACATTCTCTGGTTTGGTTCTGAAAGTCATCATTTCTTGCGAGGCCTATTGCAAGAGTTCACAAATTGACTTCCCTCCTTTTAAACTTTTCCTACTCCCTATGGGATCTTTTATTGTGTGTGTGTAAATAAAAAAAATATATAATTCAATTATGTAGTTAATATATATTTAATTATATAATATAACATATATAATAGAACATAGATTTAATTATAACATATAATTTTTATTATATACTTATAAGTAGTTTTTCCAGAATACAACTTGATCTTGCTACTCCTTTGCTTAAAAACTTGCACCTTTTCCTTGCTTTCTGAAGCCCTGTACAGTGGGCTCAACTAAAACTCATCCCTCCTTGCAGCCCTTGATTCAAACACTTCAAACTGAACCCCACTTTCTTCATGCCTTTAAATATATTTAATGTTTATTTATATTAAATTTATACATGTGCATAGTTTTTATAGTGAAAAAAATCCTGCTTTACAAGATTTATTGTGAAAAACAGTAACCTCTGCCTGTGCTCCTTCCCAGAGCAGCCATTTTCAGCTCTTTTAACTGTTTCTTTTGGGTTGCCTCCATATTTCTAAATAACATGATTGTCTGTTTTGATTTTTCAGATTGAATATTCTTACCTTTATTTCTGCCCTCTCCTGCCTTCCCAACTCACACACATATACTTTCCCTTCCACATCCTCTCACTGTAGTTATATCATACTCTTGATAGATACATATTTAGACTTTCCATTAACATAACTATATGAATATTTCTCACAGCTGAGCCATGTTATATATTGTGACTACATTTACTTTTTGAACAACTTTCTATTTTCTCTGGAGTTAGTAATTGCCACGATTTTTAAATTGTTTACTTTTCTATATACCAATCAGTGATTCAGTCCTAAGCTCATTGGCAGAAGTTAAAATGTGTTCTCAATATATTCACACATGCCAGTAATCCATTTGTTTTATTTATATTTTTGGACTTAATCTTCCTGAACCACTCTGTCTCCTCAACTGATTTTTCAGTTTGGGGGAAGTAGACATGAGGTTAGGGGAAAGCACTGAGAAACAAAATATATACAACACTCTGACATTCGGAGGAAAGAGAAAACACTTTCCCCCAAATGTAATCCCCATTTACTTTAGTTTAAAAAAAATCATCAGTTTATTTCCTACGTCACAGTATTGCATGTCCCCTTGGGCTGTTTGTGTTGAGGTTTGCTCTCTGACTGGTTCATGTTCACTTACATGCAGCCTTCGTCATCAATATATGATGGGATGATAACAATGTTAGTGATGATGACAGTGGTTCTACAGAAGACGGTGACCAAACATCTCCAAATGATCTCCGTTTCATCTTGCAAAGGAAGGAGAGTGGTCACAGAACAGGAGCAAATCAGCAGTGGTGATTTCTTCCCTATGGAGCTGCAGATTATGCTCTGAGGAGCCACATAGCTCTTCATCAGAACACAGGTGCACATATAAAATGTTCCTGTCAGAACAGCCTACATTTCTCCAGTGTTTACAGCTTGCCAGGTGCTGTGCCTGCATTTTCTCACTTAATCCACACAGCATCCCTATGAGTTTGTACGGTTAGGACTCCCATTTGGCAGAGGAGGAGACGCTGCCCAAAGTCAAACAATTAGTATTTGTGGGACTTGGGAGTTGAGCCCAAGAAGTCTGACACTAGAGCCCCACTCCTCTCTCTGTGCCTTACTGCTCTAGATCTTAGAAGTGATATATGGGGGCTGGTACCAACCAATGGAATAACAAATGATTGAAGTGAGTACCAAAGGTGTGTGGAAGAACAGTGTGCCAACTACTTTGTGAGAATTGGACCACTGGGATCTTCTTATGTTCATCTCAATGTCCTTGGGAGTGCCCTGTGTATATTTGCTGAATTTCATTGAGTAGAACATCTCGTTTCCACAAATATGCCAGCGTATGTTCTCTCTATGAAAAAGGAAGAAAGGGCACATGTTTTTAGCAATACCTACAAGGTTCTGCAGGATCAGAGCTAGCTTTTTGCTTGGTCTCACCTTTAGACTTAGCATTATGTGTTCTGTTTATTAAATCTTGTCATTCCCTTACCTCCCACTCCCCACCTGTGTGCTTTGTTAACACTGTTCCACTGCCACGAAATCCCTTTCTCCCCATCTCCACCTAGGAAACACCTATTCACCCTTAGGATAGTTTAGATATCACTTCCTCAAGGGACACTTTCCATGACTTTTGCAGAGAATTCTTTCTCCGTGTTCTACAAGGTTGCGATTTATCTTGCCTCCAGTATAACCTGTCCTTAGGCTCTCTATACCAGTATTTAATACAGTGCGTGGCTTTCTGATGGCATTTAGTAAAAGCTTTTTGAATTAATAAACAAATGTTGAACAGGTAAATATCCTGATTTAAACCCACTCTCAAATTCTCCAGAACCACTTTTCCTGGATAAGAAATTTTTCCAGAACTGTTCCCTCCATGGTTTGCTTTATCCTATCTTCATTTTTTTGTTATTTATTAAACATACTGTAAATGGAAAGTGGCTGACCTTAATTTCTGACTATTTTTATTATACCCAACTGAGTGCAAATATTCCACTCCACGACTTTGTTATTTTTCAATGTTCAACATACATATTACTCATAAAAATGTGACTTCCTGCTTTATTTCCAGTGTAACACATGAGGGTTCCATAAAATTTACTGGAGAAAATGAAATGTAGTGCAGACAGGAGATTTTATCTATTCATATGGCTCCCCACTGTCGACTCATATCATGTAATTCCACTTAGCACTTCTGGGCCCATTTCCTTCAAAGTACTTTCCAAGCATTACCTAAGTGATGTTGTATAGGCGAGCAGGATGGGATGCCAGGAACTCAAGCCGTAAATGCACAATGGTTAAACACAGTTCTGAGGAAATTAGATTTTAGACTTGGAAAGAAATATGGTCCTGACGCTAATACCCTGTCTCCATTCAAATGACCAAACCTCCACCTCCCCTCTGACATGTCCTGTATGAGGACAAGGGGGATATTATATTAAATGGAAGGGAGACTGAGCAGTGGTATTGCAAAGATATGAAAAGCTATAATCGCCACATTAAAAAACGTGGATTTTTTTTCAAGATTGTCGAAAAAAGAACTGCCATCACTTCATAATCAAGACATCGTATACCACACCTGGAAAAGCCAGTAACAGTTCAGGAACAACCATGTTTTTAATGTAAGACTCACAATCACTATTTCATGAGTGCCTACTATGTATCAGGTGTTTTGCATACGGCATTGTTAATCCTTTTCCTAAAACTGAAAACAAGGTTGCGATTCTGCACAATTGAAGAGTTTTGCCCAGTTCAGTCTTTAGGATCCCTTTTAACTTCAATCTAGGAGGATTCTCCTACGTCAAAAGGACACCTTTTAGAAAATGCCGCCAAGTAGAGAAAAAGACCTGGGGCTAAATATTGTGCTCACAGAATGAAGGTTTCTAGACTTAGATTTTCAAACTCATGGAAATCTCTGGAAGGGTCAAATTAATATGGCTATGACCAGTGGGGAGTGGGACTACAAGGTATTGAGAGAGGGGTGGCTTTCAGTTAGTAGCTTATAGATCTCTGCATCACTTGCAGGTTTTTTTTTTTTTTACAATAAGCATGTAGTAATTTAGGAATTTCAAAATATTATAATGGGAAAATGTATACATGTTTTTTGTTGTTGTTGTTGTTGTTTTTTTATAATTCAGGTCCTGTTTTCACATGTTGCTTCTCCACCCAGTCCGGTGTCATCATACATCTGAGGAGTAATTCTTTGGCTCTTCCTGCAGGCAGGAACGCGCTCTGTCTAGTTCATCCCTGTGTCTAGCAGCTGCGCAGTGCCTAGTGAGAGCTCCATCATTATTGGTTGAATGAATGAGTTCTGTAAAGGAATCCTAAATTTTCTGTTTTCCTTCCCATGACCATATCATCAGTTAAAAAATTCTAGTTGTCTTCAGACCAACATGGTGTTTTGGTGCCTGTGTTTGCATTAGCGTTTAAGATGGTGCTTGCAACAAATGATCTAGGCTACTGAGAAAAGGAAACTAGGCAACTGTTGGATGCGTAAATGATGTGTGTGTGCTGAGCTAAGGTCAACAGCACTGGATCAGGCTGTGGAGTTATGACTACACAGACATCACGAGACCCTTCCTCATATTGCTGGGCCAGCTCCAAGCACCTGCCCATCGCTGTCAGGACCACGTGATGAAGACGACTGGTAGACCAGTGATTTCATGTCACATTAATATTGTTAATTTGATTTTCATGGGGTTTGCATTTCAGTTTTAACTTTCAGCTTCACAGTGATATAAAAGCCATGAGCAATATTTAGTCTTGCTTGTGCCTATATTTAAGAAATTTTATAATAAAAATGATTTAAGTCCAACCCTGAGGGTCTGTCAATTTTTTTAAAGGAATTACATTGAAGAAATGCGAGTTCAAATTGTTATTGAAACTATTAAACCAGAAAAAACCAAGGACAGAGTCCTATAACATTAATCTTGAACTATTAATCCACAGCTGGGGGTATATGTGGTCCAACAAGCAAAAATACACGTAATAACTGTTACCCACGCTGGGCAGTGACCTCATCCACAGGATAGAATCACAGACTTCATCTACTGTTTATCAAAATCAAGACACATGGTGTCTTGGGCCACCTCCTCACCCATTGGTCTAGTGATCCTGTTAGTTGTTCATGGAACAGATATTTACCAAGAGCGCACTGAGAATCAGACCCTTTTCTGGCAGCTCAGGCTCTCAGTCACTGGGGCTGACAGTTGGTACAGTCCTTCCCAACAACTCCTCAGACCTCCACCTGGTGGGGCTCTACTGTTTATTTATACTATTTACTCAACTGCATGGAGTTTTTGTCATTATCCATCAGTTACCACAACTAGGGAACCAGAAGCAAGCCATATGCTGTTTCTGCCTGTTTTGAGACTTGAATTCTACTATGCGAAGTTCCCACTGTGTTCTTTGGACCTCACTCCTTAGGTCAAGTGGAATGCCAAGCATTACTCCGCTTACTGGGCTTTTTCTCCCTGCTCAGTTTCTTTCTCCACTGGGCCCAGGAGACTGGTGATTTTGCTTGAGTTTATCTATGTAATTAATATGACTTCTATTACCTCCCTCTTCTGCCAGTTTAGCCTTCTGAGTAGCCCTGACCCCAGCATAAGATATTTGATGTATGTAGATAAGTAAAAATGTGTTGTAAAAATGATATCGAGTTGAAAGAGTAGGAAATAAGATTGTATATAAATGCTGATTACAGCCAAGTGAAATATATGCATACATTCTAAAAAGATTTGAGAAGAAAATTGTTATTGTATATTATTATTAATAAATTACATTGAGTTCGGTGTTTATTACATTTTTTCCATTGAACTTGAGAATAATTAAAATTAACAAATAAAGGTAACTAACTGGATTTTGGGGCCCCTGGGTGGCTCAGTTAGGCACCTGACTCTTGATTTCATCCAGGTCATGATCTCAGGGTTGTGAGAGCAAGCCCCATGTTGGACGCTGGGCGTGGAGCTTGCTTAAGATTCTCTCTCCCTAGGGGCGCCTGGGTGGCTCAGTCCTTAAGCGTCCTCTTTCGGCTCGGGTCATGATCCCAGGGTCCTGGGAGTGAGCCCCGAATCGGGCTCCCTGCTCAGCGAGGAGTCTGCTTCTCCCTCTCCCACTCCCCCTGCTTGTGTTCCCTCTCTCACTGTCTCTCTCTGTGTCAAATAAATAAATAAATAATATTAAAAAAAAAAGATTCTCTCTCCCTCTGCCTCTCCCCTCCCTCTAAAAATACAAAAACAAAACAGTAATTGGATTTAGTCAACATGATGTTTTTTTGTGAACATACGATGGCTCTAAAGTTTTCACAACTTTTTCTAAGTTCTCACAAGAAGATGAATGTTATCAACCTCAAACTACAGCACAGTCACTCTTAAAGTTACCTTTCTCCTCCCTTTAAAAAAAAAATGGTGGGGGAGGTCATATACTTTGCCCAGCGTTTTAGAACCTCTAATACTCTCCATGACATCTCAAAAGGACAAAAAAAAAAAAAAAAGGCTGATGGTGACTCTGAATTTCATATTCTCCACCTCTTTCAGTACCCTTGAAATATTTGTTAGGGCTGGGATAATTCTTTGGGCTTTGCCTTCTTCTTCATGATGTTTGTCTTACCTTCTTTGGGAATTAGGATTTGCATCTAGAAAAGAAAAAGAGGGTTAGATGAGATTATCACTAGTTTACCTTCCAGGTCTAAACTATTACATTAGGAGCAACAATGTAGTACACATAAATGTGAAAAGGTCTATCAGATGTAAATAGAGTATAAAATAATTGAAGTTGGAATAATATATACATATATATTTAACTAGGAGTGGTATAATAGAGTGGTTATTTTTGTTGTGTATAACCAACATGACTTTGATTTGACTTGATTTTTTAAAAGAATTATTCATTTATTTGAGAGAGAGCAAGAGCAGGGGTAGAGGGGCAGAGGGAGAGGGAAAGGGAGAAGCAGACCCCGCTGGGCAGGGAGCCTGATGCGGGACTTGATTCCAGGACTGACTGAGCCACCCAGGAGCCCATGACTTTGATTTCTGAAACAAAGAACACTTGAAAACATGTCTTAAAAAGTAAGATATAGCGAGAGTTAAATTTATCTGCCTAATTTATTTTCAATGTTCCTGTGTTCCACTAAGGGACTATGTATTAGCCAGTCACAAAAGAACAGATTAAACTGAAACACTTAAACACCCGCACTTAAACGTGAGGTACCAGAGTCCTTAACTCGTTGACAGAAAGTAGAAGGGGGAGGAGGGAAGGCAAGATGGCGGAGGAGTAGGAGACCTGGATTTCGTCTGGTCTCAGGAATTGAGCTGCATAGGGATCAAACCATTCTGAACACCTACGAACTCAACAGGAGATAGAAGAGAAGAATAGCAGCAACTCTCTGAACAGAGAAGCGACCACTTACTGGAAGGTAGGACGTGCGGAGACGTGACTCCGAGGCGATATTCGGGAGGATAGACGGCGGGGGAGGGGGCCTCCGTCGGCCGCTTCTGGCAAGCGATAGAGCCGCAGAGCACAAAATCGGAACTTCTAGAAGTCGGCTCCGCTGAGGGACGTCGCTGCAGTGGCTAAGCTGAGGATGGAACCCTCGTGGGACAGTGTGGTCACAGGACCTTCGGGGTCACAGAAAGACCGGGGGTGCCTGAGTGCAGCAGAGCTCCCAGGTATCAGAGCGGGGAAGCCGGCTGCAGAGACGGAGCCGAGGCGCAGGCTCTCAGCTCGGGGTTGCCATAAACCGTGATCTGCAGCCCAGTCGGGCCACTGCTCCTCCAGCAGGGACCCAACAAGCGGCAGATCCGGGGAGACTCCCCTTCCTCCCGTGAGAGGAGTGGCGCGGGAGCGCACCGCAGGGATCTGCTGGGTTTGGAGACTCCAGACGGGGTCGGGTGCCAGAGATAGAAATGCTCGGTCACAGGCCGGGTGAGCACGGAGTGTGGCCGGAGACCAGGGAGACGGGAGTGATTCACTGCTTTTCTCTGGGGGCGCACTGAGGAGCGGGGCCCTGGGTTCTCGGCTCCTCTGGGGCGGATATTGGGAGGCCGCCATTTTCACCCTGGTCCTCCAAAGCTGTACCGAGAGCTTGCAGGGAACAAAAGCTCCCGAGAGCAAACCAGAGCGGCTTGCTTAGCCCAGCCCGACAAGGGCGGGGCAATTCCGCCTCCAGCAAAGACATTTGGGAACCACGGCAACAGGCCCCTCCCCTAGAAGATCACCATGAACAGCCAGCCAAGACCCAGTTTACCGATCAATGAGAACGGCAAAACTCCAGCGCTAGGGGAATACTGCACGTAGAATTCATGGCTTTTTTACCATGATTCTTTAGTCTTTCAAAGTTAATTTTTTTTAACTGTCTTTTTTTTTAATTTTTCTTTTTCCCTTTTTCAACCAACATCTTATCAATCCCTTTTTTTAAAAAACATTTTTATTTTTCATTTTTAGAGTCATATTCTATCCCTTCATAGTAGTTACACTTATTTTTGGCATATATATATATATATATATATATAAGTTGTTCTCTCTTTAAAATTTTGAGATACAGTTTCTTCTAACAGATGAAAATATACCCTAAATCTCTAGTGTATGGCTTTGTTCTAGTCTCCTGCCTGATCACATTCTCTCCCTTTTTTCTTTTCTTTTTTTTTAAATCCTCTTCTTTTGTTTTTCCAAACAACTTCTTATCAATTCCTTCTATAAACTTTTTTATAATTTTCATCTTTACAGTCATATTCCGTCCCTTCATCGTATAAAACCTTATTTTGGTACATATATAGGTTTTTTTTTCTTTAAAATTTTGGAAGGCACTTTCTTCTAACAGACCAAAATACACCCAAAATCTAGTGTGTGGCACTGATCTATGCACCTGCCTGATCGTATTTGATCATATTCTGTTTTTTTCGGTTTTGTCCTGTTTTTGTTTGTTTTCATCTTTCTCTTTTTCTCTTTTTTTTTCCTCTTTCTTTTTTGTTTCTTTCCCTTTCATTTCCCCTGGTTTCAGGTCTTTTCTGATTTCTTTAGAGTATATTTTCTGGGGATGTTGTTAACCTGTTAGTATTTTGTTCTCTCATTCATCTATTCTCCTCTGGACAAAATGACAAGACAGAAAAAAATCACCTCAACAAAAAGAACAAGAGGTAGTACCGACTGCCAGGGACCTACTCAATATGGACATTAGTACGATGTCGGACCTAGAGTTCAGAAGGATGATTTTAAAGATACTAGCTGGGCTTGAAAAAAGCATGGAAGTTATTAGAGAAACCCTTTCTGGAGAAATAAAAGAACTAAAATCTAACCAAGTCGAAATCAAAAAGGCTATTCATGAGGTGCAATCAAAAATGGGGGCACTAACTGCTAGGATAAATGAGGCAGAAGAGAGAATCAGCGATATAGAAGACCAAATGATAGAAAATAAAGAAGCTGAGAAAAAGAGAGAGAAACAACTACAGGATCACGAGGGCAGAATTTGAGAGATAAGCGATGCCATAAGACGAAACAACATTAGAATAACTGGGATCCCAGAAGAAGAAGAAAGAGAGAGAGGGGTAGAAGGTATATGGAGCAAATTATAGCAGAAAACTTCCCTAATGTGGGGAAGGAAACAGGCATTAAAATCCAGGAGGCACAGAGAACCCCTCTCAAAATCAACAAAAATAGGTCAACACCCCAACATCTAATAGTAAAACCCCAATGTTTATAGCAGCAATGTCCACAATAGGCAAACTGTGTAAAGAGCCAAGATGTCCATCGACAGATGAATGGATAAAGAAGCGGTGGTATATATACACAATGGAATATTATGCAGCCATCAAAAGGAATGAGATCTTGCCATTTGCAACAACGTGGATGGAACTGGAGGGTGTTATGCTGAGTGAAATAAGTCAATCAGAGAAAGACATGTATCATATGACCTCACTGATATGAGGAATTCTTAATCTCAGGAAACAAACTGAGGGTTGCTGGAGTGGGGGTGGGGCGGGATGGATGGGGTGGCTGGGTGATAGACATTGGGGAGGGTATGTGGTATGGTGAGTGCTGTGAATTGTGCAAGACTGTTGAAGCACAGACCTGTGCCTCTGAAACAAATAATACATTATATGTTAAAAAGAAAAAAAAAGAAGAAGATATCAGGAGGGGCAGA
Organism: Eumetopias jubatus; assembly: GCF_037043125.1. Lineage (NCBI taxonomy): Eukaryota > Metazoa > Chordata > Mammalia > Carnivora > Otariidae > Eumetopias > Eumetopias jubatus. Next base: position 41,086,612 of record NW_028274821.1, on the reverse strand, counting down.
ATGAAGGGGGGGAAATCAGAGGGGGAGACGAGCCATGAGAGACGATGGACTCTGGAAAGCAAACTGAAGGTTCTAGAGGGGAAGGTGGTGGGGGGATGGGTTAGCCTGGTGATGGGTATTAAAGAGGGCATGTATTGAATGGAGCACTGGGTGTTCTACGCAAACAATGAATCATGGAACTGTACATCAAAAACTAATGATGTAATGTATGGTGATTAACATAACAATAAAAAATTTAAAGAGGAAAAAAAGAAAGAATGGGGAGGGGCAAGGGGAATGGGGAGTTACTGTTTAATGGGTACAGAGTTTTAGTTTTGCAACATGAAAGACTATTGTGAATGGATGGTGGCAATCGTTGCATAAAAATGAGAATATACTTAATGTCACTGAACTGTACACTTAAAAATGATTAAGACAGTGAATTTTGTGTTCTGTGTTTTTTACCACAAATAAGAAACAATGTACGTATTATTCAAATGCAGAGAAGTCTGTTTCACTCTATATATTGATAACATTCTTAAAAATAAAATGCCTAGAAAGAAAATTAATGAGAACTTACGGAATCTAAGTGAAGGAAAGCTTAAAACTTTACACAAAATATGAAATTGAATAATTAGAGATATGTGTGTAGTTCTAAGCAGGAAGATACAAGTGTAAAACTGCTGACTGTATCAAAAATCTATAAATCTGGGGCGCCTGGGTGGCTCAGTCGGTTAAGCGTCTGCCTTCGGCTCAGGTCATGATCCCAGGGTCCTGGGATCGAGTCCTGCATCGGGCTCCCTGCTCAGTGGGGAGTCTGCTTCTCCCTCTGCCTCTGAAATTCCCCCTGCTTGTGTGCTCTCTCTCTCTCAAACAAGTTAGTAAGAATAAAGTACTGAAAGAAAATTTGGGAAATAATTTTTCGTAAGAGTGGAATGAAATGAAAGGACTTTAGAATAAGAATGGTAACTTCAGTATTGTGCTGAATTACTCATCTTTCTGTTGATTTAGTTATTTGGTTTTTTTTTTTGCCCCTTCATTCATTCCATTATTTAATTAACATTTACTGTGCAACATGATACCATGATACCAGGCGTTGTGCTCTTATTACTACAAGTCTAGTTGATTAGAGATACCGCAATTGTGGCAGTAGGAATCTACAGGTTAAAATGTTCCCTTACTGAACGAGTTCCCTTCTACAAATTGATCCCACAGCAGTAATCAGGAACATGTGCAGAGAAGTAGTTAAAAGGATATTTAGTGTAGCCCTTTTGGAGGATGGCAAAATGGCAAAGAGTCCTCCCTCCTTATACGTGCATCACCTGTAATGTGACACTGCGGATTCTCCCACCAAACCAGGGGGGTTATTTCTACATCCCTTGAATCTGGGTTGGATGTGTGACTTGGAATAGCCAGCAAGATTTTAGTGAATGTGTTGGAAGCAGAGGCTTGAAAAGCACTTGCACTTCGGGGCTTGCCACCTGAGACCCTGAGGCCACCATATGGAGAAGTCGAGGCTAGCCCCCTGGAGGATGAGAGACTGTGTGGAGAGAGGCCCTGCCATTTCAGCTGTACCAGCTCTCCCAGTTTCCTCAAAGAATTGTGAGCTTAAGAAAAAGGGTTGTTTGGGGCACCTGGGTGGCTCAGTTGGTTAAGCGTCTGACCCAGATCTCAGGGCTCATGAAATTGAGCCCTACGTCGGGCTCCACACTGGGCATGGAGCCTGCTTAAGATTCTCTCTCTCCCTTTGCCTCCTCCAAACTGCAATCTCTCTCTCTCTGTCCCTGCTACACCCCCTCTTAAAAAAAAAAAAAAAAGAAAAGAAAAAGGGTTATTGTTGTAAGCTATTAAGTTTTGGGGTGGCTTGTTATACAGTGGAAGCCAATTGATAAGGCATTCTTTGTAATCGCTAAAAAACAATCTACTTATATGTCTGACAGGAGACCGGTTAAATGAAATCTCATTCATTCATACAATGAAATATGAGACTGCCATTTAGAATGATGTGGTTGTATATTCACTGACATGGGAAGCTATTCTTGATGCATTGTTAAGTGAAAAAAGAAAATTATAAAACAGCACGTGGAATATGATCATTTTTTTGTGTAAAAAAAAAAAAAAAAGCCCAAACAAACTATGAATGTGTCTGGCGGATTATCCTCTAATGTTAACAGTGGTTATTTCTGATTTTTAAAATTAATTCTTTGCATATGTGTATTGTTTCATTTGTCTACCTAGATGAAAAGAGATACTAATGAGGGTTTGGGGGGATAGTTATGGAAGAGATACCAAATGCAGTCTGATTTCTATAGGTAATAGTTGAATTAGCTAACTTTTCAAAAAGCCATTGTCTGTGTATATGCCTTGGTCCTCACTCTGGGCTCTCACCTTTCTCCCCTCACCTCGGCTTTGGGAACCGCCCCGTGGGTCACTGCTCCTGGGCTCCCCTTCCTGTCTTACCCCTTTTCTGCTTTCCTGCAGGTGGCCTCCATGAAACATTCATTATAATTTTATTCTTTGCTTCTGTTACAGTGCCTTTCTCTCTCTACTCGGGTTCCCATGCAGGATCTGTGTTTGCGGATGAAACCCGAGAGCACTTGGCTACAGACACACTTTTGTCTTCTCAGTAAGCCAAGTAACATGAGAACCCGGGGGACGGAATGAACATTACGAAGTGCACCAGGAAGGCGCTGATACGGAAGGTGGGAGACGCAGTGTCAGTGATGGGGGGAAGGCTTTCAGGTTCAGTGTCAAAAAAGAATGCAATGAGAACCCACTGCCCTGCCCACTCTTCCAGATACCCGCTTGGTATTTGTATTAGGGCTTTTACTGTGGAGCTGAAGGTTCTTTCCAGAGTGCTTTTGAAATTCCGACTCATCTTGAGGTAGGTGACAACCTCCTCTCACTGATGGAAATATAGAGTACCAAAACGACTAGGTGATCTCTCTTAAGGCAGAGGAAAACCTAGTGTTAAACCCCGTCATCTGATTACGACCAGTGGTCCACGGACTTTAAGCCTCCACAAATAGACACTCGGAAAGGAATGGTGTGACAACGCAGCAGGCATTTCTACAAGTAAAATGATAATTTGCTATTAAACATTTACAACCCCAGAGAATAAAAAAGTAATGATTAATGGACTTAGACCCGGGAAAATAATGTTAGTATTTGTTTACATTTCTACCTCCTGCCTCTTTCTTCATCCATCCTTCCCTGTGTCTACACATCATGGAAACACATTTTTACAATTTTTAAAATATTTTTATTTTTAAAAAATATTTATTTACTTGTTTGAGAGAGAGAGAGAGAGTGGGTGCAAGAGGGGGAGAGAATCTCAAGCAGACTCCCCACTGGGCACAGAGCCCGACATGGGGCTCAATCCCAGGACCCTGAGATCATGACCTGAGCTGAAATCAAGAATCGCACGCTTGATAGACTGAGCCATCCAGGCGCCCTGAAACACATTTTTTTTTTAAGTGCGTTTACATAAGTAAAGGCACTGTGTCTATAAGGCCTTTTGGGGCAGTTTCTGAGCCTTTGTTTTGCCAAAAACTCAAGCAAAATGCTGTGATGCAGTATAATTACGTGGTTTTGTGAGCTTCAAGATAGTTTTTATATTTTTAATTGGTTCAGTCTCATGTTTTCCCTAATGATTACAAATGATTTGAGGCTTGGTGCTATGAAATCTACTTAGTGGAAGGTAATCCTGCCTTGGTAGGCATTCACTGTGCCTGGGGGGTAGAAAGAGTGTTTTCGTACATTATCAGTGTGAGTGGTTGCACTGAAAATAAACTGCAGCAACTCTGAACGGTGGGTGTGTGCTAATCCATAATTACAGTCGAACCACTTTCTTGGAGTAACCAAAGATTTATTTACTTTGGGTTCTTTAATACCATGCAGTAAGTAGGTAAGTAAGGAAATAAATTCCTCAAGCTATATAAAATCAGACTAAAGCACATTTCTCTTGAACATGCCCTCTAAAATCTGTGCACAAGTCAGTTATTAGGAATTCCTATCTTACTTTCTCTTTTTAACCACATAGAAATTGTCTTGAAGCTCTGGTGAACTCCACTTATTATTGCTCATTCCCAGCACCCCCTCCACAGGAGAGAAGGTTGGAGGCTGAATTACCACTATGAGGGGATGGGGGCTGGTAGTACTTAAACTCAAAAAGGGAATGGTGTGCCAGTTTACTAAATCAAATTCATGCTTTCATGTATGATATGCAGAAACTACTTGCTTATCCAACAGATCTTTATTACCTATTATGTACCAAGAGCTGTTCTAGGGGCGCCTGGGTGACTCAGCAGGTTAAGCATCCAACTCTTGGTTTCCGCTCAGGTCATGATCTCTCATTCGCGAGATTGAGCCCGGCATCAGGCTCTGTGTTCAGTGCAGAGTCTGCTTTGGATTCTCTCTCCCTTTCCGTCCAGCTCATGAATGTGTGCTCTCTCTTTCAAATAAATAAAGTCTTTAAAAAAAAACAAAACTGTTCTAGGTTCTCTGGATGCATCTTCCCGAGACGTGGGTCAACAAACATATCTGCATTGCAGTGTGACAATTATTTGGTCAACTTTGGCCGAAGAAGATGAAAGAAGTCTTCAGAGAAGAAATAACGATTGTAGACACAGAGGTTTCCAACACAGGCATTGGAGCAGACAGACCTGGATGTAAATGGCGCTTCTGCAGAGAAATCACTCCATGACCTTGGGCAGGTTTACTCATTGGCACTCAGCTTTAGTTTCCTTGGCAGTAGAAATATAAATAATACTAGTGAGGAAAACATGTAAGAAGCTTAGAGCAAATTCCTGGTACATAGTACGTTCTCATTAAATGACAGTTCTCAGCATCATCATTACTACTCACCACCCTCCCTGTGCAGATGAGCCTGTGGAGGAGTCAATTATCCCAGTTCACACAGCCATTAGGAGAAGTCATAGGAGCAGAAGCACAGTCTTCAGACTGTCAGTTCTAGTTCCTTCCATTACACAATGGTACCTGGGAGGCTGACACCACTGAGAAGCCAGCCTTCTTCTGGCATCCTTAAGGCTTTGTTTGGGCTGTGCCCCTCTGTGTGACAACAAACCAATGGCCACGTTCCCTTTGTACTTGTAGAAATGACATTTTCCTGGTGGGGCAGGAGGTTGCTATTCTTTCTCTGTGAATTTGATCTGAGATGGACCAAGTAGAAGAATTAGAGATGGAGGAAGAAGGATGACATGCGGAAAGGCAGCAGTACCAGAGAGAAAGCTCTTCATCTCGAGCCATGGACAAGAAAACCCAATGGAAATTTGGCCTCTTGTCTCTGAAGCACCTCAAACAAAGCAGTGTTGGGTCATCTTTCTCCTCCACCACATTGCTTTGGGATGAGAATGGGCAGAGCAAAGGGGTCGCCTCTAAAACACAGACCTTAACAGTTCATGAAGGAGCAGTTCTGTCTAGAGTCCAGGGGCCCAGATGGTCCTTAAGAAAAGATCTGGCCGGGTGGTGGGGGGGAACAGTAAAGAAAGGGAGAGAAGGGAATTTTTTTCCACCCAAGTGCTTCTTCCTTTGCGGAAATTATAGTAAAATGCATAAATCAAAGACAAAATGGACCACTCTTGGCCCATTTGTGTGGAGTTCTTTGATAAGAGACCCTTGCTCCTGTCCAGAGCTCTAGAGTCCCCTGGGAGGAAGCAGAAAGGAGTGTGGTTGGGTTGGGTTTCTTGGGGATGCAAGGAGAGGGAGAAAGGAGGACTCTTGTCCCTCCTGCATCACACCGGAATACTGAGAGCTGAACCGCAGCTGGTAACATCCTGGCCTCCCTGGCAGAGACAGGCCACATCGACCTTATTCAGATGCCATCCTCCCAGGAAGTTAATATTTGTGCAACACTCTGCAGCTTCTTTATCTGGACCTCCTGATACTCCATGCAACTAGCAGGCATGGAATAGCATCACTCTCCTACAGATAAGGGCCTTGCCCTTCAGAAAGGTTGAATGATATATGTGGTTGACAAAGCTGAGCCAGGGTTTGACTTGAGGTTCTATGCCCAGTTCCTTTTCCCGTATGGTCTACCCTGCTATAATGTATGTTTCTGTACACGTGGGTTCATTCACCTCAGTTGGTCAAAGGGAAACAATGTTGGGATAAGGAGAATACTGTTTGCTTCATATGTATTTGATCCTGAGCAAAGAGACCTGGAACAATGAGAGTAGAAATTAGAATCTTTAGTGAGAGAGAGAAAAACACTTAGCCTATGCTGCACTGACAGCAGGAGCCCCCATCTGATGTATTCTTATATATTCAAAATAGAAACTGGCCTCTGGGCTCCACCCCTCGCCTGCATGGCCTCCAGCTCACATAGGTTGCACTCCTTCCGTGCCCACTTTCATGACGGCCCTGTCGGCTCACAACTCCACTTCTGGTTGTACTGTTTTGTCATTTGTCAGCTTTACTTCAATCTTCATCATTTCCACTCTGTTACTTTTGGGCTTTTTTTTTTTTTCAATATGTAAGGTGACAGCCTCCAGCCATGCTGAGCTGCACACTGGGCAGTCCAAATGACCTCCCCAGCTACTGATGATTACTGCTTTGGTACGTGCTCTGCCCCAACCTTACGTTTCTCATTAGCCTTGTTACTTGATCTCTCAGCTTTGGATAAGGAATATGTATTCACTGTCCTAAACCCTTTATGCACATTATCACATGAGTTCATCCCAAGAATAAGTAATGTAAGATGAGTTCTATTATTGAGTTCCATTATTATTCCCATTTTATGGAAGAGAAAACCAACACTCTGAGAGGCTAAGTAACATCTCCAAGTGATGGAATTGGAGTGAAAGCCAAGGTCTGCCTGACTCCAGTCAGATGTGTGGTTAGTGGCTACCATATTAGCACAGCTCCAGACCATTCTGTTCTGCTCCCTTGTGTCAGTTCTCTGAGTTAATGGCATTATGGACCTATAATTTGTGAAATTTTAAAATAATGCCAAATGACCTGCCTATTGGAAATGCAGCATGGATATTCAGAGTCACAGAATGGTTGTTTTATAAGGGACCTCTTGTATTGTTCACATTTTTATGAAGTATGGTGTTAGGATTTAAAAGGATTTGAAAGGTGTTAGCACTCTACTTTCCCCATTTTTTCTCTCGGGGCCATACAGATGTGGTTAGCCTGAAAACGAGAAAACTAGGAGATATTATAATAGCAGAGTACAAATATCTGAAAAACAGTTGTATGAGGAAAGACTACATTTCTATATGAGCAAAGGGGAAGAACAGGGAAGAGTGGAGGTGACCATGGGGACAACAATGGATAGAGCACCGTCAGCTCTATGGGAAGAGAGTGGAAGTTAGCTTGGAAGGCATTGGAGCTGTTCATGCAAAGTCTAGACAGCCACTTGGTGGGTGTGTTGTAAAGCCAACTCATGCACTGGGACATAACTGGCCTACAGTCTTGCATCCCCAAGAGTTGGTAAATTTGAAATGACAAAGTGTGTTTTTTAAACTTTGCATGATCGCCTTCTAAATGTAAATTCAGATTCAGTGCATATAGATTTTAGCACTGAAGTGAAGTTGTCTGTCTAGTCTAGATGTCCAGCATTCAGGCAAGAAGCTCCCTGGTGTGATGCCTATCATTGAGTAGAGCATGGGTTTCCACAGAAGAAGATAACATGCTTTCTTGGTTTATTTTGGAAACAGCCACCAAGGATTCTTTAGCCTTTGAATCGATGTCGGTGTTGTGATGTCAAGATCACAATACCAAAATGAAATCTGCGTTTCAGAAGATGTGTCCTTGGTTTGTTATCAGTCCCTGGAAGAAGACCACGTGGCAATCTGAGAATTACTTCTTCTGGAAACAGCAACATGGGAAAGTGATAAAAGACCCAAAGACAGGAGGGTCCTGTTATTTTAATGTTAAGTACAAATCAGACCACAGTAGTCATTTGATAGTCTCAGGATGACTTGCTATACATTTTGGTTAGATGAGGTCAGTGCTCCTCAAATGTTAACATGTGTATGAATTATTATGGACTAAATTTTGTCCCTCCCCTATTCATATGTTGAAGTCCTAATCCCTAGTACTTCAGAGTGTGACTGTATTTGGAGACTGAGCCTTTAAAGACGCAATTAAATTAAAATGAGGCCGTAAGGGCAGGCCCGAATCCAATCTGACTAGCATCCTTATAAGAAGAGGAGATTAGGATAAATGAGACACACCAGGGATGTTCACACGTAGGGAGCAGGCCTGTGAGGACCACTGAGAAGGCAAGCCTTTTACAAGCCAAGAACAGAAGCCTCAGGAGACAACAGTCATGGCCAATGTCTTGATCTTGGACTTCTGGCCTTCGGACTATGAGAAAATAGATTACTGTGGTTTAAGCCTCCTACTCTGTGGTATTTTATTATAGAAGCCCTAGCAAACGAATATATGAATTACCCAGGGATCTTAAAATGCACATTCTGATCCAGGAGGTCTGGAGTAGAGCCTGAATCCGTATTTCTACAGCTTCCAGCTGCCGCTGCTGGTCCAGGGATGATGCTTTGAGTGGCAAGGAGCTAGGCTGTGTTGTGGCAATGATTTTACCCAGAAGTCACAATGGCTTAACAAAATAAAGTTTACTTCTTGCTATATATTTAGTGTGGGTGGGCTTGGGTGAGGGCACCCACATAGACATTCAGGAACTTTAAACTTAGACCACATGGACAATGGTTCTACTGCCCAGAATGCCATTTGTTGCCAAGTGAGGGATTTCTGCTTAAATCTCATTGACCAGAACTATCACTCGGCCTTGCCTAACTTCAGGAAGGCTGGGAAGTGTCATCTTCCTTATGATCAGAAATGAGAGGATACCCGGGTATCGGTGAGAGCTAGTAATTTCTATGACCCTTTCATTCTGACTTTACCCTTTCAGACGTTTCACTGCCATTCTACTCCCACCCCGAGTGGGAAGAGGAACTTACTTGAGTTTCCATTTGAGAAACAGAAAATGGTAGTATGTTTCCCCTTACAATCCACTAAACTATATTTTAAATAGATATTTAGGGAGGTGAACACAACCTATACTCTCAAGTTATTATTACAAGGTTCTCTTCCCCTTGTGATGATCTCTTTCGGAGACCATTCAAGATGTAAATCACTGAAAATGTTAAAGAGCTTATTATTATTCTTAGTCCACGTATTCTTCCATGACATTTTAGAAACATAAACTTACCTCCAGATTCCCATTTCCTTAGAGGTTTGGAAAATATTCCTAGAAGCTGTCTTTTAGGGAGTCAGGCTCCTTGCAAGTCTTTAAGGAACTCTAAAGTCTGGTTCACATAAAAGAAAAAGACGTTTGTAAGCAAGACAAGGGTTTGAGTCTGGGCTCTGACAGGGATCTCAGCAAGATGAGAAGCTTAGAAACCAGAGTAGGGAACGGGTGGGACATGAAGGGATGGACAAGAGGTTCAGAGTACCACTTTATTATTTTTTTTTAGGTAGGCTTCACGCCCAGTGTGGAGCCCAGTATAGGGTTTGAACTCATGACCCTGAGATTAAGACCTGAGCTGAGACCAAGAGTCAGACGCTTAACTGACTGAGCCACCCAGGCGCTCCCAGAGTACCACTTTTTAAAGACTCCTCCCTAAAAGCAAGGAATAACAGTATCCTAGTCTAGGCCACAAAACAAGTCTCAATAAACTTAAAGGAATGAAATTATACACAGAGTGTGCTTGGACCACACTGTACTAAATTAAAAATCAACAAAAGTAAGCTATCTAGAAAATACCCAAGTATTTGTAAAGCTAAAAATAGACTAGCACATGGTGCATGAACTTAAAAATATTATGAGATTAGAAAATATTTAGAAATAAGTGATAATAAGAGAAAATATAGGGGCACCTGGGTGGCTCAGTCGTTAAGTGTCTGCCTTCAGCTCAGGTCATGATCCTAGGGTCCTGGAATCAAGCCCCGCATCAGGCTTCTTGCTCAGCAGGGAGTCTGCTTCTCCCTCTGTCCCTTCCCACCCCTTATTCCTTCTCTCTCTCTCAAATAAATAAAATGTTTTAAAAAAAAAGACAATATAACAAATTTTGCTGGATGCAGCTACAGCAGTGCTTTGAGGGAAATCTGTAGGTTCTAGTAACTGCATGAGAAATAATAAATGTATAAAATAAATGGTCTGTGGTCAACCTTAAATGATGAAGAAAAGAAGAGAAAATTAAACCCAAAGTTAATTTTTAAAAAGGAAATTCTAAAATAAGAGTGGAAGTAAATAGAAAACATGTGAGTAATAAAGGAAACCAACAAAGTCAGAGTTGGTTCTTTGAAAAGATTAATAAAATTGATTAAAAAAAAAACTTGGTTACACAGATCAAGGGAAAGAGAGAAAAGGAGTTACTATTTTCAGAAATGAAAGAAGAGTTATCCTGACAGATCCCACTGACATTAAAACAATAATAAGAGGATAATATAAATTTATGCCAATTTGACAATTTAGATAAGATGGATACTTTTCTTTCTTTATTTTTTTTTAAAGATTTTATTTATTTGACAGAGAGAGACACAGTGAGAGAGGGAACACAAGCAGGGGGAGTGGGAGAAGGAGCAGCAGGCTTCCCGCTGAGCAGGGAGCCCGATGCGGGGCTTGATCCCAGGACCGTGGGACCATGACCTGAGCCAAAAGGCAGACGCTTAATGACTGAGCCACCCAGGTGCCCCAAGATGGATACTTTGCTTTAGAACATATTTTATCAAAACTGACACAGTAAGGTAAAAAATCTGAATAGCCTGTAGCTACTAAAGATACTGAATTCATTATTTAAAACTTTTCCAGAAACAAAGCTCCAGGGTCAGAAGACTTCACTGGTGAATTCTATCAAACATTTAAGGAAGAAATAACACCATCATCACACAGTGTCTTTTCAAAAGATAGGGAGGAAGAGAACACATCTCAGCTCATTTAATGAGTCTAGCATTACATGGATATCCAAAACAGACAAGGTGATTCCAAGAAAAGAAAACTACAGAAAATATCCCTTACGAATACAGACACAAAAGTCCTTAACAAAATATCAGCAAGTCAAATCTAGCAATCTTGTGATCCAGGTTGATCACAAGAATGTAATTCTGGCTTAACATTCCCAAATTAATTATTAATTCACAACATTAGGAAATTAAAGGAGAAGAATTCTATGATCACCTCAATAGACACAGGAAAAGTTTGACAAAATACATCTCTCATGATTAAAAAAACCTCTCAGTAAACTAAGAGTAGAAAGGAATTTCTTCGATCTAGGTCACTATGAAAAACCTAGAACTAACATCCTGCTTAATAATGAAATATGGAGGCATTTCCATCTTAGAATGGGAACAAAGCAAGAACGTATTTCCTCACCACTATCATTCAACATTGTACATGGAGTCCACTGAAAAACCAAAAGAAAAAAAAGACAATTTGGAAAGGAAGAGGTAGAACTCTTTCTTCACAGATGTCATGATTGTGTACAAAGAAAATACTAATAAATAAACTAACCACCCCCCAGACCCCACAAACAAAAATCTCACCAACTATAAGAATGAGCAAATTTAGCAAGGTTGCTGGAAATTGGAAGTTAATAATAAAAATCAATAGTATTTCTACAGTCTGGCAATGAACTATAGGAAAATAAAATGGCAAAATTTCATCTGCAACAGCATCCAAAAATATAAGATACCTTGAGAAAAATTTAAAGAAAGATATGCAAAAGCCTCTACATAGAAAACTACAAAACATTGCTGAGAAAAATTAAAGAAAATCTAAATGAATGGAAATGTGTTACATACTAATGAATAGGAAGACTAAAGTCAATCCTGCCCAAAGTAACCTGTAGAATGAATTGCAGTTTGGTTTCACTGCAATCCTAATGAAAATCTAAACAGAAACTGACAAGCCAGTTATAAAGTTCATATGGAAATACAAAGGACCTACAATGACTAAAATATTCTTGAAAAAGAAAAACAAAATTGATAGACTTGTACTTCTTAAAAGTGACAATAATCAGGACAGCGTGGCATTGTGTAAAAGGATAGACAAATCTGGCAATGGAACAGACCAAATAGGCAAATAGAGGGTCCAGAGATTGGTCCACGTGAATTAGGCCAAATGATTTTTGCCAAAGGTACAAAAGCAATGCAATAGAGAATGGAAAGTCATTTCAACAAATGGTTCTGGAACAATAGGCTATCAATATGAAAAACAAAAACAAAAACCCTGATCCTTACCTCACACCATACACAAAAATTAATTTGAGATGGATCATACATCTAAACATAAAAACTCATATTATAATGCTTCTAGAAGAAAGCAGAACACCTATGTGGCCCTTGGGTCAACAAAGTTTTCTTAGATAGGAAACAGAAAGTACTATCTGTGAGAAGAAAGCCTGATATTTTGGACTTTATCAAAATTAAAAACATTATTATCAAAAAGAATAAGGAAGCTACAGACTGAGAGAAATATTCACAGTACAGGTATCCAGCAAAGAACTTGTATTCAGAATTTATGAAGGACTTCTACCTCTCAATAATGAAGAGAAATCAACTTAAAAATTGACATTAGACTTAGACACTTCACAAAGGAGGACACTCAAATGGCCACATGAAAAAGGACTCAAAGTCATTAGTCATGCATATTATATACCAAATGAGATACCATTGCACATTTACCCAAAAGGCTAAAGTTAAAAAATCTGAGAACACCGAGGGTTGACGAGAATATGGAACAAGTGGAACTTTTGTATATTACTTGTAGGCATGTAAAATGGTAAGACCACTTTGGAAAATTCTATGGAAGTTTATTATTAAGTTAATTATACATCTATCCATGACCAAACAATTCCATTGCTTATTTACCCAAGAGAAATAAAAACATGCCCACAGGAATATTTGTCCATGAATGCTCAGAGCTTTTCTCATAACAGTCAGTACCTGGGAGCTCCCCAAATATCCACCAACAAGAGAATGGATAACAAATTGACGTGTATTCATACAATAGAATGTGATTCAGCAATCAAAAGCAACCGTAACATGGCTAAATCACAAAAACATTATGTTGAGTGAAAGAACCAGGCACAAACGAGTAGATACTAGGTGATTCCACATATATGAATTGCTAGAAAGGTCACATGTAAATGGTGATAGAAATCAGAACAGTGGTTGTGTGTGGCTTGGGGGAAAGGAGGTGTACCTTGGAGAGAGCAATGGGGAGGTTTTCGGGGCATTGAAAATATTCTATATCTTAATAGGAATGGGGATTATACAGGTGGATGCAGTTTTAAAAACTCGCCACTTGGATTTGTACCATATGTAAATTATACCTCAATGAGATTTTTATTAAGATAAATAAATGGTAGCAGGAGCCCTATCTTTACATGTTATAGTCCTCTCGAGTGCATTGTAAAAGGAGGAGTTTGGGAGGGCCCTCAGCAGAACATTTTTGTCCTCAACTTCCTTAAGCTAGAACCGTTTTGGGAAAATGAAGAGCATGGTAGATTGAGGGTCCTTTCATCCTTCCTTCTTCCAGTCCCAGAAAGGGATCGCCTGTCAGCTGGTTCTAAGGGAGACTGGAACGTGAGACATACCAGCTTCTGAGACAAAAGCAGGGTGACCTACAGGAACAGTTATTGGTTTTAGAGTATCACAGAACTGATTTTGACTCCAGGCACCAACACTTACTCTGGGACAAATTTATTCTGGTCCCTGGCTTGCAATTTTGTAAAATGAAGAGGATTATTCTTGCCTTGAATGTTATGGTGAGGAATAGTGCCCAGCTCTCTTTGCTCACTTCTATAAAGTCATTCCCAATTTCCCTGACTCTTGCAAACCAAATGCCTTCCCAGTTACACATGGTCATAGTAATTCTCCTTTATTTTTTTTAAATTTTTTATTTATTTGTCAGAGAGAGAGAGAGCACAAGCAGAGGAAGTGGCAGGCCAAGGGAGAAGCAGGCTCCCCACTGAGCAAGAAGCTCGATTCGGGACTCGATCCCAGGACTCTGGGATCATGACCTGAGCCGAAGGAAGACGCTTAACAGACTAAGCCACCCAGGCATCCCAGTAATTCTCCTTTAAAGCACCCATCGTAGATGTAATTTTGTATTTACCTGTGTGAACATGATTAATGTTATCCCCCATTCCTACTACAAGCAACTCCAGCATAAGGAAAAGTGTGTATTTTTGCTCGCCAGCACCTAGTACGGGGCCTGGCACATGACAGGTGAGCAATAAATATTTGCTGGACAAATGAGGCCTGGCAAAAGCAAGGGAAATCATGAAACTCTGGCCACCCTCCTACTCTTCCCTCTGTCCCTTAATCCAAATACACACCACTCACCCCAGACTGCCTTTGGGGGCCTCCTTTTCCCCTTTGTCATCTCCCTGAGTTTGTTAGTATCACTTTTATTCATCTTTAAAAAAAGATTTTATTTTACTTATATGAGACAGACAGAGAGAGAGAGAACATGAGTGGGGGAGGGGGCAGAGGGAGAGGGAGAATGTGAAGCAGGCTCCCTGCTGAGCAGGTAACCCAACTTGGGGCTTGATCCCAGGAGCCTGGGATCATGACCTGAGCTGAAGGCAGACACTTAACCGACTGAGCCACCCGGACGCCCCTCACTTTTATTCATCTTAACAATGTATGTGCAGCAAAAAATAGGGCAGGGGAGCGGAAGGGGAAGGTGTTAGGGTTCAAGGAGATTTGTCTCTTAGTGGTGGCCTCAGAGAGATAACCCTTTCTCTGAAGCAGCCCCGAAGTAGGAGACTTTATCACAGTGCTTAAGAAACCTGCACGTGTCTTTGTTTCTTTCCAAGAACTTTTACACCAGAAGGCACTCCAGGCCACCTATCACCGCTTCCCATCAAGGTTTGGGGGTTTCATGTTTATCTGTGTTATTCATATGTTGAACTTGCACCGGCCTGAACGTTCTTAGGAGCCTTAGTTGTGAAACTTGCGTATCTTTTGGCAAGGCTTGCCTTGTTAGAAAGGGGCAACATGGCAATATATTGTTACTTGGCCTTCGCTGCCACTTTTTTTTTTTTAATCTTATTCTCTGCCTTTTCTGAAAGCTCAAAGAGAGCGTATTATTATGATCCCATGGACTAGGAATGCTTCTAGCATCAGACAGTCCTCCATAGAGGATCCATCTCTGGCATCAGTGTTCAAAAGCTCAAACATTTAGATGGGAATGTAATTACTTTTTTTTTTCAATTCCTCATTTTGAAATAATTATATATTCACAGGAAGTTGCAAAAAAAAATAAAAGGTTCAGGGAAGACCCATGCAAACTTCACCTTACTTTTTGTTTGTAAATGCAATGTCAGAGCATTATAAAATTTCTAAGAGTATGAAAGCATCAGAAGTACAAGTTCCTCCCCATTGATAATCAAGTCAATATCCTTCTAACATATTTTCTATGCATAAATGAATATACAGACACAGTTGAGTTGTTGATCAGAAATGGGATCATGCTATCCATCAACCCCCTTTTCTTTACCCAGAATCTAAGTCAAAAATCTTCCCATTTCTGGGGCACCTGGGTGGCTCAGTTGGTTAAGCGACTGCCTTCCGCTCAGGTCATGATCCCGGGGTCCTGGGATCGAGTCCCGCGTCGGGCTCCCGGCTCAGCAGGGAGCCTGCTTCTCCCTCTGACCTTCTCCCCTCTCATGCTGTTTCTCTCTCGCTCGCTCTCTAATAAATAAATAAAATCTTTAAAAAAAAAATCTTCCCATTTCTGTGGCCAGAGCTGCGCTCATTCTTGTAAACAGCTACATAAAAGAGAAAATATTTCAAACACTTAGGTTCAGAAAATGTGGCATTCTTTAGAAACTTGCTGGAGAAAAGTTAAAAAAAAAAAGTCATGTTGTAAGGGAAGCTCAGCCTCTGCTCCTGGTTTCAATCAAATGACTCTTCTCTGGAAACAAACACCTGTCTTTGGGAAAAGCTGCAGGTGGATCATTACTGGTATGACTCCAACTTTAATAACCGGTTGTTACCATTCTTTAAAGCACTCGGTCTCCTTGTTTGGGAGGTCTGCTACTTGTCTCAAAACGGCCTTTTGTTGAACATACTGAACAGAGCTGGGGCATTCCTTTGGGAGCCATTCAGGATGGGTGAGATCAGTTGAGGTCAGGGCATAAGGGCTGCGGTGGAAGGCGACCAGAAGCCATTGCGGCAGGGGGTGGGTAGCTGGGTCTTTACCAGTGTGCACACTCCCCACCATGGCATGGGCTTCCTTCCAAAGGAGATACCAAGTGGCCCCCGACCCCCTTCAGACAGCATCACCGAAGGGAGACAGTGAAGGTGGGGCACTGCGGAGGGTACTGGCTTTTGGATGGTCTTGGATACCGGAGATGTGGCCCGAGGGTCAGGAAACCCTCATGGTGCACAAGCTGGACCTGTCTCTTCTCTGCTGAGCTCAGATCAGGGGGCTCTGATGTGTGGGGATTGCGGTGTATGCTGACAGCTGCTGGGGCTGAGTGCACGCAGCTCCTAAAATGGCCATAGGTCTCTCCCTGAATCCTCAGAGACGGTGAAAAGCTGGGACTGCTTCACTCAGAGGAGAATCAGATTGATTTAATACTTCTTTGCCCCATCCCACCTCACATGCTGCACATTCTCCCTGTTGCCCTCTTGCTTGCTGGGGAGCCCAGTGACTGGCTCCCTGAACTTCCCTGACCTGAACCTGGCCTTTTTCTGCCAGGTCTGGGTAAATTATCAGATAATGTGCCTGGCTATCCCAAACAGGTTCTTAAGGCTAATATTCTCTTCGGAATATTACCTGGACTTGCCATTCTCCCATTTGCTTTCCACTTTGGATCCACCAGGCGTCCCCGTGGGGCCCTCTATCAGCCCGCACCTCAAGGCCTGCTCTTCTGTTTCCCTGTCAACTCTCAGCCCCATCACCACTGAGTTCAGTCGTCCTTTTGACAAAGATCTGTATGTTTGTGTGCCAGCCTCTGGGCATGGGGGATGAGCAAACTCAGACTGTGTCACCCCTGCCCTCCTAGAGGGCATGGTTTAGGAAACTAAAGTCTTCCTCAGTTTCTCCAAGGCCTTCTCCCCGAGCCCAGTTCATCCCCCAGGGGGATGAAGTCGCCCGCACATTAGCAAAACCAAACAAGACAACAAACAAACAAAACCCCAACCCTAATGTGAATCCTCTCCCTCTTGCTGGTGGTATGAGGGGATGAAGCACTAGATGAAGAAGGGAGAGAGCAAAGGTTGAATTCTAGTGCTTCCATTGAGCATCTGTGTGTGAGGGGAGTCTCAGTTTCCTAACGACGAAGATGGGGGGCAGGGAACACAAACCCTGAAATTTACACTGATTTAATTAATTAATTAATTAGACAGAGAAAGCGAGTACACAAGCAGGCGGAGCAGCAGAGGGAGAGGGAGATCCCAGCTGAGCAAGGAGCCCGACGTGGGGCTTGATCCCAGGACCCTGAGCCGAAGGCAGACGCTTAACCGACAGAGCCACCCAGGCACCTCTACACTGATTTTAATAATAACTACAGCTTGGGATGGAGATTTATGCAGTCTTATTTCATCCTTGTGTCGAGGGAGGCTGTTTTCAATCCCCTTTTCAGGTAAAAAAAATACTGAGGTTCACAAAGTTTAGTAATTAGTTCCAGGCTGGACAGCTAACCAGTGGCAGACAAGCACCAGGGACTGACTCCCCACAGAGGGACTCTTCTCTCCACCACAATCTATTACGCATTCTTTTTTTTTTTAAGATTTTATTTATTTATTTGACAGAGAGACAGCGAGAGAGGGAACACAAGCAGGGGGAGTGGGAGAGGGGGAAGCAGGCCTCCAGCTGAGCAGGGAGCCCAATGCGGGGCTCGATCTCAGGACCCTAGGATCATGACCCGAGCCGAAGGCAGATCCTCAACCGAATGAGCCACCCAGGCGCCCCCTATTATGCGTTCTTGAGCACAGGGCTCACGCACTCAGCACAGCCTTCAGTAGAATTGAACATCAAGGCCAGAAAGTTAACATTGAATATATCGCAATAAAATAGTTTCACAAAGTGATCCTCCAAATCGCATCTAAACTTGTAGGCTTCCATGAGGAGGGATCATTCCCATCCATGGATCCCAATGGGAGGTGGACCAACCCCACAGCCAGTGGGTGGGGGGATGGACTGGAAGCCCGGGAGAGCCCCCGGGAGGGTCACTGTGGGCAGAGTGGGCTTGGGGACCCTGCCAAGGGCTCTGGAGACCAGAAGCGCTTCATGTTTGCTTTCCCATTCTGTCCTTTCCTCTCTTTACCCCCTCCTTATCTCTTTACCTAATTTTCACTGTTTTCTCTGGTTATCTTTATAGTTCTCTTTTTTACGTTTTACTTTGTCTCTCTTTAAGTTATTTCTTCCTTCCCTGCTCTCATTCCCCCTTAATTATTAGCTGTATGATTTGGGTCAAATTACGGGCCTCAATTTCCTTATCTGTAAATAAAGCATAATGGCAATAACTACATATGTAGCTCTTATCCATCAGGTACTGTGTTAAGCACTTTACTTACAGTAACTGCTGGAATCCTCGTGTCAGTTATAAGGTACTTTATTAGTCCTAATTCCATTTTCCAGGTGAGAACACTGAGGCGCAGAGGCTAACCCACCTGCCTCTGGCCACACGACCAGTACGTAACAACTGGTCGTGTGGCCACAGGCTTCTGAGTCACAGCCGTTGAGCGCATCCATGCTGCTTGTCAAGGAGGGCAGGACTGTGAATCCTTGAAAGCAGCCTGGGGCGCGTGGTAGGCTGTCTGCAAATATCCGTGTCCTCTCGCTCAGCTCAAGGCTGATCCCTGGTTTATTTGCCAAAGAGGGAGAAATCAAAGCACTTGGAGAACATAACTGAGCAACGATTGGTGGTTACTTTGGGCTAAAGAGCTGGCTTGTGACAAGATTTTGTTCTGCTGGGTGAGCTGTAGAACTTGGAAGCGGGGGGTGCTTGCTAGGTGGCTGAAGACACAGGAGGGGAGACTGGGAGTCCGGGAGAGAACACGGGGCAAGGGCAGGTGCTATGGAGAGAGGAATATGGGTGGTGGTGGTGGGGGGAAACCCCTGCGATTAGAGGTACATTAGGGCTGTAAGTCAGGCGGGATGTTAACACCTACCGAACTCCCCCCAAAGCTTCCTCGTGAGTCATTAGTGCTTTTGGAGTTTAATTCATATTTTTTAACGTCAAGTTAGCCCTTAGCCCTGTATCAGGTGAGATGAGTTCCGCTAACGAAGCCAGTCACACCGGCTCCCTCCCATTTACAGACTAGGTCTGCCCGCCCAGAAGACCCCTGGCGGGGAGAGGTCAGCCCCTGGGCCTGCGTCCTGAATCCTTCCGCAGTTCGGGATTTGGCATCCGTTTCCTTTCCCGGCCGCCGGGGATTGCAGGTCACCGGTCCTCCGGGTCCCTCAGCCAGCAAGGGGAGTGCACAGGTCTGTGGTTTCTAGCGCCCTCGCTTTGTCCCCTCGGCTCCCACGTTTGTGTGCAAAATGCTGCAGGCTCTCTCCCACAGGCTTCTCCTTCCGCGGGCTTCGCTCGGTTTCTTTCATCCTTTCCCGCTAATCAGAGGCGGTGTCCCCGAAGTGACAATGACCACGGACACTCTGAGCAGAGACACCTGTGTCTTAGTCGCGCAATGGGTCAAGAGTTTCAGAAGGATTCCGAGCAGCAGGCAGCAGAGTGCTGGTGGGCTGAGCAGTGTTCTCAGACCAGCCCCAAGTCGGATTCCGCCCCGAAAGAGCCCCTGGGAGGCAGCGCAGCCGGAAAAGTAGTTGGGGTGGGGGGCCTCCTTCCGCCTAGAGCCACTGAGAGAGGTGGGCCGTGGCAGGAACTGATTGCACGGGAGAGGGAGGAAACCTCCAGGCCCACACAATTCCCCAAAAGATTGTTCTGGCATTGCATGCGAGGTCCGGGACTCCAGAGGGCTGCGGGGCCCATCCCTTCCCCTAACCCCTGCCACGGAAGCTAGGTTTCCTTTTGCCTGTCACAGCTTTGGGTGAAGGCATTTGGCACACGATCGAGACAAACGATCTCATTAATCTCTGCAGCCCCGATGGCTGCAGTGGGCTGCCCCGCACACAGTAGGCGCTAAGCTGTGCGGCTGTTAACCTGAGTAAATCCACACAGGAAACTATGATTACCATGAATGGGCTTATTATGCGATCATTGCTCAGAAGAAACAAAAAAATTACGAATAAGGTTTGAAGAATGGGGTGGAGAAAGAGGAGAGGGGAAGCCTTGGGATCATGGGGGTTCTTCGAAGGAAGAGGCCAGGGTGGGGCATCCAGTCCCCTCCAGCACCCCCCCCCACTCACCTGAGAATAAACCAAACAAACATGAGGGGACCCAGAGTCTCAGGCCATGAGAGGGTTCAGCCGCTTCTGTGAAGGGCAGGTTATTTTGCTGCCAGCCCAGAGTCAGGCCACCGTAAGCTCCCGTCCTGAGACAGTGGCTCATATGCCTCCCCAGTGAATATAAAAATACCCGCAGATGGAGCTCGTCCCAGCAGTGGCTTTTCATCTTTGGAGTTCACAGGCCGAAACGAGTTGCCTTTGCAGCCTCACACACACTGCACGCAGAGGAAAGAAATTGCCGGTAATACAGTAGTTTTTTTCCCTTCACTTTGGCTGAACCAAATAGGAGTTTGTCCTTTTAAATTGTCTGCAGCAAATGTAAATTCTAAGCCTAAAACTCTCATTCGGAGAGTGCTAGCCGTGCACACCGGCGAAAAAGGACGAAATGCCCTGAGAGGGGTCCCTGGGTGTTGAGGGGGGTGGTGCTCTAGGGGTCTGCCACGGGTAGAGTCTGCCCTGGCCTTTTTGTATGTCAGCAAAAGAAAAGGCAAGAATCTGTCTGTTCGTCCTAGCCTGGATTTCTAACTGTAGTGGCCTGACTCTAAGGCTCTCCCTGCAGGACTCAGATCTTTACTCTCTAGAAAAGACAGGCCCCTCAGAGCATGTGTTGGATGAGTAAACGGGAGTTCCTGCGTTTCTGCGTGTGCTGATGGCAAGAACTAGTTGTGAGTTGAGGATGAAGCAAAAATGATCGGGGCGGAGGAGAACACGAATTCCCTTCCAAGTGCGGGGCGGAGAGGGGTGTGAGGAATTCAGTCTAGAGTCGGGATTGGGAGCCAACGCTGCCCTCCCCTCCTCGTTGTTATCAGGTCCTGCCTCGATAATTCAGGCCGCAACACGTCTAGGCCATCTTCAGCGGGGAGCGAGCACCAGGCCTGCCGTCTCCTGATGAAGAAGCCGTTCTCCAGGCTGATTTATCCTTGCAGACGGCAGACCTCTTCTTGAACAGTGATTTCAAAGAGTTAAACTGCTTCCATATGTCCAGCATGGGAGTGGAGTTTGTAGCCTTTGGCAACCTTGGCTGAATCCAGCTGCAGCTGCTACCTGTGTGTTCCACTGCGTGTGTGTGTGCGCGCGCGTGCGCTCACACACACACACACACACACACACACACACACACCCGCACGCCTGTGTGCAGTGACATCTGAACCATGTTCCGACCGTGTCAATGAAACTGTTATGTCTTTGTTGGGGGAGATATTAATTCTGAGCAATTACAGCTCCCTCTTTCCTCACTCCCTCCCACCCCCTCCCCTCCCTTCATCTGCTCAGCAAGGACCATGGACCATGTCAAACAATATACAACAGAGAAGAATGCAAATAAACTTTAGTCTGCATAGCCCAGCAAAGCAGTTAGCCGCCCACTTGCAAGATACTTAACTCTTGTACACATGATACACAAAGAACGCTAGCTACTTTCACCAATCCCTTTAGACCAAAAAAAAAAAAAAAAAGGCAAAAGAACTGATCCTTGTCTTTCTATCTGTGAGGTTGCAGTTCCTCCTGCTAATAAAGAAGGTTTTCCCATGATGCAGTGTGATAAGGATTGGCCTACATGTAGTCCAGAAAGCTACCGCTGATGTGTCCTTGATTAGGTGTCTTATCTTCCATTGAGCTTCATCTGATGAAGACTGCTGACAGCATAATGGCTGGGAAAGCTTCGGACAGCTCCATAAAATGGCAGCTATGTTATGACATGTCAGCCAGGACCTGGTGGATGGTAAGTTTGGCGTGTTCACTTTTTTTTCCTCTCACCCTCCAAACCTCCCCCCTCCTTTCTCTTGAGCTCCTCCTTTATTGTTCCATGCACGTGTTATAAAGTTCCCTGCCTGCGGAAAGTTCAAGCTCAAGTTGTGGGAGCCTGGGGTGCCTTCGCACACCAGCGTGCTAGATAGGATTTCCCCGCTATTATGGCCAGGGACGTGGGCCTTTCTCTTTTTTTCTTTTTTTAAAAGGTAGTGTGAGTTTTTGTTCACTTTTTTTTTTTTTTAAGGAAAAACGTAAGTGGTACAGTCGGCCCCAGGCTGGCTGGTATGAAATGTATGGAGGTGGGGCAGTCAGTAGGGGACTGGAGCCTTCTTGGCTAATTGTTCTTGCATTAGTCTTAAAACAGAGTAATGCACTTCTTTCTTTGGCTTCTCTGAATAATGATTTAGATAGTGTATTGTATCATGTTGTGTGCAGTTCCCTCATCAGTATGCGACTGTCCCCCACGCTTCGCCTTAATTTGGAATCCACCTCCCTTTCAATGAATACTGTAACTGGAGCAACCACTGATTACTATGCCACTCAGCGTAATTAAATTTAGTTAATGAGGATATGCATATTCAGTTCATTATTTTTCTTTGCTCCGGCAAATGTGTGTGGGTTTGTTGTTGCTGGGGTTTTTTTTAGCCCCATATTTGTCCAGCTGCAAATTTGGGGAAGAGGAAAAAAAGGCATAAAAATTCGGGATATCGATGAGTTCTATGATTCAACTTGAAAAATAATATCGAGAGGAGAGACGTTGTGACTTTCTTTCATCAGAACGCTGGGATTAAGAGGCCATAGTTTTGGGAGAGAAAACCTTTGCCATCAAAAAAGTGCTATGTGAAAATTTTCAGTCTACTGATTTTTGTTGTGGGGACAATGGTCTCTTGTAGGCAATAGTCGTGACATGAATGGGCAAACCTTTTGCAGGCAAGCCTTCCAGTATGAATATTAAATTCATCCTTGGGTTAATTCAGCTGAGCATTTATTTGTTTTTCTTCCTTTGCTTTGCTTTTCTTTCTTTCCTTTCTGCCCTTTTCATTTAAGTCTTGACTGCTTTTGCTTGTTCGCTTTGATAATTATTATGCTTATGACAAGAGCAGTTTTCTCACAATTAGTACAGTGTGAGACAATGGGTACTTTATTCTAGGTGGGGAGGGGTATGGCCAGCCCCGGTCGTCAGCCCATCCCCAGTGCCCAGACAGAAGGCAGCGCCTTCCCATTTGTCCTGGCTTCTGGCTCTGCTAGGCAAGAGGGTTTCTGATTAATGTGTGAATTTCCTAAAAAGTAGAAGTTACGCTATTGCTCCTAGGCTCTTCCTGAGCGCCCAGTGTGCAGAGAGGCTTCACTGTACCTTGCAGTTCTTCTCGTGCGCGTTCTCATTAATGTGAGGTGTGTGAGCCTGCAGGAAAACTTTTCTGCCACTACTAGTTGCTGCTTTGAGTGCTCTGTTTCAGAAAGAAAGAAAAAAAAAAGGCCAGTTCCTCAAGGAGAGACAGACAAGCCTGCCTCCCTTCCCTTCTCTCTGGCTCTCAATCACTTTCTTCCAGTTGGAGTATATTTTATAAGTGATATAAACTCTACAGTGGCAGATTTTTGTTTATGATTCCATCTCTTGTTAGACTTCAGCACTGTGTGGGTACATGGGTGCAATGAAGTCTTAAAATACTGGCAGATACTTGGAGAAAGATATGGCAGAATGTTTATATAAAAGATTTGCTTGATGCGACTGTACCAAGACTCGAAAGTGGTGTTTTAATAGTTACTCTGACTCTTAATGATCATTTTATGATGTTCCCAGAAGTAAGTTTTAAAATCAATATTTAGAATGAAACATGTTTTGTTGGGAAAAAGCAAAACATTTTACTCTGAATTTTTTTACTTAAAAACTGGGATCGATATGGGTACAAGGAGATAACCCCTGTAAATATTTCACCATTAAATTTCATCAGTCTTGTACAGAAAGACCATAGCTTCCCAAGAGAAGCATGTTATAAATACTATTGTTAAAGGTTTATGTAGGCTGATTATTCATTTTGAAAGATGATCTTTTATTGCCCGAGAAGATGCAGAATATATATATAAGCACAGGGTCAGAGGTAAAATATTAAGTAAAAAAACTTTGCATAAATTATTTTCATATTTAATCTTCATTAGGCTTACATGAGTGGTATGTATGTTTCTTATTAAGGAAAACTCAATTTTAATACACTCTGTTAATTTGGGAAAAACATCTAAGAGATTAATATTTAATGTGTCCTTGAAAACTTGGAATGACAGATGATCTGTGGAAAGTTTAATCAAAGTAATTCTTGCATCTCATCAGTAATATACTGGAAGAGAGAAGAAAAGTGTGTTGTGGCCACTTTACCACGATTCCATTGTTTTGGATTTCAGGAATATTTTTGAAAGGTGTTTTAAGGTTCTTACAAACTGGGTTTTGTGTGTGTGTGTGTGTGTGTGTGTGTGTGTGAGAGAGAGAGAGAGAGAGAGAGAGAGAGATTCTGCTCTCACTAGGACACTGCTCCTTTTATTTTTACAATTATTCTGGGGTTTCTGTGTAAGAAAGGATATTGCATCCTTATTTGGCTTAATCAAATGAAGTTTTAAGTAACCAAATCCTGAATGCGAAAGCTGCAGTGTTAAAGTCTCCTGCAATTGCTTCCTGACTTATTGTCTGTTTCACTTAGATTCTCTTATTGTGTGACAATGATCATAAATTCTACTTGACAGGGAAAAAACCCAAACAAGACGTAGTTGTCTAATTCTACATCTGTTTTCCTTCCTAGATAGGCATGTTTTAGTAAAACAGAGGGGAGGAAAAACATTTTATTGAGACAGCTAAAAATAAACAAGCCCAAAAAGAGTAAACTCATTGTGTGTGTGTGTGTGTGTGTGTGTGTGTGTGTGTTAAATATCATCTACATACATGCAGTTTTTTAAATGGTGCATCTTAGAGGTTTTACTTTAGATTATTTTGCATATTACTCCTTCAAGAAGAAAAATCATGTGAGCCATTTAAGTCACAGTTGGTTGGCTATATTTAGAGTTCTGTAGATGACCTTTCACAATATTTAAAAATACCACTTGGAATGTATGAAAGCTGCGTCTGGTAAATAGCACTATTTCATTAATGGCTATTGATGAGGCTGCATCGCTCCTTTGGAACCACTGAAAAATAAAACAACAAAAACAATTTTTGGACTTTCCATTCTATTTTGCACTATTTATTTGTAGCTCTCTGTAGGACTTACTAGAACTTCTTTGTTAGCTATTTGGAACTTCAGGGTAACGGGTATTCACCAGACATTATTTTTTTCCCCTGAATTTCCTAAGTCTAATCCTTTGATCCCATCAGAACCAGGCCAGGACATTTGTAAATTTACCCTAATCGTGAAGGGCAATTATTTAAATATTAATCCACAAAATTTATCTGAAAAATGAATTGCTGGTCTCTGAGACTTGAGATCCTCAGTCTTATAAATATTAATCAAAATAAACAGGCAGATAAACGTAGAAATTCAACTAGATCTCATAGTGTCAAGGACACTAAGGTGCCTCTTGGTTGAACACTAGTCAGTCTACTCAATTGTAATGTACTTTTTATTTTTCTTGAAAGGAAATTTTTTGAGAAGTTGGTGTGTTAAAATACGGCACTTTTACATATGTTATTGTTTGTTTTTAGACAATATTAATAAGGTGACAAGTGCATCACTTGTTTGTTTTAAAAATAAAATTCTGTTCTCAATACAAAGTTGAATTAAATAATTTGACAACAAATGTCAATACAGGTACAACAAAATCGAAGAGATTGTTTTTACGGCAAATGTTTCTTTAAACATCTTTGAGAAGTTGAGGTGGACTTAGGTTTACAGGGAACTATTTTTAACTGAAAATCTGAAAATTAATCTATCTTCTTACAGATGCTGCCAATAGTGTATCTTAAAGGTCTGTATTTTATTTTACTTTACTATAAACAAAAGAGTTCCTAAACAGCATAAACCTAAATATATGCTAAAATATATTTGAGAAAACTCCTGTGTAGCCTAATGACCACATTTAGACTCCTGTGGTAATCTGAAAATCAAAATTCAATTCTTATTTAATTTCAAATTTTGTTTTATTTCCTTTAGAGGTATAATTGAATGTAGAAATGTAATTGAAACTAATAGACACCATATAGATAATAACCGCATCAACTAGTTGCCTGAAGATATTATGTCTATCCATTAAATATATTTCCAGAATTAGAAGCTATACAATTTATGCCTCACTCAACAAATTTTTGTTAAGAACTTATCATAGCCAGGCAGTGTTCTTGGTACAGGCACGACCAAAGCTATCTTTGTTCTGGAATCAAACCTATGTCCCAGTGTTATAGGCGGGGGGATACTCATTACATTAATGAAGGCTTCTAAATGATTTCTGTTTTCTCTATAATGTTGGGGAATGCATAGCTATTACATTTGCAGATTTGTCGCTGAGTGTCAAAGGTAGTTAATACCTCTTTTCATTCATGGCTCATTGTCAAAGGCAGTTAACACTCTTTCTTAATCTTGTGAGTGAATTTTAACATTGCCATTACCAAAGCCAGTTTCTGTACAATTAATGACATTGGTAAAAACTAATGATTTATTACATATCAGTTCCTGAGTGAAAAAACAATAACAACGATGATGATGATGATGATGTCTAAGTGAAAAAAAAATGATTTCGACATCGGTAAATGATGTTACCACTTTTTTAATATTTCAAGTTTTGTCATAGACAGATTGCACTTTTTTCATTATGTGTCTTCCATACCTATATTCTTTAGTGATGCGTTTTCATTCATAATATCATTCTAGCATATTTAAATAAAATGAGCCATATGGCTGATGTGGTTCAATATATTAATATTCTTCCAAGATACTTTCTTATCTGGGAGTGCTTTTTATTTTATTTTTCCATGATTTATTTTCACTTGTGTGCTTGCCTAACAAAGGCAACATATAAACTTTGGATAAGGAAAATATCCTTTGGATCCCATCTTAATAAATAATTTTATTAGAGGGTAAGGAAACACAAGTGCCTGTCCATCCTCTCTTCCCAGTTCCTTTTGGAAACAAAGGGTCATGTTCTCAAGGAGTGTTATCTCTTCTATCTGTGGGAAAAGCTGGCGTTGATTTTCCAGTGTAGAGACTGATCAACAAAGAGAGCTATCAGATGCTCAGTCACTGAAACTACAGCGTATTTCTGAAACAGAGCGGGATGATGTCAGTCACTACCTTTGAGCATTTTAGAATTCCCCACAATTGTTACTTTGTGACATTTTCTGTACTATCATTTGTAATATGTATAATATGTATTCTGAGGGGCTGAGAAAGTGAACCTGGATATAGGAAAAGGTACTAGTGAAAATGTACAACCAGGCCAGCAAAAAAGAATTACATTCCTCTGTTGTATCGCAATGTGCAAAATAGGATAATGCACCTTTAGTGGAGAAGTTGTTTTCACCAGAAGTTCTGGTAAGGGATTTATGTAGTATTCTGTATTTCACTAGCTTTAAGCATTTTAAATCTTACTGCATTTTAAGCGCTTAAGCAAAGAGTCTGGAGAATAGAAAGTTATCAATCAGTGTTATGATAATTATTTTTTCAACTTAACACTTAGCATGCTTTGTAACGGGGCAGACTTAGCATATCATGTCATGGGCAGCTTTAATAAAAATTTTCACTTCTCACTGTTCTCAAATAAATTTATCCCAGTACTTCTCTGAGAAATGACTTTATTCAGAAAGCAATTATTTTTTAACTTCCCACCACTATGTTCATTTTCTGAGGTTATAACATAATGGATATGTTTATGAGCATAGGGCTGAATCCTGGGAAATGTAGATTTGGTGACCTCTGGCAAATGAATCTGCTCCTCTCATGGCTGGTAGAGCCAGCTGAAAAGTGCCGATAATCATACTCATTACTAGTCATTCCAACCTGTCTTGAGGATGAATGAGACAGAGTCAGTGAGGCACCTGGTGAGTGCAGTGTAAATACGACACATACCCGGGGGGCCAGTATAAACTGTGACTATTCTACAGTCTCAGGTCTGAGCACTTAGTAGGCGCTCAAAAACATGGAGGGCAGATTAAGTGAATATAATTGTAGCATTTTCTATGGGGCTTTCATTATCACGTTGCCTTTTTGAATTCACGTAGACTTTATTTGTGCAAACTGCATACATTAAATGAATCCTAAAAATTCAGTATTTTCTGTTTCAAATTGTAGCAGATTCCTTGGGCACGTGGGTGGCTCAGTCACTTAAGCATCTGCCTTTGGCTCGGGTCATGATCTCAGGGTCCTGGGATCGAGTCCTTCGTCCAGCTCCCTGCTCAGCAGGGAGAAGCTCTGAAGCTCTGCTTCTGCCCCTGCTCGGGTGCTCTCTCTCTCTCAAATAAATAAAATCTTTAAAAAAACAAGTTGTAGCCGATTTCTTTCTCTTTTAAAAGATTTTATTTATTTATTTGGCAGAGAGAGAGTAGCAGAGGGAGAGGGAGAAGCAGACTCCCCCGCTGAATAGGGAGCCTGACGCATGACTCGATCCCAGGACCCCAGGATCATGACCTGAGCTGAAGGCAGATGCTTAACCGACTGAGCCACCCAGGCGCCTTGTAGCAGATTTCTTAAAAGCAGAGCCTCCTTAGACTTAGTGAGAGTCAATAGCTAATGTTAATCATTAGCTTAATTTTAAACATCAAGTGCTATGATTTTAAGGGTTAAAAAAAAAATCAAAGATTATGGAGGCCCTCCTATTCACCAGATGTTTGCCAGGTTCTTTGGGAGGTAACCTACATCCATCATTCTTTAGCACAGGACGATGCAATTGACATTATGGCCTCACTCTATAGAGGGCCACTGGACTCTGAGGATAAGCCATGTGCTGAAGTGTGTTCTCTAGTAAGAAGGGAAGGGGCAGAAGAACACAAAAAGCCGCCACATCTGAGGTGTGCCTGCTTCTCCCCCAGAACCCAGCCATCAGCTGTGCCATCCAATGACCTGGGCTATGACTCATGGTTTGTGGCCACGGTCAAGTGTTTTGCCCCTGCCTACTCTGCACCTGCCTGCCCTCCTGGCCCCTCCCAGCTTCAAGCCTGACCTCTTTCCGAGTCTCCGCTCTGTGTTCAGTGAGCTGCTTTGCTCACTCCCAAGCTGTGTCCGAGATTGTACCGCTCTAGGACTGGAGGTGGCTGAATTCTTTGGAAATGTGATTCCATTCATCTTTCCTTGAGACAATTAGATTCGCTATAGGCATAAGCCATCTGGGGGAAATTTTTTGGAAAGAAATTGGCAAGCAAAGCGTTTCCATTTTCAGGTTTTGATAATATCTGTTTACCTCATGGGGCTGTTGTGAGGCTCCAATGAGATAAAACATGATAAATGACTTGAAATCTGTAAAATGCAAAGCCAATCGAAGGTACATGTATTCTGATCTAGTGGTGTTAAACATGGATAGGTGAAGAAAAGCTTTCCAGAATTTTGCCAGTCTTCTGGAGCATGAGATAATGCTAAATTTCCACCAGGCAACATGGAAAATGTTGGCTGTCTAAGACTTTGTAGGATGCTCTTTGCAAATTCTACGGCTAACCTCAGAGGGATTAATCCTTCACATTAACAATGCACTGCTAGTTTTCCAACTTCCCAGACAATAGCAGTGCTAACAGTGACCACATTTTGTACATTTAATGGGAAGGCAGGAAATAAGCAACATTTCCCAATGCCATCTGTACCATCTTGTAGTTCAATCCTTCATTTATTAATTTTTTAAATTTTTTAAAGATTTTATTTATTTATTTTTTTATTTGAGAGAGAAAGAGAGTGAGCAAGAGGGAGAGAGAGAGAGCACAAGCCAGGGGAGGGGCAGAGAAGGAGATTCCCCACTAAGCAGGGAGCCCCACGCGGGACTCAATCCCAGGATCCTGGGATCATGACCTGAGCCGAAGGCAGACACTTTAACCGACTGAGCCACCCAGGCACCCCCCCTTCATTTTTTTTTATTGATGTAAGTTTGCTTTTTCACTTGTACCACAAAAGACTCCTGTTGTAACAATTCTTTAATGAGGTTAGTATTTTAACCCACACTTAGTATGTATTATAATAGGTAAGATTTAGTTTATCACATAATATAATGGGCAGCATATTATGCTATTAATGGGATTTTTTTCTCTCTTTATTTTCAGGATTGTTAGAGGTAATAACATCACCAGTAACTGTTTGAATTGCAACACCCTGGCACCTTTGAAACATTTTTATACTGTATATAGGCTGTATGAATGTTCTGATACAAATGAACCTACTTTATTATATGACATTTGCAATTATGAATATAAGATTTGTGTTATGTTATTTAGTTGTTCAGCCAAAATTATAAGCCCCAAGAGGATGGGGACCAGGTCTTGTTTACCAGCACTAGACAGTATTTTGTACATAAAAGGCCCTTAATAAATAATTGCCAAATTGCATCAAGACTATGGCTTTCCCATTTTGCTAGTGGAGACAGTGATCTCAGTGGGTACCCAGGCTGTGCATTGATCAGTGATGATGGGCTCCCAATCTGTGGTCCACATTATGAATCACCACCTGCCCTTTTCAAGATAAGACTTAAATGTGCTAGAAGCATGGAGGAATTATGATGAAATTAGCAGCAAAGTTTTAAGGCTGAGGGCTAGAGGGGGAAGAAAGCCCCATAGCAAAAGCAGCAAATTCAAATTTCCCTTCAAGCAGACAGGCTCATGGTCATTACCAAGTGCTAAGCAGCAGACGAATAATCCATCTTTGCCAGCAAGGATCATCTCCTGCTTTCTCAACTCTACCTTTATCACAGTGACTAAGACCTTTCAGGCATCTAGTAAGTTACCGAATTTGGAAAAGGCTAATGTGTTTGGGGGACAAGGGACCAAAGCAAGGTGACTTTGAAATAAGTGAGCTTTTTGTCCGTTTTCTTATTTTTGATGAAATCAGTTTCATTTCAGGAGGATTGATTATTTTTCCACTCGAAGCTTTCAGTGATTTTTCCATGTGTCTTCCCTAGATTGCAATGTTGGGAAAGGCCATGGTGGTGATTGGCATTTCAACAGTCAGTGTTTAGGTGAGGGCTCCAGAACACGCCAAGAATAACAGAAACCTAAAATGGAATGCGTACAATATGGAGGGACACACGTCCTTGGGAAAGAGAGAAAGAAGGTCCCCCAACAATGTTAGGAAGTAACTGCTTCTAAATGATCTCTTTGGAGAGAGCGAGAAAGTGAGAAATGCTATCTATTTGGACCAGGCTTTGTTTCAACTATATAAGTCGATGTCTGAGTGAAAAGTAAGACCCTGCTTCCCAGTGTCAGCGCTGAGTGTTCTGCAGCCCAATCTTCAGAGTCTGGAAGGCCACCCGTCCTTACTCTCATGACCCCTTTTCCTTGGTGCTGTTATAAAAGTGAATTTGGAGGAGTATCCTTGAGGCCC
Organism: Eumetopias jubatus; assembly: GCF_037043125.1. NCBI lineage: Eukaryota > Metazoa > Chordata > Mammalia > Carnivora > Otariidae > Eumetopias > Eumetopias jubatus. The sequence goes on along the minus strand of NW_028274821.1, from coordinate 41,055,046 downwards.
TTGACAGATACTGAAGCCCTCTCAGCTAGATGCTGCCCTTCATAAAACTGTACTCTCACATCTGATAGACACTAGTGAGACAGCAACTGGTTTAGCTTACTTCACCCTTCCATGCTTCTTTTCAGAGATTTTAATGTGAAATGACGATAGAGTGATGTGGGGGGAACATTGATTGTGGACCACGACTTTTGCTCCTGACCCCCATTCCCTGCTACAACCAGCATCGGCTGTTCTTTCTTGCTTTGGGAGCAGAGCCTCTGGTTGAAGAGCAGGGAAAGATCTGTAGCCACAGATCTTACACGATGAGCAGTCTTCCCTTTGTCTTCCAGGCGTCTTCAGCTCCTCTTACAGAGTTTCGAGGTTAATGCTGCCGCTGACAGCTAATCTGGAGGACATTATGCAGGGGTGGGGGGATGAATTTACATTCTTTGAATTTGAACTTTGGCGAATATAGGTGGGAGATTAGGAGACTGAAAATAACATACCTGTCATAGCATGCACTGCAGAGGACAATAATATGGTGATTTTCTAGAATCACAGATAGTTTGCTATTATTGATAGGTATGAACAGCCTCACACAAAAGTCTTTCACCTTCTCTGTAAAGTTCCTCAGGCTTGCTCTAAGGCGGAATTGTAAGATACTATGCAACGCAATAACGCTCAAGACTTCAGAAGAAACAACAATGCTTTTTTATCCATAAATCAAAGGAATAGCACGAAATTGCCATTTTATTTGTCCAATGAGATATTAATTATCTTATGTGAGGCTTTTCATTTTTTTTGGCACCAAAGATGTTTATAAATGGTACCCCACATAACACAAACCGCATGTTTATGTAGCCCGAATGTTCAATCAATTAGTTTACACACACAAATGCTGGAATATTGATGACACGTGTTAGCTTTTAGTGGGAAAAAAGCCAACAGAGCTAATTTGATGCATTGATCCTTGGGACATGCACACAGATGTGAACCTTTGACTTCATCACAAGTGATTTGGCTGACAAACAGTAGCTTGTAATTATTGTTGCACCATCGTAAATTAATTAACAAATCAATCAATCAGTTCAGAACCAGCAGTCCAACCACATTTGTCAGTTTCGGATGTTTCCCTTCATTTTACCTCCTTCACTTGTGCTGTTCTTATCAGATGCTTTGAGAACGTTTGCTTGTGCCAGATTAACTTTTTCCTAAGCTTGAAAAGAGAATTCTAAACAATAGCGTAGGGGAAGGAAATGTTGCCGATGTATTAATTAATATTCTCAAAACTCTTGGCCATAGGGCTATCAATGGGTAGAACAAATAATTACTGAGCCTTCGAATGCTTTTGGCCATCTCCCCAGGTGAGGAGGAAGAAAATAGCATCCCAATCTTTCAGCAAATAGGCAGCATTTAGAGGCTAAGTGATTGCTAAGGTAGTAGTTCCCAACATTGGCCAAAAAAGTACTTCTTTGATTATGTTTCCATCCCTATCCTATACTTTGAAAAATTCCATTAACCAAACTATGAGATACTGCATTTTTCAGCCACAACTGTCTATGAAGCACCCTGGTGTGCCAGGTGCTCTGCTAAGTGCTTCATATGTATTATCTTATCTAGTTCTTGCAACAACCCTGAAACGTAGATGTAACTCTCATTTTACAGCAGAATGAAATGGAGGCTCGAGGATCTAAATAGTCTGTCCATATTTACACAGCTAACAACAGGGAGAGCCATGATGAAAAGTCTGGTCATTGGCACTTTGCACTCCACCACAATTAACCAAAGACATCCAAGCACTTCTCAACAATATGTGAAGTTAATGCAATTCTAGCCCAAAGCAAAAAAACTTGACATTCCAGTTAGAGAACCTATTCTAGATAAACCTACCATTTCTGAGAGGTGCTGTGAAATATTAAAAAAATAGTTCTTGGGTGCTATTTGTTTATTATTTTCCAGTTGTACTGGGATATATTTGGCACCATTTTGTAAGTTTAGGGAGTACAACGTGATGATTTGACATATGTGAAATGATTACAATAGGTTAGTCAACACCCTCATCACCTCACATAGTTGCCTTCTGTGTGTGTGTGTGTGTGTGTGTGGGTGTGTGTGGTGAGGTCATTTAAGATCTATTGTCTTAGCAAATTTCAAGCAACTAGCCACCATGCTGTACGTTAGATCCCTAGAACTTATTTATCTTATAACTGGAAGTTCTTGGATGCCTTTCTGGAATCTACTTTCAAGAGTTTCAGAAAGGGGAGGGAGGGAGACCTCTGAACCCTTCTTTGTCCTGTTCACTATGGCCTTTGTTCCTGCTAGCTTCAGCAGCAGCATCCACTGCTGTGTTAACAGGCTGTTATTGCTTTCTTTTGTTTTGCTTCATTTTCTTGTCCTGAATCAATGGGGACCGTGGAATGACAGTTACACTGAGAATCGAAAAAGCTAGACGGATGTCCCTAAGATGGTCTGTAAGTATAAGCAAGCCATTTGACCTCTGAGCCCTACCTACTTCTTTGAGCTATTGTTAGGAGCAGATGAATGCAGTGGTTTCTGACTTTTGGGGGCCTTCCATCATAACTTAGCACACACGTATATAGAATGAAAATTAAATATTCATAAAACAGTCTTCACCCTTTGTGCCTGAAATGTACTATTAGAAGTTTTTATTTTTTTCTATTTTGCCTTTTTAAATAAAAGTGTTGTCTAGCTAAATTGGAATCTTAACCCACTAGTGCATCATGATACGTGGTTTGAAAAATACTGAAATGTGTAAGTTTTCAGTGAGCTCAAATTCAATATCTACACAGAAGTGCTTCAGATTCTTGTGTTTAAAGGTCTTTTATTATTTGAGCCCCACATTTGTAAAATTATTTTTTAAATTTAAATTCAATTAGCCCACTTATAGTACATCATTTGTTTCAGATGTAGTGTTCAATAATTTATCAGTTGCCTGCAACACCCAGTGCTCATCACATCATGTGCCCTCCTTAATGCCCATCACCCAGTTACCCCATCCCCTCCCACCTCCCCTCCAGCAGCCCTCAGTTTGTTTCCTAGAGTTAAGAATCTCTTATGGTTTGTCTCACTATCTGATGACTTCCCATTCAGTTTCCCTCCCTTTCCTATGGTCCTCTGCCCTGTTTCTTATATTCCACATATGAGTGGAATCATTTGTAATTGTCTTTCTCTTATTGACTTATTTCACTCAGCATAATACCCTCTGGTTCCATCCACATTGATATAAATGGTAAGTATTCATCCTTTTTGATGACTGAGTAATATTCCATTGTGTATATCTACCACATCTTCTTTATCCATTCATCTGTCGATGGACATCTGGGCTCTTTCCATAGTTTGGCTATTGTGGACATTGCTGCTATGAACATTGGGGTGCAGGTGCCCCTTTGGATCACTACATTTGTATCCTTGGGGTAAATACCTAGTAGTGCAATTGCTGGGTTATAGGGTGGTTCTATTTTCAACTTTTTGAGGAGCCTCCATACTGGTTTTCCGGAGTGGCTGCACCAGTTTGCATTCCCACCAGCAGTGTAAGAGGGTTCCGCTTCCTCCACATCCTCACCAACATTTGTCATTTCCTGACTTGTTAATTTTAGCCATTCTGACTGGCGTGAGGTGGTATCTCCTTGTGGTTTTGATTTGTATTTCCCTGATGCTGAGTGATGTGGAATACTTTTTCATGTGTCTGTTGGCCATTTGTATGTCTTCTTTGGAGAAATATCTATTCATATCTTCTCATTTCTTGACTGGATTATTTGTTTTTTTGGAGCCCCACCTTTTAAAGGACTTTCATACTCTTGGAAGAATGTGATAATTTGGGGCACTGTGGTCTTGGTCTGTGGCCCCATTATAGAACCTTCCACTGGGGTATTTCTCCTTGGAGCTACTCTAAGGAGGACAAAGTCAGTCTAGTCAGCAGCATTACCTGTTCTAGTCAGAACAGGTAGCAAAGTAGGGATCGGCTACTGGGCTGGGTCTGTGTTCATAACATGTGCTGAATTCTTATCTTCATCAGAGAAATAGCAATTATTAGGGGAACTCTTTAATTTGCAAATAAGGCAATAAAATGCAATTGAAGAGTTTAAGGGGGAGAAATGTTGTGTACATAAAGAAATGGCCTTTTGGTAAACATCAAAGCATATGGGTAGAATAAGCGCTTTCCTAAAGAGGCCTTCCAGCCCTGAACTTTTTAGTAGAAAGAAATCTTAGGACTATGGTCATCTACTGCACTTTACATAAGTATCATGTGAATGGAAGGCAGTGAAAGATTATAGTTTCTTTAGAATATGGAAACCTTACATTCTTACCAACGTGCGTTTTATAATGTTGATAAGGTAGCGAGCTGAGGTAGGTTAACTTAAAATGGAAGGGAATGTAGAATATAAAAATAGCTTTTGAAGGGTGTTTCAGTTGACGTTGGGAGTCAGAATAGCATTGTGATTGAGTCTGGCTTCTAAGACCGGACTACCCTGGTTCAAATCCCAAATATGCTATTGACCAGCTAGATAAACTTAGACAAATGACTTAATCTTTCTGTGCCTCACTTTCATCAACTGTTATATATGGGGATGGTAGCAGTATCTGCTTTATAATGTTGTTGCAATGATTAAATGAGGTAATATACCCAAAGCACTTTGCTGGGTATATAGTGGGACCCCAATGTCAACATTTACTGTTAACTGCAACTAAAATGTAATCACAATGGTTTACAATAAAACATTTTACAATAAGTAAGATCTATAAATAAGGAAAAACAGAAGATAAGGTTAAATAACACCCCCCTCAAACAAACAAACAAAAAAACAAACAAAAACAGACACTGCATGTTGGGGAAATGATTCTAAGCAGTCAAGTCAATAACTTTAGGGTTAACTGAGCAATTAGCTCGATAGAGTTCCAAAAAGACTTCATCTATCATTTGTCCTAACAAAGTGATATTTCCTGGATTCTGAGGTCCTGTTCCATTTTATTCTATGTACTACTAATGTCACTTATTCTATTTTTTCATTGAACTCAATGGTGTTTTTCTGGGGAACAGATCAAATCTTACTTAGCCTTATATTTCTTCTCCCAGCTTCTTCTCCCAACCTCCAATACCCTTGGACAGGAAGGGGATCATTCTAGAAGACCTGTTGAATGAGACTGAACTTGCCTTAAGTTCCAGTTTCTTAGCCCATCAGTGCTTTGGGCACACAATTTATAAATTAAAACAAATATATCAAATTATAATAGTAATATATTAAATAGGAATAAATATGTAAATTTATAAATTTATAAATAAAATCAGTCCTGATTTTCATACAGGTACCCCCAACACACACACACACACACACACACACACACACACACACACACACACACACACCTTACAAATGAGTTGTGCTCTAAAAGCTCACTATAAGTCGGTTATTAGAAATTTTGTGACATGTGCAGTAGATCCTCAAAGGACCCATCTAAGAGTGTACCAGATGCAGTAATGTCTCCAAGAGCCAGGAACATAGCTCTTTTCAGTCCTGGGGAAGGACCCTTCCTCCTTCCAACAGCCCCTTTCTCAACAGGAATAAAGGAATTCCCCATCTCCAAGTGACTGAGCATAGAGTCCACTGCTCTAATCCAGAAAGAGGAGTTGAGAACCGACAATATGGCCTAAGGCCCCTAGAGAGTGCAAAGAAGGTGCCAGAGAGGCAGTAGGTAGCTGTTACTACCCCATCTTCCCTTTCTCTGTCATTTGCCTATTATTGGCCAGAGAGAGGGGGTAGTTCTGCAGCTTTCTTTCTTCTATGACTTGGTTTCTCCTTTCTCCATCTTCCTGTCTTGGGTTTCTTCCCATGGCTCTCTTCAGCCCCCAAACTGTAGGATAGAAGTAGTAAGAGTCAAGGGTTAAGACTGAAGGTGGACCTAACTGACATCATCTTCCTATCCCCCTTTCTCATTTTACTCTATTCCTCTGTCCCACCAGTCCATCCCCAATCCCACCACTGGACACTAGATCACAATGAAAGTTGGGGAATCTAGACTCTCTAGCTGACTAACACAACCCATGTTGATCAGTGAGTCTTGCCAGCGATGGGCCTCTCAGTTGGTGCGGCATGATTATAGAGGTGGGTACAGGAGGTAGGAATAGAAGTTCCGTTCTCAAGGCAGCTATGCTCAGCCAGCTAGAGCAAGTCGAGAGCTGCCTGTGTCCATAAACATAAACACCCGTCCTTCGGTTCCTTATCTTTTCCCAAACATAGGGCCATGGGTTGGTGGGTCCTTAGCCTCTATGTAAAACATAAAGGTCATTGTGATAACCTTGTTAATAATGTCTTATCATTTAGAATATCCATCTTTACAAAGGTATAGAGACCCAAACTTTTTCTTCCCTATTAACACTGTATTTTCAACTGTATAAATCTACTTATTCTGTCAACAAACTTTCATAGAACACTTACAAAAAGTGGTGTATGAACAAGGCAGACTTAGTTCCCTTCCTCATAGAACTTACATGGAGTGAAGAATGGGGTGTGGCAAGTCCTGTGTTGGTCAGGTATTGGCTGTCATGGAACTATCTAAGAGAGGAGGCTAACTCATCTTGGAGGTGCCATAGTTTCTCCCAGTGATGCAAATAGCAGATGCAAGAAGATTAATTTCTGCAGAGGGATCAGCATGTGTCAAGGCCCAGTGGCAAGAGAGAGCATGGCTCTTGACCTGAAAACAGCACAGAGAAGAAGGTGTCATGCTGTAAGTGAGGACACATACTGAGCAGAAAACTCCACACCAACAGCCCTGGTATTCTGCTGATTGATGTAAAGGGGGAAATGTCCAGGAACAGGGCCATAGGCTGTTGAAACAACCCGACCTACACCACCACTAGCACCACCAAGCCACACACCCCATATCCACTGAAAGACAAGGATTTCATTATAGTGAAACTTCACAGACGTAGATCAAGTAACACAGGACAAGGGTCTAAGTTCAGATAGCTGCTGTTTCTGCAAGTTTCTGGTTTAGCCAGCCTATTAGACTGTAGCCAGATGTACTGTGTTACCTACATAATCCTTATCAGCAGCATTCCATCTGTGTCACCCAAGTAGCAGGAATTAGGCAGGCACCCTTTTGGAAAGTGGCCCAAAGGGTACAGAAAGCAGGTAGGCCTCAGAGGCATGTAACCCACATCCTTCTAAGCTGGGAGAGAAGAAAAACACATTGAGTTTCTGCCCCAGATACTCACTTGAATTGCTCCCGCATTCCAGAGAGAGGTTGGTGGGGGGAAATTTGGAGGTTAGCTGTGGGCCTTGGGGTGATGATTACTCTGTAATGGAACAAATTAAATTATGTGAAATTTTAGATGATTTCCCCCTGCCCCGGCGGCTCCCAATCTCTTTAGGGGTAGTCAGGAAAAGGGGACCTTCACAACAGCTGCTTAGCTGCTTGAGCTCAGAGAGGAAAACCATAATTTGTCTGTAATCCCTAATGCCAACAGTTGTTCATTAAGAAACAAAACTAATGTAATCTTGATTATTTGCTCAGATTTCTACTCTATCATGTTTTGTACATCTGGCAGGCTAATGTAATTTTCCTCAGAAACCCAAAGCAATCTGGTGCTCAGACAACACCATGCAGATTTAGGTAAATTCCAGGCTCAGATTAGCATAATACTAACTAATCACGAATATCATTTGCATTCATTAGAGTGTTGGGGAAAAATTGTTTCTAAATGGCAGAAAATTGAAAGAAAGATTAAGGGCAAGAGCTTCAAAATCCTGTTGGCTTGATGCGACTATATTACAGATGATTTTTTTTCTTACAAGGCCTAATATTTAATGTGGAAGTATTAATTAGAGCATTGGAAAAAGATTGCATCTAACTGGAAGAAAACTAAGAGAGATTAAGGACCAGGCATGTGGACTTGCTTTTGCTTGATTCAAGTGTGGAACAGATAATTTCCCATGCAATGCCAAGGAGCTTAAATGTGTAAAATATAGGGTGATTAATTTTTCAGAAAGAACCATGGATTTTTTTGAGATAACAGAAAAACACAAGTTCTTTCTCTCGTGGAGTAACAACATACGGGTCAGTGCCTTTGTTTTTATGATCACGGAATGAAGATAACAGAATAAACTCCGAAGTCTGAAATACCCCAAATCAGGGTGAAATCCCATAAAGCCCACACACTGGGAGAACCTAAAAAGTCATGGTAATAGATCCCAAAAGCTGTACTGATTTTAAAAAATCATAATAAAATCATTCTCCACCCCCCCCGCCCCGCCACCTCCTGGTGGTTAGCTATTTTCCTTGCAATTTCCCAGGTCCAGCCATTTGGCATAAGTGGAATTGGTTGCAGGCCATGTGCTGGGGCCTATGCTGGACTGTGGTTGCAGGCAATTGTCTGTAAATCCTGTCTTTCTGCAGCTCGGCTGCTGCGGGGCTCTGCTGCTGTGGGGTTAAATTCAGTGTTGGCTTCCTGAGGGCTCAGAGCAGGTGCTCACCAATGACTTTGGCTTCTCCCTCTGACAGATGAGCAAGTTAAACCTGCTCCCCTGGTGAGAAGCCAGCTGATCAGCCATTAGCAGGCACGCCTTTGGATGTCCAGGCTAGCCTAGCTGCTTGCAGAATCCTGACTGTTTGGGATTCAGCCTTTGGCCTCAGGAGGGATGAGCTTCAGGGCAGGGTGGTATAGGAACTTGTTGCTCAGAGTGTGAGCTGGGGATGAGCAGCTCGGGCAATATGGGGAGGCTTATTGGGAATGCTGAATCTCAGTTCCTAGCATAGATCCACTGAGTCAGAATCACTGAGCCCCAGGAGACTCATAGACTCATGAGAGTTTGAGAAGAGCTGGTATATAAGATTTTAGGCCTGGAACATTTAGGGGCATAACTCTCACCCCCAGAACTTGTTACAACTCACATTTCTGGGCCCAAGATTTGGTTTCAGGAGGTCCATGGAAGGTAGGGTCCCTGGTGCCACACTAAAGAAACACCTGTAGAATGAGCATGGATTCAAATTCACCTTTGCCTACTGGATTAGTGGGAAAGTTGGTTATTGACTTTAAGTCCAATTTCCTCATTTTTCACATGGGAAAACTGATCCTGTTTTAGAGGGTTGTGAGAACTGAGTGAGCTCAGGTTTTTATCACAGCATTCTGTGCATTGTAGGCTCTCTATTTCCTCCTCTGGGCTTGGCAACCAGCTTCCTCCTACTGACCCCTCTCTCTTTCCCTGCCCCAGATCCTTCCCCATGCCCCTGAAAGTTCCTGCCCTAGAGGCAACTTGCCCCGTGGCTCCTACACCTTCACCTGTTCAGTGCTGTCCTTCTGGCTTTTTCTAAACCCACCTGAAATGTATCTGCCCATCGCCTATACTCAGTCTCTCTGTTCTCTGCTAAATTGGAAAGTGACGCAAAGCTAATTGCAATGTCTTAAATATTCCATTTTATTGGGGACTTAGGAGATACTGTCTTAGTCTGGTGACTCTCAGTCCTGGCTACACACTGAAATCATCTGAAGATCGTTTAAAAAAAAAGTCCAAGTCCCCTCCTCCCCTGAGATTCTGATCCATGATTCATTTGGCTGTGGTGAGACCCAGCATCTATATTTTTTTTTAGAGTTCCCCAGGTGGTTAAGAAGGAGCAGCCAAGCATAAGAACTAGTGCCTTAAAAGAGGAATCAAAGAGGCCAATAAAAAAGATGTTTTTATCTCAGAAAGGTATTTTGCTCGCATCAGATTAGACCAATTTGATGACCTCTCAGTTGAAATGGGTGCTGAATGTGGCCCCAGTTCTCATTCAGTAATCCTCTGTACCATTTTTAGTTTTCTCATGAGAAATGTGTCCTGGAATCAGCTTTAGAGTCCAGGTCCTCTTTGTTAAATCACTTAAAACACCCTGTGGGAAAGCCATTTCCTCTTTTATAAATGAATCTAGGAACATTAGGAATATCTGTTTAGTACCTAAGTAATTGCAAAACGTCTTCCTCCTGTTTTCAGTAAACTACTTGTGGAAGAGAGCCAAGCAGGTGTGCACAGCCAGGAAGATGGTGGGTGTGTATGTGCGCGTGCGCACATATGTGCACTCCAAAGATAAAATACACACTAAGAAACTGAAGTATACGATCTCAGTGGGGGAATTGCAAGGTTAGAGAACAGACCAATGTGTGGCAGACTCCTGCATTCCCATGTTAGAGCTCTGGAAACAAACATGTCAACACAACATCTAGCGATGTTCAATAAATGTAATTCCCTTCCTCATTCATCCAACTACTATAAAAGCCACATTGCCATAAATTTTATAGGCCAGATTCTCTAGCTGAAGTGTAATAAAACTAGCAATTAATAAAAATCATTAAAGCTCTAATAACTGAGGTAAGGTTCAAAGTAAAAATACAGATTGTTTAGACAATAAAAAAGTAACATAATACACATTTATTCAGTACTTACTCTATGTCAATTGCTATTGTAATTACTTTGCACATATTATCTCATTTATGTCATTATCTCATTTATCTCATTTAATCCTCTCAAATGTCTTGACATGGGCATTATTATTTGTGTTACACTTAAATGAACTGAAGCACAGAGAGGTCAAGTAAATTTTTCAAGGCCACACAGAGAATAAGTAATGGAGCTGGATTTGCAGCAAAAAATCTGCGGAGTTCGCATTTTTGGCTGATATGCTTTACTTAGTATCAAAACTTATGAGATTCGGTCAAAATCATAAAGAAAAACTATTGCTTGTCGTTCTTTTTCATGTCTATTTTTATTTAAGATGAAAATAAGTGAATACAAAATAGAAATAATTCTAATACTTCATAAGCTAGTGTGAACTGATGAAATAACATTTATTTAAAAAAACAGAAATTGGTACATAAGCACTGAATAAGTACTTGCTATTTTTGTTATTATTATTATATTATTATTATGTGGCAAATGAGACTTTTAGATCAATGGAGAAAAATGACATAATAGAAGAAGATGGGACAACTGGTAAAATGTTTGGAAAAACATCATTAGTTGCCTCCAAATATTTATACCATACACTAAAATAAAACAAACATTAATGGTTAAAGATTAAAAACTGAGAATTAAAGAAAAAAAGAAGAAAACAAAGTATGAAACAACCAGGGAAAATGTGAATCTCAGTGTACCATCAAGGCAGAATCCATAATGGAAAGAGCCAATAAGCTGGATTATATAAAAATATTATAGATAATATTTACCTAAATCATAAATAAATATATTACAAATAGATACATAAACTGTTGTAAATGGTGCATTTATATTATAAATAAATATATATTAATAATACAAATATATAATTTATAAATTACAAAGTAAATGGAAAATTTGTATAATAAAGATTATCAAGACTACTACAAGATCATTAATTTTAAAGTATGCAAAAATTATGAAAAAATATGAAGAGGCAATACCATGCACAAAAAAGAAATGCAAAAGGACTCGAATATATAGGAAAATCTTTACTAATATTCAAGGAAATTCAAATTGAACCAGTGAGCAACTTTTTTTTCTACTATATAATTGGTAAAAAATGGATGATTCCCAGTACTGGAAGGAGAAAGAGGAGTCACTTTCTAACACTGCTGCTGGGATTTTAAATATGTAGGCATCACACAACTCTTTGGAGGACAGATAGGCAATATTTATAAAAAAAAAAAAAATCTTTAAAATTGGCACATCTTTTAACTTAGCAATTCATTGAGGAAATTATCCCAGATGTGGGATACAAATTTAGTTACAAGGAACTGAAGCAGCATTGTTGAAGCTAGAAGCATCTGAAATATTAATGCCATAAGGGAAATCTTCACTATATCCTACCAATAAGGGAAAAGAAAAGGTTACAATTCAGTATTGCCATATGATCGCTAAGAAGGGAAAACACGTGGAAATAAAGGCTAAAAAGATGCACACCAAATATCTAATAGTAGTCCTTTCCCAACAAAGCGATAAGGATCACTGGTTTCCTAAGATGTGATTTTTATTTTTTAGTGCTTTTCTCAGTTCTGCAATTTTATAGTAGGAAAACAACAAAAATGTATTTGTCTTTCAAGTGGTAAAAGCCTTACTTTGAAAAAGAGAGATTAATTGAATGTCCTTGAGGGAATGAAATCTATACACAGTGTCCTCTGCAGTTATGATATGTCTTATATGCAAAAAAGCTACGAATACCACACATGGGGGTTCTGATATTAATATCCGATTTCTCCCCTAAGACTCTGGTTTAAAATAAACACGACTTTTGTTACAGACCCAAGCACATACTTTAGTCAGCACTGTCAAAGAAAATTGCGTCTGTTCTAGAGGAGGGTGGATCTGGTCTCTCACCTGACACCTTCTTCCTGCCCCTTTCCCTTGTTCCTCTGTGGTTTTTGTCTGCACCGAGGTATTGCTTTTATCAGGGCTTTTATTGCTATTTGCAGATAATTCACAGTCTTAAACTCTAACCAGTTGTGTCTCAGATTTAAAACAAGTCCTAATACACTCCATGGTGAAGAAAAGCCGCTTCCACCAAACCGCTCTGAGAACCGTCTGCACCTGCTAGTTTTTAACCTGGAAGAGCCATCTTCAGTGTGGGCTGGGTCCGGCGGCTTTGGGTCTTCTGACTCTGCCATCCCTCTCCATTTTGTCCCGGTGCTTCAGGGGGTGTGTGGGGGGGGGGGGGCGGGGGGTTGTTCATCATCCCCTGGCGTTTTGACAAACAGAATGACTTCCAGATTGAACCCAAGGAAATAAACAGTGAAAGAAGTGGGGCAGGGCTGGGGGTGGGGGGGTACTGTTCATGCGTTTACTTCGTGCATCATGCAGGTTCTATTTGGAATTTGCCAAGCAGATTTTACTAGCATGACAGTGGTGTCGGTGACACTGATAAAAACACTTCAGGATGTACCAGAGAGAAAAAGGGAGGGGGCGGGACATTAGTTTTCTACCATTAAATTTTTGATGAAACGGAGCGCACTCTAGTAGAGGCAAGAAATGGTACGACAGTGTGTTCTTCATTTATAGAACGTAAGGAACTAATTTTTGCCGTATTATCTTGGGTGGGAAACGTGGGTGAAGGATCTTCATCATTCACCTTCTGCAGAACATGTGTGGTTGGCCACAGCTAGGATACAAGGAGATGGATGGGTTTGGGGTGGTTTTGCTGATCGATAATCTCCCCAGCACAAGGAACAGTGCACAGCATAGGGTAAGCCCTTCAGAAACACTTGCTGAATCAATCAATTCAAGAACACAACTCCTGGAGTAGGAGACCTGGATTTCGTCTGGTCTCAGGAGTTCAGCTCAATAGGGATCAAACCATTCTGAACACCTACGAACTCAACAGGAGATCGAAGAAAAGAATAGCAACAACTCTCTGAGCAGAAAAGTGACCACTTTCTGGAAGGTAGGACGTGCGGAGAAGTGAATCAGAGGCGATATTCGGGAGGATAGGCGGCGGGGGAGGGGGCCTCTGTTGGACGCTTCTGACAAGTGATAGAGCCGCGGAGCACAACATCAGACATTTTAGAAGTCAGCTCCGCTGAGGGACGTCGCTCCAGTGGCTAAGCGGCGGGTGGAACCCTCGCGGGACAGTGTGGTCTCAGGACCCTCGGGGTCACAGAAAGACCAGGGGTGCCTGAGTGCGGCAGAGCTCCCAGGTATCAGAGCGGGGAAGCTGGCTGCAGAGAGGGAGCTGAGGCGCGGGCTCTCAGCTTGGGGTTGCCATAAACTGTGATCCGCGGCCCAGTTGGGCCACTGCTCCTCCAGCAGGGACCCAACAAGTGGCAGATCCGGGGAGACTCCCCTTCCTCCCCCGGGAGGAGCAGCACGGAAGCGCACCGCAGGGATCTGCTGGGTTTGGAGACTCCACATGGAGTCAGGTGCCAGAGATAGAAATGCTCGGTCACAGTCCGGGTGAGCACGGAGTGCGGCCGGAGACTGGGGACACGGGAGTGACCGACTGCTTTTCTCTGGGGGCACACTGAGGAGTGAGGCCCCGAGTTCTCAGGTCCTCCCGGCGGAGATTGGGAGGCTGCCATTTTCACCCTGGTCCTCCAAAGCTGTACCGAGAGCTTGTAGGGGACAAAAGCTCCCGAGAGCAAACCCGACCGGATTACTTAGCCCGGAGGAGCAAGGGCAGGGCAATTCTGCCTCTGGCAAAGACATTTGGGAACCATGGCAACAGGCCCCTCCCCCAGAAGATCAGTACAAACAGCCAGCCAAGACCAAGTTTACAGATCAATGAGAACAGCAGAACTCCAGCGCTAGGGGAATACTGCACATAGAATTCATGGCTTTTTTACCATGATTCAGTAGTCTTTCAAAGTTAGTTTTTTTAACTGTTTTTTTCTTTTTTTGAATTTTTCTTTTTTCCTTTTCCAACCAACATTTATCAATCCCTTTTTTTAAAAAAACATTTTTATTTTTGATTTTTGGAGTCATATTCTATCCCTTCATAGTAGTTACCTTTATTTTTGGCGTGTGTGTGTGTGTGTGTGTGTGTGTGTGTGTGTGTGTATAAGTTGCTCTGTCTTTAAAATTTTGAGATACAGTTTCTTCTAACATATCAAAATATACCTAAATCTCTAGTGTATGGCTTTTTTCCAGTCTTCTGCCTGATCAAATTCTCTTCCCTTTTTTTTCCTTCTTTCTTTCCTTTTTTTTTAATCCTCTTTATTTTTTCAAACACCTGATCAATTCCTCTTTTAAAATTTTTTATAATTTTCATTTTTACAGTCATATTCCATCCCTTCATCATATCAACCCTTATTTTGTACATATATAAGTCTTTCTTTCTTTAAAATTTTAGAAGTCACTTTCTTCTAACATACCAAAATACACCCAAAATCTAGTGTGTGGCACTGATCTATGCACCAGCCTGATCATATTTGATCATATTCTATTTTTTGTGTTTTATTCTGTTTTTGTTTGTTTTTATCTTCTTTTTTTTCCCCTCTTTCTTTTTTCTTTCTTTCCCTTTCTTTTCCCCCAGTTTCAAGTCTCTTCTGATTTGTTTAGAGTAATTTTCTGGGGACGTTGTTAACCTGTTAGTATTTTGTTCTCTCATTCATCTATTCTCCTCTGGACAAAATGACAAGACGAGAAAAATACCTCAACAAAAAGAACAAGAGGTAGTACCGTCTGCCAGGGACCTACTCAATACGGACATTAGTGTGATGTCGGACCTAGAGTTCAGAAGGATGATTTTAAAGATACTAGCTGGGCTTTAAAAAGCATGGAAGTTATTAGAGAAACCCTTTCTGGAGAAATAAAAGAACTAAAATCTAACCAAGTCGAAATAAAAAGGCTATTCATGAGGTGCAATCAAAAATGGGGGCACTAACTGCTAGGATAAATGAGGCAGAAGAGAGAATCAGCGATATAGAAGACCAAATGATGGAAAATAAAGAAGCTGAGAAAAAGATAACTACTGGATCATGATGGCAGAATTCGAGAGATAAGCGATACCATAAAATGAAACAACATTAGAATAACTGGGATCCCAGAAGAAGAAGAAAGAGAGAGAGGGGCAGAAGGTATATTAGAGCAAATTATAGCAGAGAATTTCCCTAATGTGGGGAAGGAAACAGGCATCAAAATCCAGGAGGCACAGAGAACCCCTCTCAAAATCAATAAAAATAGGTCAACACCCCGACATCTACTAGTAAAACTTACGAGTCTCAGAGACAAAGAGAAAATCTTGATAGCAGCTCAGGAGAAGAGATACATAACCTATAATGGTAGAAACATTAGATTGGCAACAGACCTATCCACAGAGACCTGGCAGGCCAGAAAGGACTGGCATGATATCTTCAGAGAACTAACCGAGAAAAATATGCAGCCAGGAATACTATATCCAGCTAGGCTGTCATTGAAAATAGAAGGAGAGATAAAAAGCTTCCAGGACAAACAAAAACTAAAGTAATTTGCAAACACGAAACCAGCCCTACAAGAAATATTGAAAGGGGTCCTCTAAGCAAAGAGAGAACCTAAAAGCAGCATAGACCAAAAAAGAACACAGACAATATACAGTATAAGTCACCTTACAGGCAGTACAATGGCACTAAATTCATATCTTTCAATAGTTACCCTGAATGTAAATGAGCTCAATGCCCCAATCAAAAGACACAGGCTATCAGTTTGGATTAAAAAACAAGACCCATCGATATGCTGTCTGCAAGAGACTCATTTTAGACCCAAAGACACCCCCAGATTGAAAGTGAGGGGGTGGAAAACCATTTACCATGCTAATGGACACCAAAAGAAAGCTGGGGTGGCAATCCTTACATCAGACAAATTAGACTTTAAAACAAAGACTGTAATAAGAGATGAGGAAGGACACTATATCCTACTTAAAGGGTCTATCCAACAAGAAGATCTAACAATTGTAAATATCTATGCCCCTAACATGGGAGCAGCCAATTATATAAGGCAATTAATAACAAAAGCAAAGGAACACATTGACAACAATACAATAATTGTGGGGGACTTTAACACCCCCCTCACTGAAATGGACAGATCATCTAAGCAAAAGATCAACAAGGAAATAAAGACTTTAAATGACACACTGGACCAAATGGACTTCACAGACATATTCAGAACATTCCATCCCAAAGCAACGGAATACACATTCTTCTCTAGTGCCCACGGAACATTCTCCAGAATGGATCACATCCTAGGTCACAAATCAGGTCTCAACCGGTACCAAAAGATTGGGAATCATTCCCTGCATATTTTCAGACCACAATGCTTTGAAACTAGAACTCAGTCACAAGAGGAAACTCAGAAAGAACTCAAATACATGGAGGCTAAAGAGCATCCTACTAAAGAATGAATGGGTCAACCAGGAAATTAAAGAAGAATTAAAAAGTTTCATGGAAACAAGTGAAAATGAAAACACAACTGTTCAAAATCTTTGGGATGCAGCAAAGGCAGTCCTGAGAGGAAAGTATATAGCAATACAAGCCTTTCTCAAGAAACAAGAAAGGTCTCAAATACACAACCTAACCCTACACCTAAAGGAGCTAGAGGAAAAACAGCAAATAAAGCCTAAACCCAGCAGGAGAAGAGAAATAATAAAGATCAGAGCAGAAATCAATGAACTAGAAACCAAAAGAACAGTAGAACAGATCAACAAAACTAGGAGCTGGTTCTTTGAAAGAATGAACAAGATTGATAAACCCCTGGCCAGACTTATCAAAAAGAAAAGAGAAATGACCCAAATCAACAAAATCATGAATGAAAGAGGAGAGATCACAACCAACACCAAAGAAATACAAACAATTATAAGAACATATTATGAGCAACTGTATGCCAGCAAATTAGATAACCTGGAAGAAATGGATGCATTCCTAGAGATGTATCAACTACCAAAATTGAACCAGGAAGAAATAGAAAACCTGAACAGACCTATAATCACTAAGGAAATTGAAGCAGTCATCAAAAATCTCCCAACCAACAAAAGCCCAGGGCCAGATGGCTTCTCAGGGGAATTCTACCAAACATTTCAAGAAGAATTAATACCTATTCTCCTGAAACTGTTCCAAAAAATAGAAATGGAAGGAAAACTTCCAAACTCATTTTATGAGGCCACCATTACTTGATCCCCAAACCAGACAAAGACCCCCTCAAAAAGGAGAATTACAGACCAATATCCTTGATGAACATGGATGGAAAAATTCTCACCAAAATACTAGCCAGTAGGCTCCAACAGTACATTAAAAGGATTATTCACCACGACCAAGTGGGATTTATCCCTGGGCTGCAAGGTTGGTTCAACATCCACAAATCAATCAATGTGATACAGTACATTAACAAAAGAAAGAACAAGAATCATATGATCCTCTCAATAGATGCAGAAAAAGCATTTGACAAAGTACAGCATCCTTTCTTGATCAAAACTCTTGAGAGTATAGGGATAGAGGGTACATACCTCAATATCATAAAAGCCATCTATGAAAAACCTACAGCGAATATCATTCTCAATGGGGAAAAACTGAGAGCTTTCCCCTAAGGTCAGGAATGCGGCAGGGATGTCCACTCTCACCACTGCTATTCAACATAGTATTAGAAGTCCTAGCCACAGCAATCAGACAACAAAAAGAAATCAAAGGCATCCAAATCTGCAAAAAGGAAGTCAAACTCTCACTCTTTGCAGATGATATGATACTTTATGTGGAAAACCCAAAAGACTCCACCCCCAAAACTGCTAGAACTCATACAGGAATTCAGTAAAGTGGCAGGATATAAAAATCAATGCACAGAAATCAGTGGCATTCCTATACACCAACAACAAGACAGAAGAGAGACAAATCAAGGAGTCGATCCCATTTACAATTGCGCCCAAAACCATAAGATACCTAGGAATAAATCTAACCAAAGAGGCAAAGGATCTGTACTCAGAAAACTATAAAATACTCATGAAAGAAATTGAGGAAGACACAAAGAAATGGAAAAACGTTCCATGCTCATGGGTTGGAAGAACAAACATTGTGAAGATGTCAATGCTACCTAGAGCAATCTACACATTCAATGCAATCCCCATCAAAATACCATCCACTTTTTTCAAAGAAATGGAATAAATAATCCTCAAATTTTTGGAACCAGAAAAGACCCCAAATAGCCAGAGGAATGTTGAAAAACAAAAGCAAAGCTGGCAGCATCACAATTCCGGACTTCCAGCTCTATTACAAAGCTGTCATCATCCAGACAGTATGGTGCTGGCACAAAAACAGAGACATAGATCCATGTAACAGAATAGAGAGCCCAGAAGTGGACCCTCAACCCTATGGTCAACTCATCTTCGACAAAGCAGGAATGAATGTCCAATGGAAAAAAGACAGTCTCTTCAACAAATGGTGTTGGGAAAATTGGACAGCCACATGCAGAAGAATGAAACTGGACCATTTCCTTACACCACACACAAAAATAGACTCCAAATGGTTGAAAGACCTCACTGTGAGACAGGAGTCCATCAACATCCTAAAGGAGAATACAGGCAACAACCTCTTCGACCTCAGCCACAGCAACCTCTTCCTAGAAACATCGCCAAAGGCAAGGGAAGCAAGGGCAAAAATGAACTATTGGGACTTCATCAAGATAAAAAGCTTTTGCACAGCAAAAGAAACAGTCCACAAAACCAAAAGACAACCGACAGAATGGGAGAAGATATTTGCAAATGACATATCAGATAAAGGGCTAGTATCCAAAATCTATAAAGAATTTATCAAACTCAACACCCAAAGAACAAACGATCCAATCAAGAAATGGGCAGAAAACATGAACAGACATTTTTCCAAAGAAGACATCCAAATGACCAACAGACACATGAAAAAGTGCTCAACGTCGCTTGGCATCAGGGAAATCCAAATCAGAATCTCAATGAGATACCACCTCACACCAGTCAGAATGGCTACAATTAACAAGTCAGGAAACGACAGATGTTGGCGGGGATGCGGAGAAAGGGGAGCCCTCCTACACTGTTGGTGGGAATGCAAGCTGGTGCAACCACTCTGGAAAACAGTATGGAGGTTCCTGAAACAGTTGAAAATAGAGCTACCATATGATCCAGCAATTGCACTACTGGGTATTTACCACAAAGATACAAATGTAGGAATCCAAAGGGGTACTTGCACGCCAATGTTTATAGCAGCAATGTCCACAATAGCCAAACTGTGGAAAGAGCCAAGATGTCCATCGACAGATGAATGGATAAAGAAGCAGTGGTATATATACACAATGGAATATTATGCAGCCATCAAAAGGAATGAGATCTTGCCATTTGCAACGACGTGGATGGAACTGGAGGGTGTTACGCTGAGTGAAATAAGTCAATCAGAGAAAGACATGTATCATATGACCTCACTGATATGAGGAATTCTTAATCTCAGGAAACAAACTGAGGGTTGCTGGAGTGGGGGTGGGGCGGGAGGGATGGGGTGGCTGAGTGATAGACATTCGGGAGGGTATGTGGTATGGTGAGTGCTGTGAATTGTGCAAGACTGTTGAAGCACAGATCTGTACCTCTGAAACAAATAATGCAATATATGTTAAGAAAAAAAAGAAGAAGATAGCAGGAGGGGAAGAATGAAGGAGGGTAAATCGGAGGGGGAGACGAACCATGAGAGATGATGGACTCTGAAAAACAAACAGGGTTCTAGAGGGGAGGGTGGTGGGGGGATGGGTTAGCCTGGTGATGGGTATTGAAGTGGGCACGTTCCGTGTGGAGCACTGGGTGTTATGCACAAACAATGAATCATGGAACACTACGTCAAAAACTAATGATGTAATGTATGGTGATTAACATAACAATAAAAAATTAAAAAAAAAAGAACACAACTCCTTTCAAACATGCATTTGCAGCAGTATCTGTTCTCTTTCCTGGTATCCTGTACGTCTGTGGTCTGTGCGTCTTACACCTTCATTCTCACTGCTCCAAATAACTGATGTGCTAAATATTGACCCCAAGGGAATATTAAATCAACAAAGAGTCATCCTATGTCAGTACCTTGCATTTGTTAAGGCAAGAAACCAAACTAAATTTTAGTTTGTGAGCAGGGTTAAAGGAAAGAAGTTTCAATTATCGACTAAAACACACATTTTAAGTGAGCTGCTTCTTAGATGGGATCCTTTTGGTTCTAAGTGACCCACGGCAGCTTGAACTAGCACAGGCAGAAGGCTGGACTGACTGGTTCCTGAAATCCATGGAGATGTGGAAGAATTACAGTGGAGAACAGAGAGGCATAGGTCTTGGCCACGGCGGAACCAGAGGTCAACTACACCAGGGCCTTGCTCAGACTCAAATCCCAGCTACTGGGTATTTGCTTCATTCCCACTGGCTGCAGAGAGACTTTGTCTCTAAGACAGAACACAGGCCCCCGCATATCCTGGACTCATCATGCAGCTCCCACCATCCAAGAGAAACCGCTCATTTCCCTTCTAGATTTTATTGAAGACATTGGGAAGGTTTCTGATTAGATTGGCTTGGATTAGATCCTCACCCTTAGCCCAATCAAGAATTGACAAAAGGATGAGGTTACATAAGACAACAAAATTTCCCAAAGGAGATTTGTGGATGAGGGATGGGTAGTTTCTGGAGGAAGCAGGAGAGGGGGTTCTGGGCAGACAATCGCATTCATGTCCACTGTGCTCGCCCATTGCCCCTACCATGTGACAGGTCACCACTTGACGACACAAACATCAGACATATAGGCCAAACTCTCTGGATTCCTTATCTAACCTGTGTCACAAAGGAAAGAAAATTTTATCACCTGTCCATTTCTTTTTTTTTTTTTTAAGATTTTATTTATTTATTTGAGAGAGAGAGAAACCACAAGCAGGGGGAAGGGCAAAGGAGAAGCAGACTCCCCGCCAAGCAGAGAGCCCAACTCAGGACTCGATCCCAGGACCCTGAGATCATGACCTGAGCCGAAGGCAGACGCTTAACCAATTGAGCCACCCAGGTGCCCCTCACCTGTCCATTTCTTATGCAAGCAACAGGTGCCATGGAGGTTGACAGCCCCAGGGATCCGGTGTTGGCAGCAGATCCTTTCCTGGGAGTGTCTGTATATTGAAATGAAGTACCCAAGCCTGTTTCAATGGTTCCTTTTTCTCTCTCTTTTTGCCATCCAATCAAAGACTGAACTCTCGTTTCTTTTTTCTTCACTCTCTCTCCTCGGAAAACCTAACAAAACTATGAGATTTTTCCTCTTCTCAGCAACTACCTTTCCACCTTTCCAGAAAACATTTCTCGTTCCAGAAAACCCATCTTCCCAGAAGACACTTCCACCTTTCCAGAAGTTATTTCTCTTCCCTTTCAGCCAGGCACCCTCACCTAATTTCCCAAGTCACAGCAAAATTCAGTGAAAAATTTGTTTCTCTTTGAAACCTTTACCATTTTAGGGGTAGAGTGAGGAGGGGAATTGAGGAAAAGTTAAGGATGAGGCCACTTAGAATAAACCTAATGTATACACTCAACATTTCAATAAACACGTCCTTCCAGTGTCTCTTCATATATATTTATCTTCACAGAGTTCCCCTAAATAATCCCCTCTAGATGAGCACCGGGTGAGGTCTGCAAGGGTTGAATCACTATGTTGTGCGCCTGAAACTAATATTACTCTGTATGCTAACTAAATAAAAACTTTAAAAACATCATAAGCAAAGTAGAAATAAAAATAAATAATATTAGGAGATATAAAACAGAAAAAATAATCCCCTTTAATTATTTGTTTCTTATTATATTATCCGTATGAAGACTTTACTCTTACCACCTCTGGAATTCTTATCTATTTCTTCTCAACAGAGACTTAGGAGAGAGGACCATTAAATCCCATGAATCACTCTGTCCCTACCTTCCCTCTTTCTTCGAGAGAATGTTGCTTCTCTTTGAACGTCTGAACTTTGGCAAATCTTTCCATCTCCTGAGCACCTCACATTGCTGGTCCTGGCTGGTCTTTCTTTCTTTCTTTCTTTCTTTTCTTTCTTTTCTTTCTTTTCTTTCTTTTCTTTCTTTCTTTTCTTTCTTTTCTTTCTTTTCTTTCTTTCTTTCTTTTTTTTAAAGATTTTATTTGAGGGAGAGAAAGGGAGAGACAGAGCACAAACAGAGGGGTGGGGGCAGAGGGAGAGGCAGACTCCCTGCTGAGTGGGGAGTCCAATGCGGGACTCCATCCCAGGACCTCGGGGTCATGACCCGAGCAGAAGGCAGACGCCCAACTGACTGAGCGAGCCCCCCAGGCACCCCAGGTCCTGCATTTCAGAGCACCACTACAACCACCTCCCCTTTGGGATTCCCTCTGCCCCCCGCCAGCAGAGAAAATGATCGAAATAAAAATGCAAAGACGTAGGTTAACAGTAATAGAAAATGGGAAGTCTGGTGCCTTCAGTTTGTAGGATCTGAAGCTTACATGGTTTGGAGACCCTTTGTAAAAAAAAAAATAGTGTTAATAGAATATTTTATGAGTACAAAATTAGGTATGAACACGAATAGTTATTTTGTATAAGAAAAGAAAGCATACCAAATTACAAACTTTTTGTTGACATATATAATAAACCTTACAAAATCCAGGAAAAGAACATAATGTTTTGGTTTGGCCCTGCATGTTTCAATAATACCTTTTTCTTCATATCGGGCTGCATATTTTGTATTACGTCTGTGTATGATAGTAGTGCTATAATACAATTTTTCTATGGAGATAATGGAAAGATAATTCGGACTTCTAGCAGAGTTGCTGAAAAAATGATTTATATTTTATAGAGACACAGTTGTCAGTAATGGTATGTCTACAGTTTCCTCTGCATTTTCTTGATCAGGTAGCATTCCCGGTGGGCCCTTGAAAAAATCAAGCCCTTTGTTCCCCTGGTGGGGCCCCCTTGGTGGCTGCTGGAGCTGGTCCATCTCCTTTTCATCCATCCTTGCAGCTCCCAGTGCTCCCTCCCCAACCCCACCAAGTCCTAGAGGTGATAGTTCTGTTTTTAATTTTTGAAGAACCTCCATACTGTTTTCCACAGTGGCTGCACCAATTTATATTCCCACCAGTGGTGCAAGAGGGTTCCCTTTCCAACAGTTGCTAGCTCATGTTGTTGTTGTTGTTGTTGGTGTGTGTGTGTGTGTGTGTGTGTGTGTGTGTGTGTGTTTTGATGACGATGGCCATTCTACATTATCTTATTTTTAATGCTCATAATTAACCTTTGAAGTGGATAAGCCAATTTTTACTCTGGTGAGTAAGGTGATTTCAAAAGAAAGAAAACTAAAATGCTAAGATTAAGGGAGCAAAGAACACGAGGAAATGAGGCTCTTAAGAAAATCTCTGTATCAAGAAAGCCAAAAAGGTGAGTTTGAAGGAACTCGTGCCTCTTTATTTTATGAGCAACCAGAAATAAAACAGCTTCTTTGAAAGGCAAGGTAAATATTTGTCTTTAACAAGTACAATCATAGGAGCAGAAAGAGAGTGCAGTTTCTAAAGAACCACATCTAAACAAGAGGGGGAAAAGGCATGATGAGCAGAAACGACACCACTATGTTGTCTGGAACTTTCTGTTCCCACCCACCACTCATCAAAACCCAGAAAAAAATCTGTAATCTTTAAAAGTCAAAAGTGGGTTTGAGATCCACTGGGATGAGTTTAGAAGCTCCCATTGTGCTCAGAGTGGGTCTAAATTTGGAAATAAACTCAATCCCACAGATTCATTATACAATTGGCACGATGAGGAGAGGAACTGAAAACTTTCCTTGTCTGAATTTCTTGCTGCTTTTGAGAAGGAGACTTAAAGGGACAGGCTGACATTTCAGAGACATAGCTTAGCTGAGTTTAGAAGCCGGAGAGTGGGCGGTTTTCAGAAGGCACCTGTAAACACCATGTAGATTAGCTGTGGGAAACGCGTGAGAGTCCCAAGATGGCATGAAGAGAAACAAAGAAGAATATTCTCCTCCCACCAAGAGGAGAAAACTGTGGGACTCTAGGGCGGCAAGGAATGTTTCATTCACTCATCCATTCATTCAAGAAATGCTTATTAAGTTGGAGTTTTTGTTCATTTTGTTTGTTTGTTTGTTTTTGCCAGGGCTGGGCACTGAGATACAGACAAAAAAGAAACATCAAACAAACAAATCACAAATGGGTATATACTAACAAATGGAGTAAGTGCTCTAAAGGGTAGTAGGACTTTTTGTAAGAAGGTGTAAGAAGGGGAACTGATCCAGATGGCAGGAACTCCCTAAGTTTCCCCGAGGAACTAGTTCTTGACATGAAATCTGATGAATAATAATGATGGCTACCGTTAAGTAAACCAACCAAGTTCTAATTGCTCTGTATATATTATAAATTCGTGCAAGTCTCACTTGCACAACACTGTGAGGTAAACACATCTTCTTGCCTCTCGCTGGAATGTTCTCTCCTATTTGCCCACTTAATTCCTTGAACAAGTCAGTGGGGGTGGAACATAGGTTATGAAGCCTGAATCCCCACTGCCCCGCTGACTTGCTGTGTGACCTTAGGCAAGTTCCTGACCTCTTTTTCATCATCCGTTATACCGGGATCATGGTAGGACCCACAGGAGGAATGTAAAAGGAATGTAAAGCAGACCAGCATGACTGCTGGCGGAGGGGTGTGGGAACTGGCGGGAAAGGCGAGCAGGCTGCAGAACCGAGTCAGAACTGAGTGTGCCCAGCTATGTGGCTGGCTGGGCGCAGGAGCTTCACACCTTCTCCTCTGGTGAGTCACTGCTCCTCACAGAAATGCTCATTAACCAAATTATTAAGTGAGTCAAAAGTAATCGTGACTTCAGGCTAGGTTTCTTCTTCAAAAAGGAACTGTACCACCTGAATAGTTCTCTGATTGTTAGTTAGCCTCTTTTCTCAACCAGGGCCTGGGGCAGAGCCTCCCGGGTGGCTGCAGAAGTAACGGGTACAGTTAATTGGAAGAAATGAGCTTTGCCCCCAAAAGATGGGGGCACAGGTCCAACCCCAGCCATGTTTACAGCTGCGTGATAGTCTCTTCCACAAACCTCATTTTTCCATATCTGAAAATTACACGAATCAGAGCTGCCTAAGTTGCTCTAAAGATCAGGTGAATTAATGTACATGAAAAGCACTCCTAGACTCCATGAAGCAGCATCTAATGTTACTGACCAACCCCCCCCAGTTGGTTACCCATTAAGAGCTGACTTCTTCCTGGCCTCCGGGATCCAGGCACTGTACTGGGCCCAAGGCAAACGCCACATTCAGGTCAGGGAATCAGGAGGGGAAGGGGCATGACTGTGTTTGACAATCTTCCCAGTTTCCATTTCAGAGGCTCTTTTTCTCCTTGGTCTGGGTCCTCCTCCTTCCACCCCTACCATCCTGGTCCACACCCCCAGGGCCTTCTGCCAGCCATCAGAATTTCTAACCCACCCAGCTGTGGTTAAATAAGGCTTTATTCCTTCTAGGAATATTTGTCATGTACTCTACTTAGTCTCTACTCGTGGTTCTGACATCCTCAGTATCAACATTCCAGATCCCTCTCTGTCTCTCTTTGCCTCTCCCTCTTTCTTACACGGACACACAGACACACATATACACACACTCACACAATTGCCGATGACTGACATACATGGCTTGCAACTATAAAACCCTGAAGTCAGGAACCCCATCTTAATTGCAGAATTCCCAGTGCTCCGCACAAAGCCTGATATATACAGTCAGTGCCTAATAAATGTTTGCTGTGGAAGTGAATGAATACATCAGTGATTGATTTTGTTTCTTCAATCAGTGATTGAAGATGACTATGAGTGTTTCCAGTACTGTTTAAGATTGCAGACAAAATTCTTAGACTAGCTACTGTAGCTAGGATTCCCCCCCATCCCCCACCACCGGTAACTCTCCTCCCACCAAGAACCCCATGACACTTTCTCTGATTTGGAACAACCAGACACCCTGATTTCCTCTGAAATCCATCTCCCATTCCTCTGTACATCCTTGATCTGCATCTTGGGATGGCCTGAGCTATTTCTCATCATTTGGGTTTGTCCTTGGGTGTATCCTTAAGGCATTTGACCCATCTCATTCTAAAGAGAGCTTATCCACTTGTCTTCTAGCTGGAATTTAGTGTTCTGCTAGTCCTTACCCTCCCTGCTCACCCAAGCTATCGAGTGGGAAGTTGGAGTCACTCAGCACAGACAGGTTGACTCCATTCCAGAGACTTCTGCTAGTAAGCTCTTCTGCTCAGGCTCATATCGGCTCAAACCTAATGTGAAACCCACAGTGGACCTTTTGTGTGTTTTGCAGTCATAGTTCAACTCTTAGAGAATTCAGACATCTGGAAAGAGTTCTACAGCTTCTCCTGACCTTCTAGGGAGGCATCAGAATAGAAAGAGCACACACTTTGGAGACAAAAAGATCTGGATTTAATCTCAGCCCTGCCACTTTCTTCTCTGAACCTTGGTTTGTTTGCTTATAAAATGAATATAATAGCTCTTTTATTTGTCTAGGACTCTTTCAGTTACAAATGACATAAACAAACCAGATTCAGGGGAAAAACAGTGGGAAATCTGTCTCACCACCTCTGCGTCTAAGGACTTAAGGCTTGGTACTTGACAGCTTTCCAGGGCTAAATGCACACGTGAGGGACAGTCGCTCCATGGGAAGGATGTGGAAGATGAATATAAGTTCATTACAGAAGTCCTCCATTGGGCTTCTTATGAGGCGCATGTAAGGGGCCTCAGGTGTTATGAGATGGAATTTTAAAATCTCTAAAATTTTAAATTCAGACACACAGTGGAGTTCAACGGGCTTTTGTTCTTCCCTCCTTTTCTCCAACCCCTTTTTAAGATCAGAGCATCTCAGTTATAGATCCTGGACTCTATGCTGTGAGTGAGTGAGTCTCTGGGACACAGCCTCCCAGAAGCTGATGCCCTGCTCACGGGCAGAGCCACGAGGACTGCCTTGACCTAAACGACTTGAACCTATGACCCTGCTTGTAAGGACCTTTATTTACGCACACGTGCCCCTTGGCACTTGTCCCACGTTCAGCCCCTGGGAGGTTCTCAAAATTTCAGTTGAGTGACACTGACAGAATATAGTATGAAATAATCCCAAAGTAACATCTGGCAAGGTTGCTTCCCACTAATGAGACAAAGAACAGGAACCTTGGGACCTGTAGTATAACTTAAGGCTCTGCTTCCCAAAGTAATTTTCTATAAAATTTGGCATTCCGTGCTAGTGGTGCAGATGGGGCAAAGTCAACCCACGTGCGGATTCCCGTGACTCTGTGGGCACCTTGTGACTTACAGACTTATTATATAGTACCTCTGAGTGTGTGAGTGTCGTGTAGCTGGGTTGTGAAGGCCACAACAAACCCAGCTGTGTTGACTTGATGAGCACCTCAATTCACAGAGAAGGAAAGATGCAGGGCGCGTCACATAAGTGTGTTACAAGCTTGGTGGGAAGTGTGCGCCATTTTACGTCTGCAGGAAACAAAGTGAAATGCCATGGTTGATATTTTCCTTCCCAATAACCTCCCTGCCAGCCATCACTGGCTGAGATAAGAGGAAAACCCTTGGGGAGGAATCCAGCTCTGGGAAGGGAAGTCTTCAATGTTTCTAATTAGACATTTTTTTTTCCTGGGGAGCGGTGAATGCCACAGGGATTGTGTGGGTACTTCACTTATTAGGAAATATGGAAATGGCTCAGATGGGTCATGAAAAGCAAGGTGCCAAGGTTCCTCAATGCGACTACAAGAAGAAACAGATGATATGAAGGAAGGAAAGAGGAGAGCTCACAGATTCTGAAGACAAGGAAGTTCACACAGGTTCACTTCTGCTGAAGTTAACAAAAATCATCCACATTACATAATAGCAACCAGAGAGGGTGCTCAGTCTATGCTTTCTGCTTCCTGAGCCCAGAGCCGAGCACTTTAGATGCATGGTCTTTTGAAAACTCTCACAGCCGTTCTACCAGACACTTTGTATTATTCCCATCTTACAGGTGAAGAAACTGAGGTTGAGAAAGTTTAAGTAAGTTGCCCAATATTCCCCACTTAGTAAGTAGAAGACGTGAAGCATAAACTCTAGATGGTATTAGAGCCTTAACCGTTACACCGTAATAATTTCTGAATTAGAGCTGGAGAGGTTTAAGATACTCTGTGAAAAAAGTTTAATACAGGGGGATAGACCCATAATGGGATTTTCTAAGCTCTTAGTCTGTCTTTAAACATAGTTCTGGTCTAAGAACAGGCTTTTCTTGTACACTAGCTTATATTGCTTTCCATCTGTGTTTTTAATAAAGATAATTAGGGTCACCTTGATTCAACCAGACCTTCTCGTTTATAATTGTACTGCACCTGGAAACCTGAAAGAAGGTACAGATTCATCTTTGCTCCCAACCGATGCTTGGAATGGTTTGCTTTGCCCTCAAAAGACAAGCAGTCTTTCTTGAAACATTTAGGAAATTAGGCATTGGACTGGTCCAAAGGGTCCAGCAATTACAATTGGTGTCTCGCTCTCTCTCAGACACACAGGGTCCGATTCTCTTCTTTCCAATATGCTGGCGCTGTGGTATTGGCAGAAACATCGAGTTGCTCTGCTGATCACGGAATCCCTTTGCCTTGACCTCAGTATGCCTCTCCTGGAATCTCCCAGAACCCATGAGCCTGACATCATTTGCCCTGTGACTCATTTCCCACAAGCCGTGGGTACAGCGCACCTACGAGAGCAGCGTTCCTTGGACCACAGCTGTCTCCCTAGGATTTTCTTTCACGGGGAGATGGAAGATGGTCGTCAACAAGACTCCTGTGGATAGAGGGAAGCCCAGAGAAGCCCAGGGAGCAGGTCATTTTGTCTGTCACAAACCATACCAAAAGGTACTACATACATGCAATCTGAAGGTTTTTAGCATTTTCCCCATTGAAGGTTTAAGAAGAATGTGTTCCCAGTCTGTAGGGTAAATTGCTTTTCAAAAATATAAGAGGCACGGTCCTGGTTTGAAAAAAGAAAAGGCATCACACAGTTCTGCTGTGGTAATACTTTAATGAGGATTCTGAGTGACCGAGTGCCCATGGGTGGGGAAGGCCCCCAGGGGATCACTTCTCCAGGGAGGGTAGAGCCTGGGCCCCTGGGGAGTGGCCAGTCTGAAGGGCCTCGGGCACAAACACCCTGGAGAGGCAAGGCAATAACCTGTCCTTCTACAGTTAGGATTTATGCCTAGAGGAAAGGACTCAGCTAGTCTCGGGGGCCCGCTTAGCTTTTGCTAAGGTACAATCACCGGGTGAGAAAGAGTGGATGCAGAAATAAAGAAATAAAAGTGAGAAATAATACTTCAGAAATAAAAGTGGTAGCAGAAATCTTGATAGCCACAACGGAAGGAGCCAGAAGCATGGAGCTATACTCTAGGAACTGTTGCTTTGCCAGCTTTGTAGCATTCTATTTTTGTAACGTTCTTCATGTGAAAAGAGCCTGCCCTGCCTAGAAGCAGAGTCCCGAGGAAGCGAGTCCAGGCTCAGAAGGACATCTGCACACCGCAGCAACACAAAGACCCTTTTGGGTTCCATGATGTTGGTGGAAAAGAAAAAATGTGATATTTGTCTTTGACGTGTCCTATGATAAAAGAGCCAAAAGTGACACCAAGAAATCTGATGATTAGCCCAGAACATACGTTTCCTAATATGAGCTTCAAATGTGTTGGATCAAATATGAGAATTCTGTTTATTATCCTGAACATAAACTCCTTCTGTGAGCAATGGGATTGCTGTTGTTCTTAATGTTTTTGTTTTTCACTGAATTTAAATGTGGAAAAATATGATTTGTCCCATGAGCAGAAGGCTGAAGGTATAAATTCTGCTCCAACATCCCACCAGGAACTCTTAAAATAAAAGACACAACCAGAAAACCCCTTCCCCTAAGAAAAATCTCTCATGTATTAGCCAAAGCCTTCAAGGGTTTGAAAGAAGAGGTGTATTTCCATAGGTACGCTCAGGGATGGGGCCTTTAATTGATGTGAAATCTGATCTAACTTAAAAGAACTGATCTACTTCAAAGGAAAAGCTAGTCCTCTCTGATTCTGCCACTTTAATTAATGAGAAATAAATAATAATCCTCTTGCCTCAAAAGACCTTCCCCATATTGTGAAACAACCTTTACCTACAAGGGGCAGAGTAAGGAGGGAAGAAGGAAAATCGCCTCACATGGAGATTAAAGAAAGTCTTTCATATTTTTTAATTTGTGCCAGACACGCTAAAGCACATTCTCATCCTGTGGAAGCCTCATTCCGCCGTATTTTCATTCCCGATTCAATATTCATCCAAGGAATCTTTACAGATACCTACTTTGAGCTGAGTAGGAGCACAGAGAGTTCTGTTCTCGGTGTTGAACAGAGAAAGGGGTTATGACATCCTTGCCCCCAGGGTGTTTAGTTAATAATCTATTAGAGCCTTAAAATAAATGATTTAAGCATTAAAGTTATGCCATTGTGGGAGAATTTAATACTGGAATACGTTCAGGTATTTTCCTCTTTTAAAAGAGCTAATGATAGAGTTACATAAAAGCATGGCTTTTCCTTTTTAAAAATCTGAAATCATATTTAGCAAGCAAAACTGCTTCTGCCTCAATCACCAGTACTTACTCCTGGTAATCCAGAAACTAAAACAAAATCTGTAATTCTAGTCACTCGCGTGACGTGGGGTGATAATTTAGAGTGAAATAATGACAGTATCTCCTGAAACAGGGCAGGAAACTTCAAGCCCTATCGGTAGGAGGCAGGCCAGATCTCTTAGAGGTGTAACAAGTGAAGGCCTCCCAACCTGAGCCCAGGCCCTCGATCAGTAAGAATACTCATTGTTGTGATAACACTGCTGTAATGAGCCGAAGTTCCATCCCAATGCCCGAGATTCTGAGACACGACTTCATGGGAGGAACGCTTCATAGCACATGAATCCAGAAACAAGGTCATCCTTAATTTATCCCTTCCCCATCACGATTTGGAAGCTTGGGGTCTCCTTCATGAAAAAGAAAATGGATGCAGGTTTTATAGCAAAAATAGAAGTCGTAGCTCATTATTATCTTTGGGTTAAACAATGGACCGACAAATTAATAATTCAACTTCTGGCTGGTGTCTGGAAGACAGAAAAAAAAAAAAAAAAAAACCCTCGCGGTAAGGAGCCATTTCCACAAGATAAGGAAAAACTTCTAGATGATCCCACCAGGATTTTGTCCCTTTCAAATTCAGAAAGCTGTGAGTGTCTTGAGGATGCTATGATGTGAGGGGCCGGCTGTAGATTCTTGAGAGGCCTCCTGCCCATCACTGGGACTTCATGCCAGGTCTCTCGGCATTCTCTCAGCAGCGTCTTCTGTCATTCCTCGTCTTGCCCGCATTCCCTGCTTCAGAATGGTCATCGTTGACCTGGCACAGCACGCTCTTCTGTGTTGCCTGACGCTTTACGTTTGGGTCCCTCTTCTTGGTTGAGACACACTTTTATTCCCCGGTTGAGAACCTCTTCCTCCAGCTCTGTTCCCTAACACCTGAGTCTGCTCTCCGACCCACATCAGTTAGCTTGGGGAGATGGGTGACGACAGATAGCCGTTGCCTGGCTCAGGGATATTTTTCTCTTCTTAAAGTATTTGATTTCTTCAAGGCACAGAAGGATACGTGTTCATTAGAAATACTTTTGCAATTATAGAAAACTCCACAGAGGAAAGAATCTCCCAGTAATTCCTCTACTCAGTACTGCTAACCTTTGGGTCTTGATCAGTCTGGTCATATTTCTTGGCATAGTTTCCCCTGCGTTCTTATGTATTCCCGACAAGAATGAAGGGAAAGGTATTAAATTTGAAGTGTTCACTCTTTTCCACTCCTTCTGCCTTCCTCCGCAACCTGCTAAGGGAATTTCATCTTTTGGTGCTGGGTCTCTTTCTTTCCTTGTCCCTCCATTCCCTCTTCTTCCCTAACCTCTAAGGAGATTCGTAGGTCTTTCCCTCATTTCTTAACCTCGTGTTGCTTAGGGGAGTTCAGGAGAGATGGAGTTACGTTTCGGTAGGCCGTGGAAATTCAGCTGTGGAAAGAGAGGCTTCACAGGTGCTAGATGATAGAGATGCTAGAGATAGTGAGAGTAACAAGAAGGGGGAAAGGAATTTTTTTAAGTATCGTTTGAGGTTATCCTTTGATTCCTTGCACATCTCCCCGCTTAGACTGCCGTGCTGGAGTGGCATCTGATCCCCAAATCTCAGCAGCTGTAGCAACATTGACTTTCACTCACATGAGTGTCAGTTGTGGGCCACCTCTGACTCAGTTCTAGGGACTCTTGATTGCTGAGCCCAGGCTGAAAGACAAGCCCTGGATGCTCCTATCATGACACATGGAAGGAAAATAAAGATGGTAGGACCACCTGATGGCTCTTAAAGCTCATGCTCAGAAGTGGCATGGTCATCCCTTCAGCTCACATATCCATGCTAAAGTGAGTCCCATGGTCCAGCCTGACGTCAACAGGTATGGAGATGCAGGACTCTGACGGAGAGGGGAAGCCACACATTTGCAAATAATAGTCATCTGTCACGCCGTATAGTAAGTTGAATCCTCCTCCTTCTTCGACAGAGATTTGCTTACAGGAATTTTACTGGGGGTGCTGTGAGAACAGCATCGGTGAGTGAGTGTGGGAAACAGGATCAGGCGGAGAAAAAAGATGGACTATGATAAAGTCTCAACTAAGGGCTCTGGTGATCCCAGGGGGACCTCGGGGACTCAAATGGCCCCTCAGGGGTTGTCCCGAATCAAGGCAAGGATCTTGGATGTGTGTTGGCAGCACGGGCCATCTCTCCCGGAATGGGCATTGGCCCACGGCTGGGCAGCTCCCTCTGGTCAAGGGCAATGTTTCTGCGAACTGGAGGACCTTCTCGGGAGTCTAGGTGGTATACACAGCATCTGAGCACATGCTCTCTAGCGTTCTTTATGAAACACCTGTAAAACTGCGGTTGTTTCTCGTTATTTGTGGCTCCTGCCTATCCTTCCACTGATACGACCCCAGTCAGATGCTCCCATGGGGCATCTGCGAGTTTATATAAATGTTGTGATCACAAGGACATACATAAATAGGTAATCTGCTTTTCTTTGCATTGTTTTAAAAATCTTCATAAACATCCTTTATCCTGTGGTTGAAGGACACAGAAAATAAGCAAATCAAAAAGTTGCATGTGTTTCTTAATCCAATCTAAGAGTTCTTGCTTAGTAAAAGGTTTGCAGAAAGTATTGATTAGCTTGGAAAGCCGTGGTACTGGCTGCTGAGTTAGCTGTGGGAGGTGTGGGCCGTGTAGGAGGAAGGAAGGAAGAAGTCTGGTTTCCTTTTTAGTCACATGTCTGATGGGTTCCAGCAAGGGACTTACGTTCTTTGATTTTTCTGTTTCCCAGTTGGAATCACCCAGTTGTCATCCCCCTGAGAGTTTGCTAAGGAGCTGGGGGACCGGGAGAGAGAGGGTGCGTGCTGGGCATCAGGCATTGAGGCGACTTAATTCATCGGGGTCCTAACTGCCTGGCTTCTGCAATGTGAGTCAATTGCCAGTTTATTTCCCAAAAGATCTTAAATTTTGACAGGATATCTCTTTCCATTAGATCTGAAAAGTGCTTTTCTCTGCCAGGTATTTACTTTCTTTGAATATTCTAATTGGAAAGGGATAACTATAATGCAAACTGATCATTTTGAGTTTTCTGCCCTTTTCCCAATTTTGGCTGAAACTTAGCAAGACAAATGTTACCTTAACGATTTCTTTTTAAAAATTCCTGCTCTGCATAAAGGGAAGAAAGGCAGTTTTTGTATGTGCTCAAAGCTCATCTGAATGCAGGGCAAATTTTCAATATAATAATTATCCCAAATTGGAAGATGCCTTTCAGCCTCATAAAACCAATTTGTCTTATTCAGACAAAAAAAAACCTTCCCTGGTATCTAAGCATGTGAAACATTACTGGTTAAGGAGGGGGAAAAAAGAAAGAGAGAAAAATGCATTTGGATAAATTGATATGAACATAAAGATGCACTTATGTTTTAGTTCATAGAGAATGTAACCCAGTTTTGCAGCTTTGATACCTGCCATAAATCTCCTGTGTGAAACAATTTTGAAATTAATTTCATTGCTTTTATGATTATAAAAATAATAGATGTTCAATGTAGAGAGCATATAAAATATAGAAAAGGATAAAGAAGTAAACAGAAATTGTG
This sequence comes from Eumetopias jubatus, assembly GCF_037043125.1. Taxonomy (NCBI): domain Eukaryota; kingdom Metazoa; phylum Chordata; class Mammalia; order Carnivora; family Otariidae; genus Eumetopias; species Eumetopias jubatus. Next base: position 41,020,404 of record NW_028274821.1, on the reverse strand, counting down.
GATTACCCCACCACTCATGTATACCCTCTCCACACAGAGAAAATCATTGTACACACACTCAAGTGTGTGTGTGTGTGTGCGTGCGTGCGTGCGTGCGCGCGCTTATATGCATACATGTGACATGCCTGTTACAGTTTTGATCAGAGGTCTCGCCTAGGGAGGGCCCGATAGCTAATCAGTTCCCCTCCTAATAGCCAACAAGGTCAATGTGAACAGGAATAATGCCATCTCTTCCCACCACTTCTTTAGACCTACACTCCTCATTGTTCTCAGTCACTTTCATTTCCTTTTTCTTAGTCCCTGGGCACTTTTCCCTTCTTACTTTCAGCTTTTTACGCAGGCCCCCACCCTCCCCTTTTGGAACCGTCTCTTGCCTTGACATCCATGACGATGAATCTCTGGGCCACTCATTGCTGATGGCACTGACTCTTCTCCCCTATTTGTTAAAAGTTGCTGCTCCTGAGTGCTTTGTCCTAGATCTGCCCCTCCCCACTCTCTATCCCCGTTGTGCTATTGCTGGTTTTCCTTAAGAAGCTCTGTCTGCCCTTGCCAACCTCCACGTTTCCATGCCCTTAGTTCTTCCCTGCTCCTCGAAGGCATTGCCCTCTTTCCCCATGCTCATACACACACTGTACCTGGATGATTCTTACTTGGCTTTAAGATTTCAATTTAGACATTCCTGCATCTGGAAAGTCCTGGCTGACACCCCAAGACAGTGTGCTTCTTATGCGTGCCCATAATGCTCTGTCCTGTTCCAGCTCCAGCACTTACCCCACTGCTCCGTCATGACCTAGTTATGTGTCTGTCTGTCCTCTAAAGCTGTAAGCCTAGAGTTCATGTTCATGAATCCTCATGAACATCCCCAGCTCCTGGCAGTGTCTGGAATTCAGAAGTCTCACGATATGTATTGAATAACGCGATGTGCACACAACCATTAACACCATTCTCTGTGGTGTACCATGTAGTTTAATCAGTGAAGACTGGTACCAGCTTCGATCAGCTGAATTCCTTCATCGGATGTGTCCTAGCCCGTATGGGCTGCTGTAACAAAACCCTGCAGACTAGGTGGCTCAAACAATGAAAGTTTATTTCTCACAGTTCCTGGAACCTGGAAGTCTGATTTCAGAGCTGTCGGCATGGTCTGTTACTGGGGAGAGCCCTCTTCGAGGTAATGTCCTCGCCTGGCCTAAATGGGTTAATGAAGTGAGAGAGAGAGTCAACAGATCAATCTTGCATCTCTTCCTCTTCTTATAAGGGCATTAATTCCCTCAGGAAGGACCCCACCATCATCACCTTCTACCCCTCATTACCTCCCAAAGGCCCCACTGCCATATACCATCCCATTAAGGATTTCAACATATGAATTCAGGAGGGGAAACACAAACATTTGGTCCATAGCAATATGATAGATGTGTGATTTAAAAAAAAAAAAAATTGAATCTCTTCTGGGGACAAGGAAAATTGCCCTTTTACTTGCAACCTGAGGGTTTATATCAAAGACACATACTAAATAGCGAGACACTTACAACCCAGGAAGCAGCCAGGGAATATCCCTTCCCTGGAGGTGTCTGAACATTGGGCAAGTGTTTGTGAGGCCTCCATATAGACACAGGTTCCCAGAGAGCATTGGCGTGATCTGTCTTGTTAACTATTAAGCCCTCCACTTTGAATGGAGTCTGGCATATTGCCGATGGTCAATGATTACCTGTTAAATTAATGAACGACGTTCAGTGCATTCCTGCCCCGAGGCTGGAGGTGAGAGGTGATGGGAAGTAAAACTAGATGGCCACTGAAGATGTAGGTACATTTAATTTACAGTTATTTGAATCTACGCAGATCTATGTTTGTGTTGTTATGTTTGTTTGTTCATTTTTTGATGAATGTACAAATTCTTAACTTTGTTTCTCCCAAAGGGTATTGAGGTTGCTTATGGAAACATGAATTTTGCAGCAGAATAATAAATGGATGAGAAATTGGAGGAAAGTTAACATTCAAGGTTGCATGCTATAAGGACCTGTGTCATTTGGCTTTGAACTTGCTAGAAGCCAAAACAAAGAATTGAACCAAGTCAGGTATAAGATTTGCAGTATCCATAAGATAAAAATAAACCGGTTGCCAAGGAGTTAGAAGGTAAACTCTGTTACTTAGGGCAGGGATTTTTGTCTTTTTTGTTCACCATTGTATTTATAGTACCCAGATCAGTGCCCAACAAAAACTGAGTGAGCAAGATACAATTTTTGATTGAATTAATAATTTTTTCCTAGTCTGAGGCACGAAAGCATCTTCAAACAAGAAGAAATCCTGTAATAAAGTATGTAACCCTCGGACATCCCGATGATAATTAAATGTTTAATTCCCCAGAGCTGTTTACTTTTCACACTTCAATATAAACTGATGGCGTAAAATGTAATTCACCAAAATGAATTCGGTAATACCAGTTCTTATAAGTCCTATCAGGTACAGCTTTTTGATGCTCTGCCTTGACCTAAGGATAAAATGCAGACTACTTCCAGGCAATGTTCTGTGAAGGTTATTCCTCATAACACTTGATAAGAAAGGAGCAGCACAGAGTCTGAAATCATCTTCTTCAGCAAGAAACCGAAACACGGGTGCTCATTGTTGCTGATGAAGGACGCTGTATGCTTTGCTAATCAGCTGCCTGTAAGGAAAGGCAGGGCGACCCTTGGACATTCTTATTGCTAACATCAGTTGGGTCACCTTCCTGTACCAGGTGCTGGGCTAGCAGTTTCCTTTAATCCTCCCCCAAATCTTGAGGCAGGTACTATCATCAACCCCTGTTTTACAGGTAACAAACCAAGGCTTAGAGAGAGAGGCTAAGGATAGAAACCACAGAACTAGTAGTGGTGTTGGAGGCAAGATTTGAGCCAAGATCTCTGACATTTTGACCACTATCGATGCCCATATGAAGATGAAGGGAGCTTCCAAGATGTGCCAGGATGGGCACCCCTCTCTTCCTCCCCCGCAACACAAACACACTTGACTAGTTCTCTCTATAAGCAGAGATAATATTTTCCTCAGAAGCCTGTTTAGGACCTTACTGTATTCTAGACACCCTGTAAGCAATGAAACAAGTGATATGATAACAATCTAAAATAAAGTAATTAATAATAATATCTTGATCTTCCAAACATATTTTGTTGTTGGACTTTTACGTATTTTTACAGTCACACACAAAAAGAAACTGAATCGAATTTTAGAGACGTGTAATTCTGTTTATTTTCAAACAGCCTAAGCAGGAGTTTATGATTCAGTCCATAGCTCGGTTCCAAAAGGGCCATTTTCCTGTGTCTTTTCCTTGAGCAAATAGTACACAAGATGATCATTGTCTGAGTGCAGTATCGTAATGGGTTTTCTTTTTTATTCGAATTTTCATTTATTGATTTTCTTTCTCTTGCACATGAATAATGCATCCTTTCAGAAGGCATCCAAATTCACATTATTTGGCACATTAAATAAAAAGTCCTTTCTTTTGAGCAATACCAAATACAAATTATGCAGTCAATGTGTTTTTAAATTGTTTAAATATGTATTTACATGCTAAACTGAGGCATTATTGAAATTGTTTGTATAGCAAGTGGAATTTTAAATTGTCCAAATATCTGCTCAGCATAATAAAATAACTTTAAATGAAGCTGTTGTGGTTCATTTGGGGAAAATAGCATATTTAAATATTGACAGAAACAGCATTCCCTATAATAACTAGGAGGGGGCCCTAGCAGTTTGGGTAAACAAGGCAGCCCCTTAAAGGCCTTGCCCAGATTGCCATGCTTGAGTAATGCATTGTGTCACTCTTCCCAACATTCTTCGCTTTGTGTTCCTCTATATAATCAAAGGAGAATCTAACATCCAAATGGTCCACTCTCAATCCATCTTCCTAAGGATGACGAATTCCCTGTAAGCGGGTTCCTGCAAAGGTGAGTTAGTAAAGGAAGCTGGCTGTATCCCAGAGAGAGGACATGGGGTGGGTGTGAACATTATGCCCCCTCCTGCCCCTGTGCCATCGGAATGTGGTTGGGGCAGAAACATGGTGATTTCATGGCTACCTATGACCTTGGCTATGGCACTGTATTTGGCAGGGATTTGTTTGAAAGGAGAGAAACAGAGGAGCTGTTCTGGTACAAGCAAAGAAATTTAACAGAAGTGAGATACATGAATTAAGAAGAATTTCTTCAGCTCTGTGATGAGAAAGAGTCTTATTTGTGGGAGAAAGGAGTGATTTCCTAGAACATGGCATTTCAGGAACAGTCCAGTGGTCATTTCCTTTTGGGGTTGTCTCTGTATTCCAACTCTTAGTTAGAAGATGGGGGTAGGTCATGGGGGAATAGAAAACTGTGAAGGGGTTTGGAAGTAATCTAGTGGGACTGGTACTTGGAAGAGAACCAAAGGTGAAAATGTTTTAACTTTTCAAGTAAGGAGAGACCTAGTGGATACTACCATCTACCTGTAAGAGTGGCCACGGAGGAAGGGGCCACTTCCGTTACAGATGGCTGGGAAAACCTTGGGACTTTAGGAGATTAATTGAGGGAGGAAAGTTTCTAAAGTGGTGAAAGAAATCCAGAGTAACTGAACATATTAATTAAAAAAAGAACATAAAATAAAATAAAATAGCTTACGCACACACATACACACACAAAAGAAAGAAAGGGAGAAAGAAAGAAAAAAAAATCCAAAGTCAAAAGGGGAAATAAAGACAAGGGTTGAAAGCTTATTTTCTTAATGACTGTTCCCTTTTTCATCCAGAGCATGTGAGTCACCCTTGTCTGGTTTGGGTTTTTCCTGAAGGAGACTCTGAGACAAGGATTCTAATGCAAGTAGACTTTGGATTTTTGGGGAGATAATCCCAGGAACAATCAAGAGGGGAATGGGGAAGGGAGAAAGAGAAGAACAGGATGCCAATAACACGTGCCCTAATCATGCCAATTGCCTAGAGCTTGAGAACTCAGGAACAATGTCGCACATGCCTCTGAGTTATCCCAGCCATGGCGTCATGAAACTGAGCTATTTATTGATATATATCAACCCTCTCTTTGGCTATTTGTCCATCAAATTAGCTATCCATCAACTGACCCATTGGGTGAGAACAACTTCTAGATAAGAGCAGTCATTGGATTAGCTCTCTAGCACTTTCTACTTACCTTGCACCCAGGCCTAATATACTCCCTAGTCTGACAACATCCTCAGGGATTTTGCTTGACACAGGACTCACAGCGAGCTTCCAAGGGGTCAGGGGTAAGGCACCAACAGTGTCTACTACTATGCTTTATTTTTAAATATTAATTAAAAAACCTGGATCCGAGATTTCTGAACTCTTCTTGTTACAAAATGATCTTCAGCAGGAGTGGTGTGAAAGGCAGAAAGGCTTTGTACTTGAGGAAGAGAGTGTGGTTAAAGGCACCAGGACATCTATGGAACAGATGTACTTCCATCTCAGCAGGAGGTAGCCATGTTTCTGTAAGTGTTGATTAAACTGTTTCCCCATGGTGGGTCCCTTGTTTGTTTCATTCATGTTGTTCTCATTTACCTCCTTTTGCTTTGGGAATTTGCCAGCATGGAACTTGTTTCAACGTCTACGCTGATTAGGTACAAGCTTATGTTAAGCTGGAAGCCAATAAACGTTTGGCTGGGGAACTCGAGGGGCTCATTAACCCAAAACAGTGTTTTGGACTGAAAATGCAAATAGACCCAGGAAGGTCACGATGACTGTGTAAACACTAGACACATAATGGACTGTCCTTCTCAGGCAGGGACACTTCATTGAGCTTTTGAGGGTTGATATCTGGGAGAACCCTCAAGTTCCTTAATGTAGGCTCTCTTGAGGGGAGACTGAATGCATGGGTCTGGGAGTCATTGATGATTCTTGTACTTGCTTTGAACTTCAGAGCAGGTCTAGAAGCAGCCTGGTCTAGAAGCAGCAAGGCCTTATGTTTAAGAGTCAAAGGAGAGCTAAGTTCAAATCTGGGCAGGGTAATTAATTGCCTTGTGACTTTGGGCAAGGCGTTCAAACTGTCATTTTCCTAAAAAAAAATCTGGGTAATAATTTCTATATCTCAGGTTAGGAGGAAGACAAAATTAAGATATCATTTCTAAAGAACTGAAGAGGGCCTGATGTGTAAAATGTCCTCAACGAAGTGATTTTCCTTCATCTTTTGTTGTCTCTCCAGCTTAGAAAGAAGTCTCTCTTTTTCTTTTCTTTCTTCCTTTTTTATTCTTTAGAGTCAGTGGTTTCCAGTATATTCACAAGATTGTGCAACCACCACCACTATCTAATTCTAGATTTTCTTTTGACTTGTTGACAATGGGCTTCGTGTGTTTGTGTTGTTGGTGTTTACAAAGAGCTATAGGAGAACCTCCTTTACTAACAAAAGCTTACATTTGAAATGCAATTTGTGCTACAGACTGCATTCATAGTATGATCTCCTGTGGTCTTTGCCTGGAAGGTGCGGGAGGCATTACAGAGCCCTTTCCCAGATGAACGAAGTTGAGACACTAAAAGATGACCTAAGGACAAAACGTCAGTGAGTGGCTGTGTCTGAGCTAGATACCAGATCTCCTGTTTCCCTTCCCAAAATAGTACTGAGTGGTAACTTTTTACCCCAGAAACTTTGCCAATATGTGCAAAGCACTGTCCCGTGGATGAAGCAGGTTGTAAATCCCAGGGTTAAGTCTCAGCAGTACGGACAGGTTGTCAGAAGGAATGTGGCCAAAGGCCCAGCCTACTCACGCCTGCGGATTTACGGGTGGCCCCCTGTTACTCCCATAGCTCTTTCTCAGTAGGGGCTTCAGGTCTGAAATCTGCTAGTACAGGTTTCAGTCCATGAGGGCACTGCCCATATAAAAGAAGAGAAGAGAGCCAGTCCACCGATACTTGCTGGAGCCTGACCCACAGTCATGGGTCTCCTGTAATCTTGGCAGAGGGTGTTGGTTTTCACCTTTCCTCCAAGATTCAAGGTCAATGTCTCTAAAATTAGCCACCTACTCAAACTCTAACCAGACCTAGATTCTCTTTTCATTCATTAGGCCAAAGATTTTGGATCCCTATCCAGTTTTATTTCCTATCATTTTTTTCCTGTTAAGTAGGATTGCAGGAGGTTTCAGGTGGTCATATTTAGAAATCACTTTTTGGTCTAATCCTAACCATTTAGCATCTGCAAGGATGATGTAATATGCCAGTGGCTGTTTAAAATTGTTATAAGAGGCTTTAAAAATATCCCCTGTGAATGTGTACCCTGCTAATGGGAATGAATACACACTCTCTTTTATGAACAGTTTAAAAGAGTCTGTCAGAATTTTAAGTGTGCATATCTTTTAACCTGTAATTCTTTTTAAATTTATTTTTATTTTTTTAAAAAGATTTTATTTATTTGAAAGAGAGAATGAACGTGCGTGCACAAGCTGGGGGAAGGGGCAGAGGGAGAGGGAGAAGCACACTCTCCGCAAAGCAGGGATCCTGATGTGGGGCTTGATCCCAGGACCCTGAGATCATGACCTGAGCTGAAGGCAGATGCTTAATGACTGAGCCACCCAGGTGCCCCACTTAAACTGTAATTCTACTTCTAGGGTTTTTCCTATAGCAATTCACTCATACATATGTAAAAATATCATTATAATCGTGAAAAATTGGAGGGAAAAGCTAAATATATATTGATAAGAGGGGATTCCCAAATATAATGTCTTATGGAATACACCCATGAAGTTGCTGTAAATGACAGGGAATATTATCCATAGTGTTTTTGTGATGAGAGATAAAAAAGGAAATTGCCAAACAGTATGTATCATATGATCCCATCTTGCAAAACATAACAATACCAAAATGACCTATATATATTTGTGACTTTTTTCCCTTTTTATACTTACAAGGTCTTTTTCAATGGACCCTGTTAGATGATTCTACTCAGTGCTTTATTGGGTTTGGAGATGCAGATTTTTTTTATTATGTTAAGTTAGACACCATACAGTAGTACATCATTAGTTTTTGATGTAGTGTTCAATGATTCATTAGTTGCGTATAACACCCAGTGCTCATTACTACACGTGACCTTCTCAAGACCCATTACCCAGCTACCCCAACCCCCTCCTCCCCTCCCCTCCAGCAACCCTCAGTTTGTTTCCCAGAGTCCAGAGTCTCTCATGGTTTGTCTCCCTCTCTGATTCCCTCCCCCGCTCAGTTTTCCCTCCCTTCCCCTATGATCCTCTGCGCTGTTTCTTTCATTCCTCATGTGAGTGAAACCATATGATAATTTTCTTTCTCTGCTTAACTTCTTTCTTTCTTTTTTTTTTTTTTTAAGATTTTATTCATCCATTTGGCAGAGAGAGAGACAGAGAGATAGGGAACACAAGCAGGGGGAGTGGGAGAGAGGGAGAAGCAGGCTTCCTGCTGAGCAGAGAGCCGGATGGGTTGTGGGGCTCAATCCCAGGACCCTGGGGTCATGACCTAGCTGAAGGCAGACGCTTGACGACTGAGCCACCCAGGCGCCCCTCTGCTTGACTATTTCATTTGGCGTAATCCCCTCCAGTTCCATCCATGTCAAAGCAAATAGAGGGTATTCATCCTTTCTGATGTAATATTCTTTTCTGAGTAATATTCCATTGTATATATGAACCACATCTTCTTTATCCATTCAACTGTTGAAGGACATCTTGGCTCCTTCCACAGTTTGGCTATTGTGGACATTGCTGCTATGAACATTGGGGTGCAGGTGCCCCTTGGGATCACTACGTCTGTATCTTTGGGGTAAATACCTAGTAGTGCAATTGCTGAGTCATAGGGTAGCTCTATTTTTAACTGTTTGAGGAACCTCTACACTGTTTTCCAGAGTGGCTGCACCAGCTTGCATTCCCACCAACAGTAAGAGGGTTCCCCTTTCTCCACATCCTCGCTGCCAAAATACTCAACAAGATCCTAGCCAATTGGAGATGCAGATTTTACACAAAGAGGTAGGGATGTCTAACTGGTTCTGTGTATTTGAAGAAGTGGGCGGGGGGAGGAGCAGAAAAGATTAGGAGAGGGGCGAGAAAGGAGAGAGGTGATGGGAGGCCAGAAGCGCCTGAAGCAAAAGGGAGTAAGCCTCTCCCTGGGCAAGGTGGTGGAAAGTACTTTTAAGAACAGAAAGAGTGAGTAAAACAAAAACAAAAACAAACCAATCAAACAAAACAAGAAATAGTGAGTGATTTTAGATTGTTGCTGTGTACATCCTGGTAGGAACTCTGCCTCATAACGCTCACATTGTTAATATGGTCACTATTTCTTTGTGTGGACATGTGTGTGCCTGAGCAGGAGTATGATAGTGGAGGTATAAGTCCAAGAAGGGGTGGAGTTGCCCATCTGCGTCAGAGATGCAGAACCAAGACTGAGACAGCAAGTACGGAAGCAGAGGCCCCACTTGGCTTTGGTCACATCCCACACCCCACCCCATCATGAACACCTGCAGAAATCTTGAAGAAGGCATTAGACTTCTTCACAGCATGTAATCAGGGGTTATAAGCCCTTGATCTAGACATCATGGGGCAGGAAGACATCAGACAGCATCGGGGTTACAAATATAATAAGGATTTCTTTTTTGCCAGAATATCTGCAATATGACCCAATTAACTAATCTAGATCTACTAATCTAAGTATAAAAGAACCCAATGTGTCTTCTTAGTTTCTCTTTCTATTATATGGATTATGGATTAAGAGTGGGATATGGAATATATTTGTACAATTCCAAGTCCATGTCTTAAATGTTATTATTGCTACAACAGATAGATAACCCTAAAGCCGCCCAACTCATGAATCACCAAATGACTACCAACCTCTCTGCACAATATTCAACCCAATGAATCTCCATGGCAACCAACCAGTGCACCCACCATTGTATACCACACACCACACACACACACATCACTCTCTGTTTAGCAATTGACATGATAGTTTAAATAATAATTACAAAAAATTCTTTTAGATCAATTCCATGATGTGGGTGGTGCTGATGTTTAGAAGTCTGAATAGGTAACATTCTGTTATTTAGGTATATATTCACATATATATATATGCCTAGAAAAATATTTGAAATAATATCTACCACCACTTGAGAGGGGGATTTTTAACCTTACCTTATATACTACTACATTAGCATATATTATTTTATAATTAAAATAATTAAAGAAAAAGTACCTTTTGCTCTCCAGCTCAGCTAACATATACCATACTTGGTAGGTAGTCACTCCTCCTGACGTCACATCCATATGGAATACTGTCCTGTCCACACTACCTCAAGAAGAATGGAATGTCATGTGGACAATCAGCTGTAGCTAGATGCTAGTTGGTTATTTGTTTTGTTTTTTTTTTAGGATTTTATTTATTTGAGAGAGAGAGAGAGAGAGTGAGAAAGCACCAGAGGGAGGAGAGTCAGAGGGAGAAGCAGACTCCCTGCTCAGCAGGGAGCCCTTTGCTGGACTCGATCCTGGGACCCTGGGATCATGCATGACCTGAGCCGAAGGCAGACGCTTAACCATCTGAGCCACCCAGGCTCCCCACCGCCCCCCCTTTTTTTAAGATCTTAGATGCTAGTTGTTTTAAGAAATTTTTAACAACCTCTAACTTTTCAGTGTACTGTTAGGATGAGCATTCCTCCTAACAATGGCAAATATCCCTAAAAGAAAAGAAAGAGAAATGTGCATATTCTCATGCTTTAAATAAAAGCACTGAGAATTCCAATTCCTGATGTAATCTTTATTAACTTAAACATTATGAGCCAGAATTTACAAAATGGATTGTTTTTATCATGATAATTTTTCCTATCATTTTGCACCTGCAACATTTTCATTTATTCCCAGAGTTTTAACTTGAGAAATGGCTACGGTATTTAACAACTGAAAAGATCATGGGGGCTATGTCACCCACCATGTTCTGTTCTCGGGGACTGTTGGGTTTTTCTGTTGTCTTTTAGTTGGTTGTTGGGTTTTTATTCAAAAGCTTAAGTTTCCAATGTTTGTACTGGTACCTAAATCCATTTGTGATGTTAACATTAAGAAAATAATCTAGAGGGGCACCTGGGTGGCTCAGTCAGTTAAGTGTCTGCCTTTGGCTCAGGTCATGACCCCAGAGTCCCAGGAATGAGCCCTGCAGTGGGGAGTCTATTTCTCCCTCTGCCCTTCACCCAGCTCTCTCTCAAATAAATAAATAAAATCTTTAAAAGAGAGAAAATAATCTAGAATTTTACATGATGCATTTAAAAGGACAAAGAATCCTGAAGCAAGGAAAAGCTTCCAAAAATTAGCCAGAAGACTATACATAATAGCATATGGGAATTTTGAATCCTGTCACATAACCCAGTAATCAGCTTATTCATGGAAATCATGAGAGGCCAGCAAGCTAGTATCTGACCATTAAAATGGGTCTGGCTTATAGCTCTATGCACATTTGAGGGGGTGAGTCAGGATGCCTTGGGTGGGTACCATCAATATTCCCTGTTAGTTCATGGATGCAGATAAATAAAATATTAAACTGTTAGTATTTTTTCTTTTTTCCCGCTTTCTATTATTTTTTTTCATTTTTCTTTTTTCCTTTTTTCCAGATTTACTGAGATATAATTGGCATATAACGTTGTATAAGTGTAAGGCGTACAACGTGATGATTTTATATACATATATACTGTGAAATAATTACATATCCATCACTTCACATACTTCACACTTTTTTTGTGTGTGGTGAGAACTTTTAAGACCTATTCTTAGCAACTTCCAAGTACCCTGCTGTACATTAGATCCCCAGAACTTCCTCATCTTATATACCTAGAAGTTTGTACCCTTTGACCACCTTCACCCACTTCTCCCACTTTCTTTTTTTCTTTTCTTTTTCTATAATTTATTTAAACTAAAAAACTAAACTAAAAACATGGAACCAACCAGTTCACCCGTTTCTCCCACTCCCCACACCCCGCCTCTGACAACCACCAATCTGTTGTCTGTATCTGTTTTGTTTTTTTTTTTTTTTTAGATTTCACATATGAGTGAGATTATATGTATTTGTCTTTCTCTGTCTGAACAATTTCACTTAGCATAATGCCCTCAAGGTCCATCCATGTTGTTGCAACTGACAAGATTTCATTCTTTTATATATATATACACCACAGTTTCTTTATCCATTCATTTATCAATAGACACTGAGGTTACTTAGGTTGTTCCATACCTTGGCTGTTGCAAATAATGCTGAAATGAACAAGGTGATGCATGTATCTTTTCGAGTTAGTGTTTTCATTTTCTTTGGATGAAATCTAGAAGTGGAATTGCTGGATCATATGGTAGTTCTATTTTTGATTTTTTGAAGAACTTCTATACTGTTTTCCATACTAGGTGCACCAATTTACATTCCCACCAACAGTGCACAGGCTTCCTTTTTTTCTCCCTATCCTTGCTGACACTTGTTATTTCTTGTCCTTTTGATAACAGCCATTCTAACAGGTGTGAAGTGATGTCTCATTGAGGTTTTGATTTGCACTTTCCTGATGATTAATGATACAGAGCATCTTTTCATGTACTTGGTGGCCATCTGTATATCTTCCTTGGAAAAATGTCTATTCAGATCTTCTGCCCATTTTTAATCAAATTATTTGTTTTCGGTTGTTTTGTTTTGCTATTGAGTTATATGAGTTCTTCATGTGTTTTGGATATTGGACGCTTATCAGATATTTGATTTGCAAATATATTCTCCCACTCAGGTTGTGTTTTTATTTTGTTGATGGTTTTCCTTGCTGTGCAGAAGTTTTTTTATTTGATGTAGTCTCACTTATTGATTTTTGCTTTTGTTGCCTTTGCTTTTGGTTTCAGATTAAGAAAAATCATCACCAAGACTTATGTCTAGAGTTTACTGCCCATGTTTTCTTCTAGGAGTTTTGTGGTCTGAGGTCTTACATTCAAGTATTTAATGAACATTTTGAGTAAATTTTTGTGTGTGGTGTAAAACAGTGATCCAGTTTCTTTCTTCTGCATGTGGCTAATTTTCTAAACACCATTTATGTCCTCTTCCCATTATATATACTTGGCTTCTTTGTTGTAAATTAATTGACCATATACGTGGGCTCTTTATTCTGTTCCATTGATCTAAGTGTCTGTTTTCCCCCCAATACTATACTGTTTTAATTACTATAACTTTGTAACATAGTTTGAAATCAGGGAGTATGATATCTCCATCTTTGTTCTTCTTTTTCAGGATTGCTTTGTCTGTTTGTGGTTTTTTGTAGTTCCATACAATTTTTAGTATAATTTATTCTATTTCTGTGAAAAATGCCACTGGAATTTTGATAGGAATTTCATTGAATCTGTATACTGCTTTGGGTAGTATGGACATTTTAACAATATTCTTCTAATCCATGAACATGGAATATCTTTCCATTTATTTGTGTCTTCTTCAGTTTCTTTCATTAATGTCTTATAGTTTTCAAAATACGGGTCTTTTACCTTCTTGGCTAAACTTATTTATTATTCTTCTTTACAAACTAACATTAAGGGTTTTTTCCCAATTGATCTTCCTTGGTGGAAAAGGAAAAACACTTAGAAAAACTCCAGGAATCATGGAACACTACATCAAAAACTAATGATGTAATGTATGGTGATTAACATAACAAATAATAAAAAAAGAAAAAGAAAAACTCCAGGAAATTGACCGTATTCTTGTCATTTGCAATTTAACCAGAAAAAATACTATCACCTTCTTTTTGAATTCTTTATATTCTGTTTAGGGATGAAGGTCAGAATTGATTTTATTTTGTTTCAAATTTGCTTTCTATTGACACTTAGCTCTGACTCCTAATTATGCTGACAAGTCAAGAATGTGTTTTCTGAGTTTGGATTCACTAAGTCATTTTTCATTATTGATAATCCCAATAGTGTTGCTGATTGATGACCCAGACCTTTTGGAACTCAAGGAGTTAAATTGAGTAATGTGGGACAAATCTACTGATTTGAATTCCTTTCTCCAGTGGCATTATAGTTGAAGAAAAAAGGCATGCTAATTACATTATCTAGGCATGAAAATGGTGGGAACTGAGAATCAGGTAAAAGTCACAAAATGTTCTGAGAAATTTGATCATTTTGCCAAAACAGCATAAGAAGGGGTCTTTGTAAGTCTCAGATTCATACTCCTCTGTGGCAGTTTGGTAGGTGGGTTGGTAGACACTGAAACATATGCCCCTGTGAGGAGTTGGTTGGGTCAGGGAGATGGGATATGTCATTGAGTGGAAGGGTGGAGAAAAATGGAAAATTATGTGGAATGGGGAACTGGGGCTTCCAGTAAGCAGCCTCAGAGCTCTGAGGTGGAGAGCAATGAAGGAAAGGAAAAGGCGGGCAGTCAAGACTTGTTGGCCTTTTTTCTGTTTTCTCATCTGCCTTTGGCACTTGACTGCCACAGGTTTTTAGTTTCTGGACTGAACCACTCAGGACAGAAGGTTTTTCTCCTCGCTTCTTGACGCTAAGAATACAGGCTCCACCGCCTCTGTTTTGTCACCTTAATGGTCAAAAAGCTGTTGTCTCTGTTTTCAGTTTTTGTCCTCTGGGAAACCTGAGGGCTAGGCCCTGGAGCCAGACTGAGTTCAAGTCACTGCTCTACAATTTCCTGTCAGGTGACCTTGGGTAAATCACTCAACCATTCTATGTTTTGTTTCCTCATCTACAAAATCTGGATAAAAATAATAGTACCTCCTTCATGAGCTTTAATGAAGAATAAATTAGTTATTGAGCACATATTAAGTGCCCAGTAAATGTTAGGGGAAAAAATTCTCCCTGAAAGCAGAACACATGTACTTAGTGTCCATCTTATAATCCTGTACTGTGGTTTACATCAGGGTTGTGTAGCCTCATTCCCTCTTCACAATGGGTCCAGCAGCCTCCTGAAGACTGCTCAGTGACCCCTGTGTAGAGTGGGGCCAGTACCAGGACCAATGCTTATGAGGGGAGAGTTACTAAAGAAAAGCTATGCGTTGCATGTTGGAACTCTTTCCTTTTCCTAACCGGAAACCACATCTACTATTTGTTCAGTAAAACTGGTGATGTGAAGAAAATCAGTATGGGCCTAGATGAAATGAAAAAAGAATGAAAAGCTGTGGATTCTTTTTTAAGGAATATTCTTTGAGAGCAGGTGTGGCAAGTGGCATGTGGTACATATGGCACCTGGTGCCTGATTCAGGGATTGGAGGGCGGGCTGCATGGCCCGAGGGAAATGGGAGCCAGATATGGGGCCAGGATTGCAGGACTGTGATGCTGGGAGAGAAAGCTATGAAAACCCAGTATGGAAATGAGGCTTGAAAGGTCCATTCATGGGGCACCTGGGTGGCTCAGTCCTTAAGGGTCCAACTCTTGATTTTGGCTCAGGTCATGATCATAGGGTCATAAGATTGGGCCCTGCATCAGGCTCTGCACTGGGACGTGTAGCCTGCTTAAAATTCTCTCTCTATCTCTCTCTGCCTATCTCCCCCCACATGCTTGCACCCTCTCTCTCTCTGTTAAAAAAAAAAAAAAAAGAAAAGGAAAGGAAAGAAAAAAGGAAAGGTCCATTCATGAAAAACTCACTCCTTTTGGCCTGGTTAGCTTGTTAATGAACCGTACCAAGATTTGTAAATAACCCATTTTTAATATGATTGTATGACTTCTCTACTAAACTAGAAACCTCTTCAAAGCTTGCTTCTCTAAAAATTATGAAATGGCAGAATCCAAAAGATGACCTTTAATTCTAGTCTTAGAATCTGGGACATGTCAGATGGCCATTGATTTTCTACTACCACTAGGTCAAAAATTAAATCCCTTGGTGACAGATTATATGTATAATGCTTATTTTACAGCTGGACTTTCCCAAGGATCCTCACCTGCCCTTCAGTGTTTCCCCAGCAGTATTAAGGGGGATTCTGAAATACTCCAGGCCTCTGAGATCTAAGAGGTATTCATTCCATTACCTCCAGAACTATGAAAATCCCCTATTCTTGGGTGGTGTGTAGGGTGCGGGGAAAATATACACCATGAGGTGCTGAACACTGAGTTCTCTCTTTAAAGCCTGGATGTTAAGATATCTCACTTGATGTGATTCATAAAAGTTAGGGGAAACAAGCTGAAATAATTTTAGAGCAATGCTTCTCAAGCTATCTGTGGAGAAGAAGGAGTTTGGGTTTGGTTTGTTGTTCTCAATCTGTTGCAGAAGAACACTTTTATAAATTGTGATCAAAAAGAACAGCTAGACAAATGAAACCTTAAAAGTTATACAAATGCAAGCTCCAAATTTTAATTAATGGGGTCAGTGGACATAAAAGTTACTCTGTAAAATTGCCATAACATTTCTAACGCATACTTTCCCTTTCTGTACTGTAGACCTGGAACCAGTTTTGCAGCTGGGCACTAGTTCTTGGGTCACCCCTTTGAGTTGCACTGGGCTAGAGAATATTGAGAACAAGAGATTTACATCTCTAACTTGGACGTAGTCTGGCATTATTTCAGAACACACAAGAACATGTGCATTGATAGTGCTCACCTAAATGAGCACATCATCAGAAAGTACTGTGTTGGGGCACCTGGGTGGCTCAGTTGGTTCAGTGTCTGCCTTTGGCTCAGGTCATGATCCCAGGGTCCTGGGATCGAGTCCCACATCAGGCTCCTTGCTCAGCGGGGAGCCTGCTTCTTCCTCTGCCTGCTACTCCCCCTGCTTGTGCGTGCTCTCTCTCTCTGACAAATAAACAAATAAAATCTCAAAAAAAGAAAAAGAAAAAGAAAGAAAGAAAGAAATGTTTGGAAAGTATTCTACTGTGAGGAATACAGAATCCATCTCAAAATTGCAGTCAACCCAATGATCCATAGGAATCTACCCATCAAGGCAAATTGTTGTTCGTGACCCTCCATCATTACTATTTTTAACACGTGAAAATGCCTACTACAGGAGCCGAGAGGGTAGTCTCAAGAGCAGGGGAACACACTGAAGGCAAAAACATAACCTATGGGCCTGGGATGAAGCAGAGAATGAGGTTTGCCAAGTAGCTCAAGGCAGTAAGACCTGAGGACTCTAGGTCTGAGCAATGTGGGTGGACCAATCACTTCAGGGGCCTCGGGCAATAAGTCTACTTTCCCGGCTGGGAGGCAGCTCAGACTGGCCATAACCACGGTGTCTGTCTGGCTACTCTGACATTGAACATCACTAATTGGTTTGGTAAAGTGGCAGGCTAAATTTCCTGGATAAGTTCCAGGGCCTTTGGCAGACAAAATAGGGAAAAGAGTAGGTATTTGCTACCTTTAAAGCAGCAAAAGTGAAACCAGACAAACTTTAAATTCTACTCCCAACTGGGAAAAAGAACTATATGGATAAATCTGGCGAAGGTCATCCAGTGTCCAAAGATGGGCAAATTTAGTGTTCTTCCTAAAGAGTGGCTATAATTTAATAGCTTTGCAGTCTTCTTGGTTATTGGGGGGGAAAGATCTTATTTTCCCCATGTCACTGCACATTTCTGTTCCCATAAAATCAATATTTGGCCCAAGCCTTGGCAACACTTCTGGGTTGCATTCCACATGTGGCTTACATTTTACTATCCGACTTGTTTATAAATAAGCCCAGCCACAGGACAACAGTGATTAAAGACTAGCTGACACCTGACCTCAGGGAGGAGGCAAATCTACTTAGAAGCATTCAACTTTCTTCTAGACTTCTCATCCTGAATGTGCGATGTCAGTGCTGTGAGGAAGGAAGTTGGAGCTTTAGTCATCAAACCTGTTTAAGCGAAATACTGGATCAGTGATTTTGAATTTGTTGCTTCCTCTGATTATAGAAGTTTATATTTCATTTCCACAGTATTTTTTTAATAGCAACCTTATGCTAATTCAGCATATGCTTACCGTATAGATAATTGTCTCCAAGAATATCAATACATATGGAATTTTTCAGATCATTAATGCTTTAAACTATGCATCAAGCTCAGTTATCTACCATTTCTGGTCCAAGGTCAGATTTTAGACACCATGCCCCTCCATTTCCATTCTTTTTTCATCTTGGAGATGAAAAGAAATTTGGAGTTCATCCTCTCCATTCTATTCTCTTCACAGAGGAGGAAGCTGAGGCCCATGGGGGGATGAAATGAGTTACCAAAGGTCTTGCAACCAATTATGGGTAGAATCTAAGTTCCATTCCCCTGGCCCCTTGTCCACTCTTCTTTTAGGCATTATCTCCTGGTTTTTACAGGAATCAGAGTTCATGAAAGAAACTCTGACTATAATCGCTGTGGACATCTGGTCTTGAATTTATACTACAAGATGCTAATTATTCCCTGTCTGCCTGTCCATACCGTCTCTAAAGGAAATCACGCAACCCCAAACCCCCACTGCCCAAGCAGCCAGATTTTGAACCATGCAATCCCTCTAATCCTGCTATTGTTAATTAGTCGGGATGATCATTTGGCCCTAGGAAGTTCATCCATAGAAGGGGTAAAAAGGCAAGCTGGGACAATCAGATTCTCTCTTCTGGGAGGGTAAACCAAGGAAGAGAGAAAGTTACCTTTGGGAAGTGGAATTGTGAAGTGGAAATAGGAGTAAGTTGAAAGATCACAACTATGGCAAACAAAACCATATGCAATTCAGAGTTTTGAGAGAGTGGGAATCAAGAGCAAGCAGGGAAAGCCAGTGAGGAAAGAGAGAAGAAAATGGGACAGGCATAGAGTTGCACGCAAACTGTACCACCTGGCCTGCCTCAGTGGCAGAAGCAGCCACTACTAACTGTGCATGGCACTCTTCTTAACATCTTGCCTGCGTGAACCCATTTTAACCCTTCCAGCAACCCATGAGCTGGCTGTTGATATTATGTTTATTTTCAGGTAAACTGAGGCACGGAGAGGTAGTGAACTTGCTGAAGGTCGTACTGCTCACTTCACAGCTGTAGTGCCTGCTGCTTTGTCTGTATCCCATGTGGTAATCCCCAACATAGCTCCTTTTTTTTTTAACAATCAAAAATGTAGGTATTTATTTGGCCACAACAAAAATGGAATGTTTGGGAAAATTTTGATTTGAAATATTCAAGCATATGACACAAACTCACCCAGAAAAAGCATCATCATTTATATATTTCAGTCCTAATAGTCTTTATCTCTCAATCCTTTATTTGAGTTAGAGTTTGAAATCTCCCCAGGCAGAACCAAGATGGCAGCCAAGCTATGGGAAAGACCTTCCTAAGGAGTGTAGGCTGCAAATGAGGTTCTTGCAACCTGATGTCTGAAAGGGAATATAAGATAGGGGTAGAAACATGGGGTTAAGTAGAAACATAGCTCATTAAACACAAAAGAGCCCACATCTCAGCTTCTAACCAACGAGTCTCGGGCACCTACTGAATGATTTAGGAGCTAAGGCAAACCAGTGAAATGCACAAGACTAAGTCATACCCAACTTGGCATCAAAGAGTCATTTTAGGATGACTGTGGGCAAAGGCAAACTCACCGACTCAGTGCCTGAATCATACCAATGAGAGGAATACAGGAATCTCAAAAGGGCCAAAACCAAAGCAGTGATCCTGAGGAACAAGTCTTTTAAAGAGTCATAAAATATAGCAAACTGAGGGGGTGACAGAATTTTAAATCTCTGAGATTTGGACAGTTGATGAAGAGGTCAACAGGAGAGAGAACAACAACAGCAATGTACTAATATTCATCAGTCACTGAAAACAATGTTTCTCACACCTGCATTATGCTAAATATTAGAATACACTTTGGAGCTTAATAAATAAGTAGTGGAGCCTGGGTGGCTCAGTTGGTTGAGTGTCCAACTCCTGGTTTCAGCTCAGGTCATGATCTCAGGGTCCTGGGATTGAACCTCATGGTGGGGGCTTCACGCTCAGCACAGTCTGCTTGAGGATTCTCTCCCTCTCCCCCCACTCATGTTCTCTCTCTCAAATAAATAAATCTTTAAATACATTAATTAATTAATTGATTAACAAAACTAAACCATAGACCCCAACTTAATCCCACTGAATCCACACTTGCAGGGAAGAGCCCTGGAAATGTGTACATCAATAAGCATCTGGGTGATTCTCATCATCAGGGAAGTTTGTGAAGCACCAGACTGTTGATCACTATCTCCTGTCATCCTCAAACCAACTCTTTCAGGTTGATAGTATGTTCTATCCCCTTGCCAGATGATGAAACTGGTTCCTAGAGATTCACCTCAGGCTATACAGGTTGGGAGATGATAGAGTTCAGATGACGCTCCAGGCCTTGGTTTTAACTGACCCTCCCCGCCCCCCATACTGTGTGACCGAGACTGGGTTTTGCCAAACCTGTGTGTTGCCTGCTGAGTCGAAGAGTCAAGTTGGGGCCCTCCAAGAGGAGGGCTCTGTTGTCAACCCATTGCTACAGGAATTCTGGGCCCTGCCAGGTTCATTTTACTCCTCCACATACTTGCCAACTTCGAAAAAAATGGACATCAAGAAAATAGTCCCATGGAAGGGGAAAGAGGTAGCCCAAGTAATGTAGACACAGGCCAGCAGGCATTCAACCCGACGTGTGCAGAACATGAGAATTGGGCATGGTTGTGTATGTCTGTCCCTGTCGCACTTATGCTACTGGGTGGCTGAGTGCAGAACAGGTAGGCATGGGGTGTGGTCAGGGTTATAGTGAGGGACGAAGGAGGGCATGGGGGGCAGAGGCCAGGGGACGAGAAGCTACCAGTATCTCTGGAATTACTTTCATTCCAAATGGTCGTTCTTCCCTCACCTTTGGTTTCAGAAAGAGGTTTTAGATGAGGCTAGACTTTGCAACTCTTCACACTTGTTGTAGTGTTACTCCCTGCCTATGCCATCACTGTGATTAGCAATACAATCCTTAAAATGAAAAGGGCCTATGATTTCTTTGGGGAAACAATAAAGGTGGAGGGTCTGGTTTGGTATCTTCCCGCTGTGAGATCTTGGGCAATTTGCTTATTAGAGTTTTGATTCTCTTGTGTGTCAACAAGTGTGATCATATCTACCTCTTATAGTTGTCTTGAAATTCAATGAAATGTGTGTATAAAACACCTAGCATACAAAAGGCCCTCACAAATGTTAGCTCCTTCTTCATATATACCCTCTCCATCTCTAGCCCATCTCCCAACTAGACCCTGCCACATCTAAGGTGGATTGTATCTCATGTTCCAAGTCCTTCCTGAGAGAAGTACAAAGAGAAGGAACAAGATTAAGAGTTGCTATGGACAGTGATTTTCACACACTTGGAAACAGTGCAACACATTTAAAGCTCCCCAAACCAAATGGAATACCCACTTCCACCCCTCTACTCCATCGGGGTCCTTTTTAACAAAGAATCTCTTTCATGTATAAGTATGTATTTCTTGTGTCTATATTATGCTACGTGTTGAAAATAGTTGTCCAGCCCCTGAAGCCCTAGACCCGTATCTTCCTATCTTATGTTACTGGCAAAGGGCTTTCTTTTAATTAACTTTTTTTTTTTTCTCCCTTCCACAAGGAAGTCCAAGTACAAGCATTTTATCTGTATTGGTTACCTTTATTTTAAATTTGGCAAGTCCTTCTCGAGAGCTCCTTATTCATTCATAAAGTCTTGCTAAATATGGTGTCATGCAACTGAGATCTGATAGTCTCATGCTTCACAGTGAACATACATCCTTGGGCACTCAGTTTGAGTGGGGTGGCTGAACTGGTTGGTTTTCTGCATTTGGCACTTTGTGTGTAAGTTGGTTTGTTCCTCTCCGAGAATAAATCCCTACATAGTTTCCTCGGGTAAGGTGACATCTCCACAGGATGACAATCATGTTGAAAAGAACACAGGCTAGGAGTCACACAAACGTCGGCTTGATTATTCTTTCTACCATTTAATATCTACGTTGTTACTTGATCTTACTAAACTTCAGTTTCTCCATTTGTAAAATGAGGATGAGAATGCATCCCATATATGTTTATTGTGAGGATTGACTCAAATGTGAGATGTCTGATGCACCCGAATGTTTATAGCAGCAATATCCACAGTAGCCAAACTATGGAAAGAGCCCACATGTCCAGCAACAGATGAATGGATAAAGAAGATGTGGTATATATACAATGGAATATTACTCAGCCATCAAAAATGAAATCTTGCCATTTGCAACAACATGGATGGAACTAAAGGGTATTATGCTGAGCGAAATAAGTCAATCAGAGAAAGACAAGTGTCATATGATTTCACTCATATATGGAATTTAAGAAACAAAACAGCATAGTGGAAGGGAGGGAAAAATAAAACAAGACAAAAGCAGAGAGAGAGACAAACCATAAGAGACTCTTAATTATAGGAAGCAAACTGAGGGTTGCTGGAGGGGAAGGGGATGGGGGGAGGGGGTAACTGGGTGATGGGCATTAAGGAGGGCATGTGATGTAATGAGCACTGGGTGTTAGACACAACTGATGAATCACTGAATTCTACCTCTGAAACTAATAATACACTATGTGTTAATTAACTGAATTTAAAAAGTGAGGTGCCTGGCACTGTGCAAAAGCTCCACAAACATGGGTCTCTGTTTTTTTCACTGATAGATCCCCAGAGCCCAAAACAGTGACTGGACCATAGTAGGTGCTCAGTAAGTATTTACTGAAATGGATGTTGAATCAGTAAATATGTATTGAATGAACAAATAAATATTCTTGAATGAATAAATAAATATTCTTGAATAAGTATGTATTGAATGGTTATTGAATGAATAAATAAATGATAAAAATTGAATGAATAAACAGTTTATAAAACTCTACCACACCCCTGGACACTCAGTTAAGTGTTGTTAATGGGAACCAGTTGTTATTCGCTCAAAATTGGGCAGCCCTAAAGCTATTTCCAGCCTCTCTCTGGCTTCTTTATGTGGTGTTTCTCCCACTCAGGCATCACCGAATTTTATAGGCTTCTTAATACCTTGACGATGTGCTTGGATCCCTCTGTGAAGGGATCTGCTACTGGGTGCTGGCTGTGCAGGAACCAGGACACCATCCCAGGGGCCCAGGTGGGGTGCAAGGTCATAGAGAAGAGCGACGCTGCTCCCTTTGGTACAGACACAGCCCTTGGCTCCCATCAGGACAGCCTGCGGGGTCCTTGCTGACCCGTGGGAACTTGTCAAGTGATGAACTCTGGATTCTAAACAGCCCTGGTCGGGAAAACAGCCACTGCTCCCCCATGACTCCCTGAAGACCTAGGACAGACTTTGGCTGTTTCTCCTGCTCGTTGGGCCCAGCATCCCTGGGATCCCACATTCCCTTCCGGCGCCTCAGAGCAACAAGGCCTCAGTTCTGGCTCCTGGGGTGGGGCGTGGGGGGGACTCTGTGACTCTGCGATTTAACTTAACTTCACAGAAATTCACGGCACTGCAGAGCCTTCGCTCTTTTTCAGGCGAGGTGGAGTGAAGCCTTGCGGGTCTTCTTTCTGTGGGGCTGAAAGCGAGGCCATCCTGCCTCCCCCGCGTGTTTTCGTGATCTGGGGCAAATTACAGTGTCTCCTGTCACTTCAGCCGCAGCTCCCCAGCCAGAACCCACATAAAACCAGATAAAAGTATCTGGTTAAAATGAACATCAAAGGCAGCCATCAAGGGGCATAAAGAAGGAGGAGCTATCACAAAAGGGGCCTTGGGGGCCAGCGAGAAGAGAAAGGGAAGGGAGGACACCTCGCTGGTCCGACTGTATCCACCCCTGCGGGGCGGCGGAGGGAAGGCTCTGACACAGGAGAGTCTCAGCACTGACGGTGCCTCGGATTTTGTTTTCATTTTGGAAGCCGCCGCCTCCGAGGCTTTTTCCTCTGGCCTTATGATGTCCCCGTGAAGGGAAGGTGTCAAATGCAGGGCCCCGGAGATTGGTGCCTTGTTGAGACCTTGCTCCTCGACCTTCTATCTGCGTGCTCCGGTGTGGGTGCCCTGGGTCTTGTGTGTGTTTTCAAAGCAGCCCAGTGTCTCCATGTCTGATGTTCACTGGAAAATAAGAGAAGCCATATCCCCTGCTTTAGCACTGGCCGCATGCTACCACTTGGCAGCCCTTCAGGATTTTATGACAAATAGTAATGAATAATTAACAAATCATTTGAGCGGCTACCAAAAGCCTGAGGAGAACAGCAGGGCCTCAGCTCCCGCCACCCTAGACAGTCCTTGACAGTGTTTTCCTCTCTTAGCAAAGGCTGACCAAGACGCCCGGTCTCTGATAACTAACTTTTGAGGCTGGTCGGGGACGCGATCACTCCTTCCCGCACCCCGTTTCTCACTGAGCTGCTCGGAGAACAGGGACACAGCTAGGGTGGGCAGCTCAACTCTCTCAGTTAGGAGACCAAAGTTTTGGGGGACCCATGAGCTCCGTGAGCTCCATTAGAGCAGTGTTTCAACTGGGGGTGGGAAGACAAATCCCCCCCCCCCGCAGCCCCCACCCCAAGAGTCATTTGGTGTCGCCTGGAGCTATTATCATTGTCCCAACTGGGAGCCGGGTGGTTGTTGCTCCTGGCATCCAGTGAGCAAGCGGAAGCCAGGAAGGCTGCTATACATCCTGCGAGGTGCAGGACAGCCCCCCGCCCCCCAACAGAGCATCATTTCATCCAAAATGTCTACCCTGCAGTAGAGTCACAGAACCTTGTGCCCCTCCTCGAGTTGCAGTGGGTCCCGGTGCCCAGAGTGAGCCCAGGACTTGGGCTCCCTCGAGTGGTGACTTACACTATGACAGCCAAGAAACGCCCAAAGCTGCAGGTTTGGAGAGCAAGTGTGTGTGTGTGTGTGTGTGTGTGTGTGTGTGTGTGTTAAACAAGACATTTTACCCATCACGAAACATGCTTCAGTTGATGGTGACAGCCATTTTCATGAATCATTAATGAGCCATCTTCTCTCCATGTTGTTATCTATGCAGAGGCCTTTGCATTGACAGCAGATTTCCTTCCTTTTTTTAAAAGATTTTATTTATTTATTTATTTGAGAGACACAGAGAGAGATACAGGGGAGGGGCTGAGGGAGAGGGAGAGAGAGAATCTCCAGCAAACTCCACGCTGAGCGCGGAGCCCAATGAGGAGCTTGATCCCACCACCCTGAGATCAGGACCTGATTCGAAATCAAGAGTCAGATGCTTACCCAACTGAGCTACCCAGGTGCCCCTAGAACAGATTTCCTTCTGATTAGTCAGACAAGGTGTTTATGTTTTGAAGTGTTCTTCTCATTTAGGGGAGCACTTGAGTGTGCATTCGTGTGCTTTCTTATGTTTCCTTCCTAAACGGAACCTCCAAAAGAGAGCAACAGTGCCTCCAAAAACTCCAAAAGTTTTCGTCATGTTTCCTAGTCTCGCCTTTGGAAAGAGAATGTTAGAAGCACTCAGAATGGACAACTTGTAGATAATACTTCCATGTGAATTTTGGAAGGGGTGAGGATAGAGGGTGGAAGGTAATTTTAAGATTCCAATTCTGATCATATGAACCCTAAGTAGTGCAAATCTTGCACCAGCCGCTCAAATGCATTTAGAGTGAAGAATCTGCAAAACATGTCTTGTCTATGACAGATTGATTTCCCAACCAAACAGTACTTTTTAATGGATTATTGAAAGTCTAATTAATCTTTGTCTTTTATCTAGCAGCCTGGCATCATGTTACTTCCATGTTCTTTATCATGATCATTATCATATTTATTGAGTAAATTCCACATGACACGTACTGTGTCCCATTCACTAATGCATCCAATACTCAAAACAATCATACGACATACTCTTACTGCATGTTACACATGAAGAACTGGAGACAAAAGAGGATAAGTAATTTCCCAAGGTCGCTGAGCCAGCAAGTAAGCGACTGGGGCAAGAATCAGATCCCAACGTGTGCTGATCACCCCACTGAAATTTTCAGGGCTCTGTCTAATCAGGACAGCTCTCCAAGCCACCCTCGGGGTCTCCAACAGGCATTTGACCTCTTCTACCCAGGCTTCTTTCTTGGGAAGTTTCTTCACAAGCCCTCCACTTCTAAGACCATTTCCTGCGGGGCCCTCAGCTACAGTCTTTCTCAACTCCGGGTCTGTACGTTCCTTGTCCTCATCAGGAAGGTCCTCCCTTGTCTTCCCAACACTTCAAACCGGTTTTGCTTCAAAGCTCTGTTCCCACCACCACCACAAAGCTTTCCCTTATCTTTTCCATTTTGAGAACGCTAACTATCTAGGTTTGGATGCTAGCCTGCCTGAAATCCTGGCTCTTTCCACAGACCACATTGCCGAAGAGAGAAAATAACCCATCTCTGCCCTTCACTGGGTTTCCTTTTTTTTTTTTTTTAAGATTTTATTTATTTGACAGAAAGAGAGAGTACAAGCAGGGGTAGCAGCAGGCAGAGGCAGAGGGAGAAGCAGGCTCCTTGCTGAGCAGGGAGCCCAATGTGGGACTCGATCCCGGGACCCTGAGATCATGACCTGAGCTGAAGGCAGACGCTTAACTGACTGAGCCACCCAGGCGCCCCTTTCACTGGGTCTCCAATGCAAGGTTTCTGTGCCTCCTTCCTTATCTATACACTAAACTGAATAGATTGAATTAAAATGCCCAATGCACCTCCCAGGATTGTTGCAATAAATAAATGAGATTGTGAAAGTGAAAATTCTTTGTAAATATAACACACTGTTAGATTATCAGCCTGGTCTTCCTTTGTCAATTTTTGTTACTTTTCTTTTTCTCTTTGCTCGTCCACATATTTCCCCCAGTATGGTCCAATCATACAGGAAATAGGTCACTAGTGATGAGTTGGAGGGAAAGTGGGCTTTTTTCCTGCTTTCCAGCATTTTCAGCTATAGAAATGCAGCATGTGGCCAGCAACCCAGACCCCACTGCAGGTTGTATTTTTAGAAAAGAAGGGAGAAAACCGAATGACGTCAGTCATGTAAACTATCTGAATGGCCTCTTATGTCCCCAAAATACAGACTTTAATAAATGTAAAATAAATTAAATAAGAGGAAAGTACACTTAATTATACTACTTTCCATGTGGAGGGGAATAGCACCATCATCCTGACATTCATAGGTAAGGAAAGTGACTGCTTTTTCCAGGGTATGTATTAAATACATAAGGAAAAATTCCTGTTGGGATTTCCTTTGGAACTGCATGGATTAATTCAGAAGAATTAATATCTGTACATATTGAATCTCTCCATCCAAGAACATGGGATAGGTCTCTATTTATTCAGGTCTTTTATATCCTTCAGTGCTTACGCCCATGAAGACTTTTTTATATATTGTTGGATTTATTCTTGGGTGGGGCGCCTGGGTGGCTCAGTTGTTAAGTATCTGCCTTCAGCTCGGGTCATGATCCCAGGACCCTGGGATCGAGCCCCGCATCGGGCTCCCTGCTCAGCGGGAAGCCTGCTTCTCCCTCTCCCACTCCCCCTGCTTGTGTTCCCTCTCTCGCTGTCTCTCTCTCTCTGTCAAATAAATAAATAAAAAATCTTTAAAAAAAAAAAGATTTATTCCTGGGTAGTAGCAGTTTTTTGTAGGCTGTATTTTATTTACAGTATCATCCATCAGAGGTTTCATATTCTTGTGTCTGGTAAAAACTGTACCATTGTATGAATATTATTATTCTAACATTTGTTGAACACATATACACAGCACGGGAACTGCTGTGGTCAGCCTTGGCAACAAATGAATGCAACATGCCTTCTGCCTTTGGGCAGACTTTTAATGATTATAGCTAAATGAAAAATTAATACAATAAGCTGATGGGCTGTGACTCTATGTTCAGGTCGCCAGAACATTCTAATATCTGGGAACATTTTTCTATTATAAGAGCCTAATGGCCCCACAGTCCTTTTAGTCAGGAAAGTCTCACTTTCAGGAAGGAAAAATTCTCCCAACTGAGAGTCGCTTTAAGAAATCTAAAGGCCAGGGGCCGCCTGGGTGGCTCAGCCGGTTAAGTGTCTGATTCTTCGTTTTGGCTCAGGTCGTGACCTCTGGGCTGT
Source organism: Eumetopias jubatus (assembly GCF_037043125.1). NCBI lineage: Eukaryota > Metazoa > Chordata > Mammalia > Carnivora > Otariidae > Eumetopias > Eumetopias jubatus. Next base: position 40,992,487 of record NW_028274821.1, on the reverse strand, counting down.
GAGATCAAGCCCCATGTCAGGCTCCATGCTGAGTGTGGAACCTGTTTAAGATATTCTCTCTCCCTCTGCCCCTCCCCCCTCAAAAAAAAAAAAAAAAAGATACCCAAAAGCCAGGGATAAGAATCCAATAAGCATGTGCTTTGCTTTTCTTATTGGTTACCCCCACTCTGGAAAAATTCAGTGATGTGCCACATAGTATACTGGGCTGGTAAGCAGAAACTGAAGGGTATGTTTTGTGTATCATCTTAAAGCTCTAAATGCACATAAAGTTTTTGGAGTAATTTAACTTGCCAATAATTTAAAGCCTATTTATATTAAGATAACCAGAGATAAATTATGAGCTGTAATGCAAAATTTGCAGGTACACAGGCATACACAATATTGTGGGTTTGGTTCCAGAGCACCATGATAAAGTGAATATTGCAATAACACAAGTCAAATGAAGTTTTTGGTTTCCCCCTGTGTATCAAATTTATGTTTATACTACATTGTGGTCTATTAAGTATGCAATAGCATTATGTCTAAAAAGCAATGCATATACCTTAATTAAAAATACTCGGTTGCTAGAAATGCTAATCATCATCTGAGCTTTTAGCAAGTTGTAATCCTTTTGCTGGTGGAGGGTCTTGCCTCGATGTTGATGGCTGCCGACTAAGGCTGGGTTTACTGTGGCAATTTCTTCAAATAAGACAACGGTGAAGTTGGTCACATCGATTGATTCTTCGTTTCATGAACTGTTTCTCTGTAGCATGTGATGCTGTTTGATAGCATTTTACCCACAGTAGAACTTCTTTCAAAGTGGAGTCAGTCCTCTCAAACCCTGCCACTGCTTCATGAACTAAGTTTATGCAATATCCTAAATCCTTTGCTGTCATTTCAGCAATCTTCACAGCATCTCCACCAGGACTAGATTCCAACTCAAGAAGCTGCTTTCTTTGCTCGTACCTAAGAAGCAACCCCTCAGCCATTAACATTTTATCCTGGGACAGCAGCCATTCAATCCCATCTTCAGACTCCACTTCTAATTCTAGTTCTCTTGCTATTTCTACCTCATCCACAGTGACTTCCTCCACTGAAGACTTGAGCCCCTCGAAGTCATCCATGAGGGCTAGAATCACCTTCTTCCAAGCTCCTGGTAATGTTGGTACTTTGACCCCTTTCTCTGAATCATGACGTCTTCACGGCATCTAAAATGGCGACTCCTTTCCAGACGCTTTCCAATTTACTTCGCCCAGATACATCTGAGGAGTCATTATGGCACCTATAGCTTTACAAAATGTATTTCTTAAGTAAAATAAGACTTGAAAGTCAAAATGACTTCTTGATCTATGGGCTGTAAATGGATGTTGTGTTAGCAGGTATGAAAACAATATTAATTTTGTTGTCCATCTCCATCAGAGCTCTTAGGTGACCAGGTGCATTGTCAATAAGTAGTCATATTTGGAGAGGAATTTTTTTCCCAGGCAGTAGGTCTTAACAACGGGCTTAAAAAATTCAGTAAATCATGTTGTAAACAGATGTGCTTTATTGATCCATTTATAGAGCACAGATAGAGCAGATTTAGCATAATTCTTAAGGGATTTTCAGAATGGTGAGCAGTGGCTTTAACTTAAAGTCATCAGCTGCATTAACTCTAATAAGAGAGTCAGTCTGTCCTTTGAAACTTTGAAGCCCAGCATTGAGTTCTCCTTGCCAGCTATGTAAGTCCTACATGGCATCTTCTTCCAACAGAAGGCTGTTTCATCTACACTGAAAACCTACTTCATGAATGATCTTAGCCAGACCTTCTGGAGAACTTGCTGTAGCTTCTACATCCACACTTGCTGCTTCACTTTGCACTTTTATGTCATGGAGACAGCTTCTCTCCTTCAACCTCATGAACCAACCTCTCCTACCTTCAAGCTTTTCTCCTGCAGCTTCCTCAGCTCTCTCTGCCTTCATAGAACTGAAGGCAGTGAGGGCCTTCCTCTAAATTGAGCGTTGAAGGCAGTGAGGGCCTTCCTCTAAAATGAGGGAATGTTGTGATTCTCTCCATCTCAGCAATAAGGATGTTTCATTTTCTTATCATTCGTGTATTCACTGAAATAGTACTTTTAATTTCCTTCAAGAATGTTTCCTTTGCATACACAATTTGGCCAGGTGTTTGGCACAAGAGACCTAGGGCTCATTCTATCTCAGCTTTTTACATGCCTTCCTCACTAAGCTTAATCATTTCGGCTTTTTTTTAAATTAAAGATTCTATTTATTTATTTGATAGAGAGAGTGCGCGAGAGCAGGAACACAAGCAGGGGGAGTGGGAGAGGGAGAAGCAGGGAGCCCGCCGAGCAGGGAGCCCAATGCGGGGCTCGATCCCAGGACCCTGGGATCATGACTTGAGCCGAAGGCAGACGCTTAATGACTAAGCCACCCAGGCGCCCCTCAGCTTTTGATTTAAAGTGAGAGACATGCGGTGCCTAGGTGGTGTAGTCGGTTAAGCATCTGACTCTTGTTTTCAGCTCAGGTCATGATCTCAGGGTTGTGAGACTGAGCCCCACGTCAGGCTCCGCACTGCACGTGGAGCCTTCTTAAGATTCTCTCTCCCTCCCCCTTTGCCCCTCCCATTTGTGCTCTCTCTTTCTCTCTCTCTCTCTGAAATAAATAAACAAATATTTTTAAAAAAATAAAGTGAGCGACATGTGCCTCTTCCTTTTACTTGAACACGTAGAGGCCATTGTAGGCTTATTAAATGGCCTAATTTTAATATTGTTGTGTTTCAGGTAGTAGGGAGGCCTGAGGAGAGGGAGAGAGACCGGGGAATGGCTGGTCAGTAGAGTACTTAGAAGACATACAGAATATTTATCAAGGTCTGTCTTATATGGGCATGGTTTGTGGTGCCCCAAAACAATTGTAATAGTAACATCAAAGATCATAGACCACCATAACAAAGCTTGAAATATTGCAAGAAATACCAAAATGTGACACAGACACAAAGTGAGCAAATGCTTTTGGGAAAAAATGGCACCAATGGACTTACTAGACACAAGGTTGCTACGGACTTTCACTTTCTAGAAAATGCAGTATCTGCAAAGCACCAATAAAGCGAAGCACAATAAAATGAGCTATGACTGTATATTTTTTTAAAGTACCAGGCACAGTGCCCAGGTTTCCCAGAGGATCCCATTCGGTCCTCTCTGCCTTTGGCATTCTTTGGGGAAAGGACTGACATGCCCCTGGAGTTAAGTGTCAGGAAGGATGCATACATATGACACCTGAACCCAGTCTTCTCCTCGCTTTTGCTATGTGCTGGTTGTTCATTGTACTCTACTGAAAGATTCTTGGATGCTCTTAGTACACTTTTGTACCATTTGGTCCTGTGACCCTAGAGCACCCACTTAAGACTTGGAAGAGCACCTGCCACAGTCGAGTTCCATGACTGATGGGGACTGAAGTGCAGAGGGTGGATTACAGAGCATGGCGATTGGCCCTTCTGTGTGATGCATTAGTACCACATACAGACCAAGGTGAACTGGCTGATGAAAGGCGGAGGGGAAGAAACACATTTTTTGCAAGTACTTCTATGGTGGAAGAGAGACAGTTGAGCCAGAAAAATCTCCTGCTGCTGCTGATCTGTAAGATTAGGCCTGTCAGAGAATATCAACTCTGGCAAATTTTAGACACTCGATCAGTTGGCTATGGCATATCCGCCACCAAATCCTATTTGCTTCTCTTTCGCTTTTTTCTCCCTATCACCTGTGTCACTCCATCCCCATTGCCACCTCATAGTTGGATTTCTTCAACAGATGGTACATCGTATTCTCATTCAATAAGCATTTACTGTGAGTCAACTCTGTGCCAACCGTTGGGCCACACACAGGGCTCCCTCAAGGAACTCACAATCTACTGAAGGAGACAAATGTACCGATTACCAAATAGTGAGGGAAGGACAAGCAGAGAGAACAAGGCAGGGTGCAATGGTACCATGGAAAAGTTTGGGCTTCTCCAGTTTGGGGGCGTCAATGTCTCATTACTGAAAAACAAGGGGATTGGGGAAGAAGAGAAAAAAGAGAAGGGAATATCCTAAGGCAAAAAAAGAAAGGAAAAGTGGCAGGTGAGCGGATATATGTAAAGTCTACTGTGGAGCTTGGTTCCTAAAGACAAGAGCAAGTTCAAGGTTAATGGAACAAAGTAGGGATAGGAGTGAGAAGTGAAGCTAGAATAATGATATAGAGGCCAGGTCAATAGAAAACCTGTATGTCATATTAAGGAATTTAGATTTTATTATCTCTATTTTGTAAAGATTTTATTTATTTGAGAGAGAGAGAGAGAGAACGAGCAGGGAGGAGGGGCAGAGGGAGACAGAGAGAGAAGCAGACTCCCTGCTGAGCAGGGAGCCCGATGTGGGGCTTGAACCCAGGACCCTGAGATCATGACCTGAGCTGAAGGCAGACACTTAACCCACTGAGCCACCCAGGCACCACTGGGTTTTATTATCTTTGAATCAATGGGGAACCATAAGAGGACTTTAAGCACGGGAGTGATATTATAAAATTTATGTTTTAAAAAGTTCACTCTAGGGGCGCCTGGGTGGCTCAGTCGTTAAGCGTCTGCCTTCGGCTCAGGTCATGATCCCAGGGTCCTGGGATCGAGCCCCGCATCGGGCTCCCTGCTCGGCGGGAAGCCTGCTTCTCCCTCTCCCACTCCCCCTGCCTGTGTTCCCTCTCTCGCTGTGTCTCTCTCTGTCAAATAAATAAATAAAATCTTTAAAAAAAAAAAGTTCACTCTAACTGCAGTGTAGGAAATGGATTTTCTGTGTAATCATTTACTTAAAATTTAATTATTATAATTACATATAGGTCCACACATAGAATATTATGATCATTTTTATGTGGGGTTTGGGTTTTGCTTTTCATAAATCAGATATAACTTTATCTGCTGCAGAAATAGCTCTCTTTCAAAGGAGGTCGATGCCAATTAGTTTTAACTGAAATAGCATTTTTTATTTAATTTTGTGAAGAGGTCATCTATGAAAATGGTTCAAAATTCAAAAAGCACAAAGGATGTGAAAAGTATAACTTCATCCCGTTCTGTAACTATCCAGTTCCTCTTCCTACAGCAACCAATGTTATTAGCCTCTCGTATATTCTTCCATGGAAACTTTATACTTAGAAAAACTATATATGTTTATATATTCTTTATAGGCTATATTTGCTTGTATATTCTCTACTTACCTTTTAAGACCAATGGTAGTGTAAACATACATTAGCCTTTGTCTTCCTTTCTCACACGATCTGATTTGGACATCTTATGTCAGTACATAGTTTCTCAGTCATTGTTTTAGCTGCATAGTAGTGGATGCGGACCTGTCCTATAGCTTAGTTAGCCATCTTCCAGTAATGAACATTAATACTGTTTCCAGTCTTCTGATTTTGCAAGTAATGCTGCAATTAGTAACATTGCCATTTTCATTTCACACACGTGAAGGTGCATGTGTGGTATAAATTCCAAAAACGGGATGGCTCGACCAAAGTATGTACTTCAGTAATTTTGACTGATAGGACCAAATTTTCTTCCATTGAAGTAGTACCAATTTAGATTCCCACCAGACAGGCTTGAGTTTGCCAATAGAGTATGTTATCAAATTCCTAGATCACTGGAATCTGATAACTTAAATTTTTCTTAAGTATGCTCCACGCCCAGCATGGAGCCCAACGTGGGGCTTGAACTCATGACTCTGAGATCAATGGACCCTGACATTTAACCGACTGAGCCACCCAGGTGCCCCTACCTTACTTTAATTTTAATTTGCATTTGCATATAATGAGTGAGACCAAGCCTCCTTTCATATGAATAAGAGTCAGTTGATTTTCTTGTCCTTTGAACTATCTGTCCGTATCCTAGTCTCATTTTCCTAGTGGGTTGTTGGTCTTTTGCATATGAATTTATAGAAGTTCTTTTTAAAGATAAAGAGACATTAGTCCTCTATTTATGATATGAGTTGGAAATGTTTTTCCATGTTTGTCATTTGTCTTTGACTGTGTTTATGGTGATTCTTGCCATGCAGAAAAAATTTACTGTTAAGTAGTTGAATTTAGCCATCTATTATTTTATAGGCCTTTGAATTCTGTGTAACAGCTTAAAAGTATTTCCCATCTCAAGGTTACAAAAAAATTGTGGTTTCTTTGAATACTTCCAATATTTCAGTTTTTATTAAGGGAACCATATGAAATTACCAATACTTAACAATTTTGACCTGCAGAAATGGTCATGTGGTTCAATCTAGTACATTTAATTCTCTAATCCACTTGGAATTTATTGGGGTACAAGACATGAGGTCAAGTCCAACTTAATGTTTTTGCTGATACCACCTCAACTAATGCTATGTTTCTCTACTCACTTCTTTAAAGTTTCTATTTAAATTCCAGTTAGTTAATATACAGTGTGGTATTGTTTCAGGTGTACAATTTAGTCATACAACACCCAGTGCTCACCACAAGTGCACTCCTTAATCCCCATCACCTATTCCACCCATCTCTCCACCCACCTCCCCTCTGGGAACCATCAGTTTCTTCTCTATAGTTAAGAGTCTGTTCCTTGGTGTGCCTCTCGCTCTCTTTTTCCCCCCTATGCTCATTTGTTTTGTTTCTGAAATTCCACATACGAGTGAGATCACATGGTATTTTTCTTTGACTGATTTCACTTAGCATAATACTCTCTAGCTCTATCCATGTTGTTGCAAATGGCAAGATTTCATTCTTTTTATGGCTGAATAATAGTCGTGTGTGTGTGTGTGTGTGTGTGTGTGTGTACGTACACACACCACATCTTCTTTATCCATTCATCAGTAGATAGATGCTGTTTCCACAGTTTGACTTTTGTTGATAATGCTGCTGTATACATTGGGGTGCATATATCCCTTTGAATTAGCATTTTTGTGTTCTTTGGGTAAATACATAGCAGTGTAATTGCTGGGTCATAGGGTAGTTCTATTTTTAACTTTTTGAGGAACCTCCATACTGTTTTCCTCAGGGTGGCCGCATCAGTTTGCATTCCCACCAACAGAGCAGGAGTGTTCTTCTTTCTCCTTTCCCGCTCGTTTTTAATGCCAACTCTCATATACCAATTTGGCAAATGAGGTTGTATTTGTTTCTAATTTTTGAAACTTTCCCGTTGATCTGCCTGCCCATTCAAATGACTGTTTTAATTATTTAGATTTTATATGTTTTAATATCTCTGTATTAATTTTGTCAGAATTTTCCTCTTATGCATTTCTCCATGTGAATTTAGAATTTTGTAGTCTAGTTCCTAAAAAAAAAGAAAAAAAAACTAGTAATAATCTTGTTTGTGTTTTTATTAAGATCACCTCGAGGTTATAGATTAGCTGAGAGTGAATCGTCATTTTTATGACATTACATTTTCTGAAGTAGCTTCTTAAACGTGTCCCCTTCCTCCCTTCTCTGAGCCGCCGCCACCTGACTAATCCGCCTCAAGCACCAGCTTCCTTAGATCACATCCCCGGTTTTCCCTAATCCACACCGTTTCTTGTTTTCATGTGTTTCCCCTTGAGAAATCTGCCATATCCTTCTCTCACCCCTCCGCTAACTAAAAGCCATGATAAATGCCCTCATCCTTCCAGTTCACCCCTTCAAGGGCAATCTTGCTTGGCTAGGGTGACACTCCACTGTTCCCTCCCTCCCACGAAACCTCTGCTCTGTGTTGCCAGTTGACACTGAATTAGGCATGACGTATTTTGAGTGGCTTAGGTTTCAAAAGCATAATTAAACATTTAATTACATTTGTATTAAACCCAAATCACTATGGTTGCAAGAATCAGGCATATGTAGATTTTTATGACTTTGGATCTGCATATGCCTGAACTTCTTGTGTGTATGGATCATATGTCTCCATCCATTCCTTCGGTCTGTCAAATAATGTGTATTGCATGCCTACCACAGGCCCCACACTTTGATAGTCATTGGATATTTGTATCAATCAAGTTAAGCAATAACAAATACCTAACCACCGTGGTTTACAGCCATAAAAGTTTATTTTTCACTCATTACATGTCCATCCCCATTCAGCTTTGACTCCACTCCAGATCTTCATTTCAAGACTCCGATTGAAGGCACTGCCCTATCTAGGATATGCTGGTCTTGTGGCGAAGGGAGAGAGCAATGGTGAAACCATGTGGAAATTCTTAAGGCTTCTGCTTAGAAGTGGCACATGACAATTCCACTCGTATTTTATTGGTCAAAGCAAGCCACATGTCTAAGTTTGAGATCAGTGGAACTGGAAACATAATATTCTGGTAGGGAAGGGCCCTTTAGTGAAAGGTATTGAATACGTGGAAATTTTTATTTTTTAATTTTTTAAGACATTGAATCTTTTTTAACAAATAGCACAATTTAGCACAGCAATGCGGTGGTGAAAAAGGCAGGCTCCCTGAGTTTACAAGCTAGTGGGCAATGTGGACACTCACCAAGTAATAACACAATGGTGACAAATGCTCCAAAAGAGGAGGGGATGTTAAGGAAACATAAAATGGGTAATCCAACATAGTCTGGGTGGTTTAAAAGCTCCTTCTCCTATCACCACCAACAGATATTTTAAAGTTAATAGAAATTGACTAAGCAGGAAAGAGAGATGCCTCTTGGTCAAATGCTTCAGATAACGAAGTCATTTGAAACTGTTGAACATACTAATTTGACCAGGACAAGCTAGATTAGCATCCTTCTAATTTGCAGATTTTCTACATCTGAGTTCAATGAAAATAATTTTTGCAAGGGCTCAGTATTCCACAATTCCTTACTAATATGTTTTTCCCATATGATAAGTCAGAGATGACTTTATAATTGCATTATTGTGTTGACATTTTCATTAGTTTTAGGGGATCCTAAATGACAACTAGCAATTAGGCTGAGATGTACTTTTCTACAAACGGCAATATGAGGTCTTGATATTTACACTACCTATATATTTGCACAATGTATGTAATATATGTTGTATCTTCCTTGGTCTAAAAATGCAAAGCCATTCACAAAAACAGTTGGTAGTAATTACAGAGCAAGAGAATGGTTTAATCATTTCAAATGGGAATGTACCCTATCCCTAACATGTAATTATTAGACCATTTCCACTTTCATAAGATGATATTATGCTCAATTATTTACTGAGAAATAAATGAGTAAACTAATAATGATGCTGGGGTCTTAGTCTTGCTTTCCTAATGGATGCTTCAGAAGAGAGCCTTTGTAATTCTGTCTCCATACCATATGTCTCTGTTGACATTAAAATGCTTAGTTCCAAATGAGTTGGCTTCATTCAAGCATCTTAATTCAAGAGTGGATGATTAGATCTTAAGCTAAAAACCTATTAGGATGTAAGCACTTGTGTTTTTGAAAGGTATTAAGGGAACATCATAGGGTGGTTGTAGATAAATCCTCCCTATCTAGTAGTGGGCTGGCAAAAATCTCATTTGATCTGCAAACATTACTGTCTAGCTTCATGTCAAAGTTAAGCACAGAATGAGAAATCTGCCAAGTGTTTGTTGTATAATACACAGACTGGATGGTGTCTGTTTTTATTCTTTGCTCGTAGTAGTTTCAGAGATCCTGTCTCTGGGCAGGGATAATCAGAGAGGACTAAGTATCTTGCCCATGCAGAAAAACACCCAGTACAAGATTCTGAGACCCAAGCAAGGAACCCACCTTCATGTAGGACCTCTAAGGGGAATGCCGCATTGGGATTATGCGCCCATGAGGTTTCTTAAACAGGCATCGTGCTACAAAGCAAGCAGTGTGGGCAGAAGAGGACAGATCACATTGCAAATATTTTCAATCCCTTTGAGAAAGGGATGCACGGATCTAAATAAAACCCAATGCTGTGATTGTTCCTGCATTTATTTAACCACATGTGTGGTCCAAACTAATAGGATTCTCCCCCGCTTGCCATTAATTTGCTTTAGTCCCTCTGTAATCCTATCAACAGCAGGGCACAGCGATCTCCCTATAGGGAATGGGAAAATCAGGTGATAACCATCTGCCTAATGTTTTGGCAGAAATTTAGCTTACAGAGCTACTACCAAGTTGGGACCCCTCTTCAGGAATAGATATTTCTACTACAGGGCAGACTATAACGTCCCAGGATTGAGATTGCCTAATTATGTTCTGAAAGGTGACCTGTGGGCTCCTGACTAGACCACTCCTGAAGAAAGAAAGACCATATTCATTTACCACCATCTAACTTCAAAGGCATGGGCTAGTTTCTCCCTCTCTCCCTCCCTCCTTCCCTCTCTACCTCCTTCCCTCCTGCCTTACCTCTTTCTTCTTTTACTTTCTTTTTTAATGGGAAAACTGCCTTGGATACAATGTACCAGTAAAGGTGCACTTTGATTAAAACTGCATGGGGAACTTTATAGCTCATACCTCTCTAACTATATAATCCCCCCGGTGTTTTCCTCTGGGTTCAAATCAGCTGTTGACAGCTTCTTTGTTGCTCATTAGAAACACAGATAACCATGAAGGAATAAGAAAGAAATGCTTTATAAGAACAGGAATGTAAATTGCTGCAAGAAAAATGTCAGACTTATTTGTCCAAGTACTTATTGACTTATAGCATGAAAAAATAAGAGCAGACCACCCAGATTAACTTGTGTTGATAATACCTCTTAACTGCATCCTCTCCCACACCCCCCACCAAGGGGCTTTGAGTATCAAGATATTATCTGGTCCAGACATGCAAATTAAAATGGGACCATAGGTTCAGAATTTGAAAGGAAGAAGGCCGTGCTTAAAAAACGTAGGCTTCATGAAAATAAAAATTTTCACAAAAATCCAAATTAAAAAATTGAGAACTGAGACCATGGTCAGCGTGGGAGTGGAAAATAGGAACTCCTTTACAAGAGAAATATCCCCACTAGGATGAGTTTTCACATTCTAACTTAACTGGAAGAAACTGTTGAGTCACTGGAAGTTAAGCAAATTTTACAAACTCTAAGATATTACGATACTTATGTGGCAATTGGATGTTTGGATGCTGGCTCCATATTTGATGACATTTGCAAACTACTGTCAACTTACAAAATGATATTGTGGGTTGTTTTTGCTTCTGTTAAAGGTATTTCTCTTTTAGAGATATATACTGAAGAAGTCCTAATATTTTAGAGATACATATTAAAATATTTATGAAAACAATTATATGCTATCTTCGATCTGCTTCACAGTAATATTGGAAGGAGGAATGCACAGGGATATAGATAAAACAAGATTGGCCAGTAGTTGATCAGTGTTGAAGCTGGGTGAGGGGCACATTAAAGGTTCAGTATATTATTCTGACTATTTTGTGTATGTAAAAAAATGCTTCATAATACAATTTTAAAAGAAAAAAATTATTATAAAATAGATCAGATACACAAAGATGTCATAAAGAACAATCTGGCGGACGCTTACCTACCCACTCTCCACCTGAAGAATTAAAACACAGAAAGGTGGTTGAAAAAATTAGACAGCAACTCTTCACTTCAGTTATCTGGCTACATGTATGGGGTGCCACTGGGAAGGGAGTGGCTAGCGTTGACTCATTAAAACTGGTAACACCCCAAATGTTGCAGGTAATTTGCAGCTAGAGGAGATCTGGATTCGGGCTTCAGAGAGGCAACGTGGTGCCTGTTGCGAGTCTAACTGTTGAGCTAACTCAGCCTTGAGAATCACACACACCTGGATCAAAATCCCTGCTCTATAGCTGTGTGACCTCCAGGAAAGTTCCAGACTTCTCTGAGTCCCATGACCTCATATATAAAATGTATGTTTAGTAATTCCAACCTGGAAGGATTACAGATCATGTCTATAAATCATCTAGTTGGCACTGGGCAAATAGTAGCTATTTTATTTGACATATTAAAAAACGACATTTGGACATTTCCTAACTGAAATATGTTGCCATCTCTGAACAAGTACTGTATGGTTAGTTGCTAAAGCAAAGCTCAGTCAGCTGCTTATCAGAGGAGAACATATCATCACCTTGTAAGTGTGTTAGCAGCGTCCAGGAGCGGGGAAGACCAAGTTAGGGTATTTATGAGTTTGAGGGGGTCTGATTTAAGGCGAGTCTTTCAACGGAAGTATAAGGGTGCACTTAATTAAAAGTGGGGGGAATTTATTATATTATAGTTCAAGATTGGTAGACAGAGTTGGGAGGATTTCAAAAGCAGTCTTGAAGAATGAATCATCTTTTGAAGTGATCTTTTGTCCCGAGAAAGGGGTGATGAATGGAGAAGGGATAAATGGATTTGGAGGAATTTCTAGAAACAAACAGTAAATCATCTGCAACTCCAGGTTTCTGCGCAAGAGTTTTCTGGAAAAGTAAAGTTAGATGAATACAGGCGAATACTAAAGTTACACTCATGTAAACAGTAAGCTGAATGGGGATAGATTATTTTTGTTCTCATTTGTATAGGGGATTTAAGAAATATTTTTGTCCTCTGTACTTTTATTTTTAGGTCCCAACATGCACAGGGATTATATGACATAAAAATACATTTCCTCAAAATTAGCTTCCTTTATGATTACACTTACAACTCACACATTCTCTATTGCTTTTTGTAAACTCATTTGAATGTTTCAGCCTGTCCTTAGACTATTACTGTAGCTTCATACCCGTGGCCCTCAACCTTGCCTGGACATTAGAATGCTGTGGGGAGGTTTCAAAAGTCACAAAGCCCAGGTCCCACCTCAGGTCAATTAAATCAGAAGGATCTGGAGTGGCGCCCGGACGTAGTTAAGTTCAACCCTCCCGATAATGCATCTAAGGTGGTGAACAACAGCTTGATGCCTAGCTGGAGAAATAAACGCTTGACTGGGGAATTATAAGACCCTGGTTAGACCCTGACACTAACTACCGACCGCTAGAAACTGGAGCAGCTTTCTAGTGCCCTTAAAGTTCAGTAGAAATACTAATCATGACCCAGATTTTATGTGCAAACATTCAAATTCCTCCGAGACTTAAAAGTTTCATGGCAACCTTCATCTTTGATTACCCATTCCACGAACTTCCTTTCCTTCAGTGCCTTCTCAGAGTGTTGTCCCTATGTTCTGCTCTGGCCTTGACTCCTTTCCTTTGAGTGGCACATGTACTCCATCACCCAGCGCCTCTCCTCCCCCCACCTCCACAAACGCTCATATAAGCAGGTGTAGCCGATTTTGCTGGAGGTTGGGAAGACAGACGAGGAGGTTTCACGTTGCAGAAGCATAAAAAACTTAATGTCAAATATTAAATGTCAGATACCCATGACAGGGCAAGTCCTGTGGCCACTTTGCGGGCTGTACAGTTACCACCCCTCACCCGCCTTCCTTCTCCCACTCTCTTTCTTCTGCGCCTCTCTTTCAAGAGAAAATAAAAATTCCTGCCATTGTTTCATGCAGCACATGCCACTTGTTTCTAGCCTCATCCTCTAACTCAGCTTTGGAATTCTCTTTGCATATCCAAAACTCACTCACGTTCTCTGATAAACAGTGAAACATCTATTCCAAGTAGTACCTTCTCCATCCCCACTGGATCCTTTAAGGAAAAGAAAGCACTAGAGAAATGTTACTACTACTCTTATGAGAATTATGACAATCCTTTCCCAATCTCTTGGAATAGATAAACAGTTAAATTCATTTAGATTTTAAATAAAAACATTTTTCTTCGGGCTACAACAATTTAGTTTCTTAACTCAGCAACTGAGTATGCCTATTATGGTAGGGGCTGAGAAATGTGCAAGCTACACGGATGACAAATCTTCCAGGAAGAATCAGTTTCGTTGAGGGTTAAGAGAGACTCTTAAGACCTAGTTAAGGTATAATACAAGAGACTTATTTGTATATTCAATGAACTAGGCTTCCAAGAATTTATTTCAGTTCATTGACCTTCAGCTTTCTGAGATCCATATTCTCAAATATTAGATGTTTGCAAAGGATCAGGCTTCTTCACAATCCCATCTCTAGTAATACATGTGGCCAAACCATGATTTGTATGCTTTTTTGACTTTTGGTCAAATTTTCTGACTTCACTGGTCAGAAGGCCAGATCGGTATGGCTTAATGAATGAATGGAGAACTTTAATTTCCAGGGTCAGTACCTGAATCAATCCTGCTTCTACAGACAATTAAAATTCTTATCATATATATATTAAATTCTTATCATTCTTATCAATATCATATATATTAAATTCTTATCATTATATATTAAATTCTTATATCACAATTAAAATTCTTATATATATACCTATATATGTATATTTGATATATATTAAAGTATCTATCTATACCTAAATCTATCTATCTATCTATCTATCTACCTATCTATCTATCTATATCTCAACTTAAATCCAAAATCAATGAACTCTCAAGAAAGGAAGGAACTTTCAGCCAGGAACTGAGGCCATTTGTTGAACCAAATGAACTTGAATTCCTCTTTTCACAACTTCCAAGGTCCAGGCAATGGGAGACAAGTCCCAGGGCTTACCAAAATGGAGCCTACACGAACCTGTATTCCAAATATCTATACCCTCTGAGTAAAAATGAACTAGAAACAACACTACTACTTCTCCTTACCCTCACCCTTAGTCAAGAAAATACACTGTTTATAATCTCAATGCTGACCAAAGGTGAAAAAAGACAAAGAAATCACTATTGAGAACTTGGAGCCTCAGCTCATATTAGGTTTATAGTCTGAAATCACACTCCCTGAGTGGTCTGCAAAACCTCAAGCCAAGAATTTAGTTGAGAGTGACCCCAGACTAGTCATGTCACAAAGTGCATGGTAGAAACAAATGTAGATCCCCTCTAAAGAACACATCTTCTTTCTAAGCCCCAAAGAATCCTCAAACACAATTCCAACAGTAATGAACAGACCGCCATAAAAATTAACTAAACGCACAAGGAAATAAAGCACCATGAGCAAGAATTCAAACAAACAAACAAACAACCAACCCACATACACAAAACAGATACTGACTCATAAGGATTTCAGATCATGGGAGTTTCAGACACAAACAATAAAAACTGTTTAATATCTTTAAAGAAGAAAATGACAAACTCGGAGATACGTGCAGGAAACAAACAAAAATACGATGAAGCAGGTTTTTAAAGAACCAAATTGAACTTCTAGAAAGGAAATATAAAACTCTTAAAATAAAAAACTCAATGAAATAGGGAATTACTGTTGGTTTTCTTAGGTGTAGTAGTAGTGTGGTAGTTCTCCACCAAAGAACATAAATATTCTTGTCAATTAGATATCAGTGCCAAGATGTTTTCAGATCAAATGTCATCCCAGATGAAATTCCATGATGTCTGGGATTTGCTTTAAAATGCCCTAAGAAAAATTTGTTTCGAGATTGTATGTGGAGAAATATTAAATAAGATTGTTAAAATGTTAATAATTATTGAAGCTGAGTCCTGGGCATGAGGAGGGTTTTTTAATCCCATTCCCTGAAAAATTATATAATAATAAGTTTGTTTATTTAAGAGACAGGGAGTGTATTTGCTTTGCTTTTGTGGGCCCAGATATTTATGTTGTGTTCTCTAAATTAGTTCTTTCAAGTATGATTTTTTAAATGTGTGATTATCTTAAGTAATTTCAAGTCATGTTACTATAGGTATGATACATGTATACATTTTCACAGGCTGCTACAGACTATAAATGGATGCTATATTAGGAAAAAAAGTGAAATGGGGAGGTTTAACAGTAGAGTAACAAAAGCTGGGAGGAAAGTTTGCAAACTGTAGAAACTGAAATAGAGATCTGTAGAGATTCTCCAGAAAGCAGCACAAAATAACGAAACCGTAGAATACAAGTGGAGACAAAGACACTTGGGGGGACGAAATGAGAAGGTGTGCTGTAGATCTCTCGGGAGTCCTGGAAGGACAGCAGGATGAGAATGAGGCAGCCACAGTATCAGAAGAGAGAATGGCTAAGGAATTTCCAGAACTGATGAAGCGCAACCAACCCCCAGATTCAGAAGCCCGACTAATCCCAAGCAGTATAATGAAAAAGAAATTTATACCTAGACCCATGACAGTGAAACCAAAACAGAAAGAAAACACAACAAACAAACGCAGCCGGAACCAAAATGAAGAAAGACCTAAGAAGGAGCCAGGTAGCAAAGGCGTGTTCCTTAGAGAAGCGGGTTTGGGAGCACCCTTCCCAGCAAGGGAAGCTGGAAGGGAAGGCAACGGTATCCCCAATGCACTGACAGAAAAGAGCGACCTGGCATTCTCTGCCTAGTGAAACATGCTCCAGAAATGAAGATTAAATCAAGACATTACAGACACAGACTCTGAGGCAGTTTGTGGCCAGCAGGCTCTCTAACGGCAATGCTGGAGGACACTCTTTGACCCTCAGGAAAATGTTCCCAAATCATACACGAATCTGAGATGCCAGAAGGAAAGAAGAGCACAGAATGCAGTAAATATGTAAGCAAACAGAAGGAAGTATTGGCTAGGTAAAAAGAAATAAGTAATGTCAGGCCAATCACACTCAAGAACATAGCATAGATCCCAAGGAAAATCTTAGAAAACCATACCAGCCATGCCCCAACAGGAAACTAGATCCTGGGGTTTTTTTTTCAGGAATGCAAGGCTGTTTAATATTTGAAAATTAGTGTACACGCTGACAGATTAAAAGGAAAGTTGTACAATCGCTTCAGTAGATACCAAAAAAAATTTGCTAAAATTGAATATTCATTTTTATGATCTAAATTCTACCAAAGATAAAAAATTTCTTATGCAAATGAGCAATAGAGGGTTACTCCCTTGGCCTGATAAAAGGTATGTATAAAAACTTAAAGTAAATATTATATTTAATAATAGATTAAGATGTTAAAAGCATTTACTTTAAGATTAGGGAAAAAACAAAATATCTGTTACCACCCCTTTTATTCAGACTTGCACTGTAGATCCTGGCCAGCACAATAAAACTGGGAAAGGAAATAGAAAAGAAGAGACATTACCAAAACTTTCATTATGAGTATGAATATAGGAAATCCAAAAAAATATACAGGTTCATCATTCGAATTGAGAGCGTTTGACAAGCTGCCAGATAAAAACCAATATAGAAAAATCAACTACAGGGGCAACTGGGTGGCTCAGTCGGTTGAATGTCTGACCCTTGATTTTGGCTCAGGTCATGCATGATCTCGGGGTCAGGAGATCAAGCCCAGCGTCAGGCTCCATGATGGGTGTGGAGCCTGCTTAAGAATCTCTCTCTCCCTCTCCCTCTGCCCCTTCCCCCACTCCTCTAAAAAATAATAAAAAATAAATAGGAAAAATCAACTAATTCCCAAATACCAGCATCAAATAGTTAAGACAAAAGGGCACCACAATGAACAATCTACAGCTACACCCAGTGACATGGATGAAACTCACAAACATAATGAGGAATAGTAGAAGCAACTCACAAAGTTGTATTGTTGTATTGTTGTATTGTTCCGCTTACATAGAGTTCAAACACAAACACAATCAATTTATGTTTGCAGAATGCACACAGTGGTGGTAAAGCCATAACAAAGAACACAGGAATGATTATCGCAAAAATGAGGATGTTGATGTCTCTGGGAGAAGACAGAGAGTGTACTATAAGGGCTTATACAATTCCAGCAATGTACTCTTTTGGACTTTGTCGAACTTATTTTCAGCTTTTAATCCTTAATAATGTACCTAATGTTTTTATACTCTGCTGACATACTGCACAATTTTTAAAAAGTCAAAGAGTGAATGGCGGTAAGAACGAAATTGAGTAAATGTCAAATGCCTGCATAAGGAAATCGTAGCTCTAGCATCTACATCTTTTTTTCTGAGTTTTCCAACATCTGATCACGATGAGGCATGAGGCTGATAATACCTTCAGGGATAATTCACTCTTATTTGGTCAGAACTTCAATAATTACCAATGTGCTTATGACTTCCAAAACGCAATTTCTATTGCTTCTGTTGCTCGTATGTCGGTTTCTCCTAGACACTGTCTTCTAGATATTGCCACCTGAATGACCTACTGTCACCTGAAACTATGGGTCTGGCTTGACAACCTATGTTGGGTTTGTAAATGCTCTTTTTTTTTTAATTAGTTTATTTATTTGAGAGAGAGAATAAGTGGGGGAGGGGTAAAGGGAGAGAGACAAGCAGACTCCCCACTGAGCGGGGAGCCCAATGTGGGGCTCGATCCCAGGACCCCAAGATCACAACCCGAGCTGAAGTCAAACTCTTAACCCACTGAGCCACCCAGGCGCTTCTGTGAATACTCTTCTTAATGTACACTCTCTCGCTAGGTGAGTTCAGCCATTGCCTTGGTTTTAATACCATCTGTATGCCGCATCTCCCAAACATCTTATTCCAAACTTAAGCCTCTCTTGTGAGTTCCAGGTTCATATATCCAAGTGCCTACCTGATGTCTTGATTTGACTGTTTTATTGACATCTCAAACCCACACACTGAATACACAATTTTGCCTGATTAGGGCCATGAAATTCATAAGCATGCTTAGAAAATGACAAATAGTTTTATCTTGCTGGTCTTAGTGTGGGGGACTGGACAGAGATGTAGAGAATGTAACTAGAAAAATCGTTTAGGGACGTATACTGAAGAACCTCTGATGTTTTGCCTAAGAGTTTGGACTTTGTAGACAATGGGGGGGGATCACATAGGAATTTTTATTTTCTGTCCATTTGTTCACACAATAAATATTTTTTTATTATTTATTTATTTGAACGAGAGAGAGCGAGCATGAGTGGCGGGGAGGGATAAGTATTAAGTGCTGACCTACTATGTGCTGGACACTGTGCTCTGCGCATTTGTGTTTAAGCCAGAGTCAGGCGAAGGGGGATTCCTGAATGTTAAGAGGTAGAATGCACTGGAATTGGTGTCAGGTTAGAACGAACAGGATGGAGAAATGCAGCCAGAGAAAGGGACTGAGGATGGCACCAAAATTTGGGGACGACTGGGGGGATGGCAATGCCTTTACTTGAAGCAGGTGAGAGAGAAGGAGGGGCAAGGGGGATGTGGGAGGCACCTGATTTGCAGTAGCTAATTGGGGGCACGGATTGTGTTTTAAGAGAGAAGCTGAAGACAGAGGCATTGGTTTGGGACTTCATGTATAGGAAATGATAGTGGAGCATGGTGGCTGGAGATTGCCAATGAGAAGCGAGAAAGTGATCAATCATATTACATGCAAGAAAAAAAAAGGCATCGGCAAACCAATTAGTCCTAGTATTGCCATAACTAGCTGTATAGCCTTCACCTCCCTTTGCCAAATTTCTGTGTGTGTGCCTCCTACCGTCCCGTTACTTATTCTGGGAAGGAGAAAGCCACCACCACATGTCAGCAGGAGAGTTGCGGGACGGTAGGTTTTAAAACTGTCGGAAAAGTTTGGGGCGCCTGGGTGGCTCAGTCTGTTAAGCGTCTGCCTTCGGCTCAGGTCATAATCCCAGGGTCCTGGGATCGAGCTCCAGGTTGGGCTCCGTGCTCAGCGGGGAGCCTGCTTCTCCCTCTCCTTCTGTCCCTCCCCCCTGCTCGTGCTTGCTCTCTCCCTCTCTCTTTCTCTGTGTCAAATAAATAAATAAAATCTTTAAAAAAAAAAAAGAAAGGGAAATTTGGACATAGAGACAGACAAGTACTTGGGAGAATAACAGTGAAGATGAAGGTAGGAGTCTGCGTGAGGCATCTACCGGCTGAGAAATGTCGAAGATTGCCAGTGACCCAGGGGTAGCTAGAAGAGAAGCGCAGAGCAGGTGCTCCCTCCCAGCCCTCGGAAGGAACTGGAAGCTAAGGGACATCTTCTGACATCTTGTAGCTTCCAGAAGTGGGAGATAATCCATTCCTGTCGCTGTTGCCACCTCGTGTGCAGGACTTTGTTATGGAAGCCCCCTGCAAACTAGCACGTGGTTGTGTATTACGTGATATTTTACCAAATGGATTTTTTTTTCCTCGTTCTCAGTTAATCCTCACAACCTCCCATGGAAGGCATTATCAGTGACCCTTTTTTCAGAGTCGGAAATGAAAACTATCAGATATCCGGGTTTCTATGTGATAAGACAGGAATTTTAATGGGGAGAGAGGCAGGACATTTCATCTGTGGGGCACAGCCACGCATGGATGGGATAGGGACAGAGTCTGCTGGTTCAGCAGGACGGGGATCCGGAGTCAGTCTCCTCGGTTCAAATCCCGGATCTGGTGACTCCGGCTGTGCGGTCCTGAGCAAGTTCCTTAACCAGCTCTGCACCTCGGTACAATGGAGAAGACTAGTAGTACCGAAGGTTCTCCTGAGGATGAAGTGAGCTAACTCCTGTGCAATGTTTAACACAGTGCGTGCTGCATTACTATGTGCTCAACAGATAGCTATTTAAAAAAATTATTCATGGAAAATTGCAAGGGAGTGGAGAAGCTCTTCTGTAATTATGAGGGTAATACAATCATCGTTGCCTATAGTTGTGCGGTAAAAATACTGTGCAAAAGGTTAATGCCGAGTGCATCATGTATATTTAAAGGTCTCTAGCTGTCTGGGGGTGAGGGATGCATGGCAGCTGCAGCTTATCCACAGGCAGACATTGCTACTTGGTGCTTCTGCTCCAGGGCCCATACGGTCATCACTGGGGAAGGTCTTCTCCCTAGGTCAAGTCCATCTTAACCCCCTAAGAAGCTCTTTGTGGTAGTAATAAGAATGCGGACCATCTCTTTGGATGTCCTGTGAACAAAAAGAGAAAGAGTTGGGGGTTCTATGCAACTGGGAATGAATCAGTTAAAAGGTCAGAAAGTAAAGCATGGGTTTGCATATAGATGGAGCCCACATGCTTTGAACTTTAAAATCACTGCATAAGGTTTCACTATAAGCAAGTTCACCATAAAGGGATTTCACTACACAAGTAACAAGTAAAGGAATGCAATCACCATCCTGAATTTTAAAAATGCAATTAAAATTGGTGC